>NW_024885532.1:7749645-7803370 GCF_019232065.1 Centrocercus urophasianus
AATTTTAGTTTTTTAAAAAGACTTGTTTGAAAAAAAAAAAAAAAAAGTCAAAGAACTTAAAGACAGGATTAATGACCAAGGCTGCTTTTATTCAACGGAGCAGTCCATGCAATCCTCACTCTGCATCTGTTCTACTATGGCGGAACAGAGGAGCACCCAACAGCTGGGCACAACAGGCAGAAGGGAAAAAAAAAACAACACAGCAATAAAAACTAACATACAGTGCAAAGTTTTAAAGGTACCATGAGCCAAAGAGCATCTTTAAGATCTTCAAGACTTTTCTAGCATTTAATTTTAACTGGGTTGGGAGGGTTTGGGGGTTCTTAGTTTGCGTTTTTTTCTCTTTCTCTTTCTTGTCTTTTTTTTTCTTCTCTGTTTTTTTTTTCTTTTTTTTTCTTTTTTTTTTTTTTTCTTTTTTTCTTTTTTTTTTTTTCTCCGTCAGAGGAGCAGCTGTGGGAAAGATTGAATGCTAGGAAAACATGTTTAAAACTGAAACAACCACAGTAATAATAGTGACAAAATTGCTTTGGAAAAGTTAAACAAAAGAAGTGTTAGAAACAGGAAAGGGCCATATGGCTCAACACGCCAGCCATTTTCTGGTTTATCTTAATTGTTTCCCTCACTTCTCTGCAAATGAATACAAGTGTCTCAGACTCATTTATATGCTTTCATTTCCCTTTCACAGTAACTTGTTCCAAGGTAATTTAAGCCTAGCCACTTAAGTGATATTTAGCTATTTGACTGTTTAGAGAACAGCAGTTTAGCTATATTCATCAGCTCACTGCAGCTACTGTACTTGTTTTCAGAATTTAGTTATACCGATCAACTACCTACAAAATGGCCTTCTTTGGTGGAAACTAAGTCATGCAGGCCCTGACCCAGAACCAGTAGAGTCAAGAGGAGTTGTGGCACTCAGCTTAACAGATTTTGATGCAGGCATGTTCTTTCATCTTCAAATTTAATTCTAGTAAAACTTGAAGTTTTTTTTTTTTTTTTTGCTTTTTTTCCCCCATTTATGTATACATTTTTTTCTATTTTCTGTAAAATTTTTCATTTTGTGATAATCATAATTCACATTATTTCAGTTGAAATGACAGATTAAATTTCTCTGCAATACTTCTCAAACATTTTTTATTAGTTTGTGTCAGAAGGAATTTATATATATATATATATCCTTTAAGTCTATATAGTACTGAGGCTTAAAGGATATTTTGATAGGTGAAAAATTCTATCAAACGAAAGATTTCAAATCATGCTATTTCTACTATTAGCCAGGCAGCAATTATTTTGGTTTTGAGATATACAGTTAGAGCTTGAGTTTAGCTATTCTGAACACCGTGCTGGCTCTCTGACTGTATGGATGTCACTGCAGAGCATGTGGAAAGAGAATGAGGAAAAGTGCATTGAGATGTCTGGGGATGGCTGTGATGTAAGAAGGACCCCAAGTCAGGAAGGAAAAAGAGTCAAAACAAAACACTTCCTATTAACAATAACATCAAGCGAAACCATGGCAAGCTGTTAAGCCTTTAAATAAACATACCATGACAAGCTGAAGCATAAGCTTCAACCAGCTTGTTAGAACACAGTCCTCTACCATGACAGAAGTTAAAATGTTCTGCATTCACAAAGCGCGTGCCAAGACACAAGCCACATCTTGGCTACTCCAGCTACTCAGAGTAAGCACCAGATTGCGAGAGAATTAATGGAGGGAGACAGCGCTTTTCTCATCTTTGGGCTCTTTTCAGCCTCAGAAAATGCTGACTTGTAGAATCTGCTCAGAAAACTCTTGTTCAGACAGAGGCCAGAAAATTTGCTCATTCTTACAAAAGATAATGATTAATAAGTGAGTCAATTCAGTGAATGTCTGGCCTGTGCTCCTCTCCATATGTCTTCAGGAAGATAATTGCAAGAGCAGCGACACAGAAAGGAGGGACAGCCATCTGTTGAATGAAAGTACAGATAATTTTTTTTTTTTTAACAATTTCAGTAGTTTACTCACATAACCTAAAAGAGGGAAATAAATGTGGGGGTGGGGGGAAAGGTTCATATCAGTGACTTTTCTGTGTGCTTAGAACAAGGCAGGAACATACAATATATGCTTTCTTCTTCTCTAATAATAGCACCACAGACTGAGAAGCAGTAAGCTTTTAGGATGCTTGATACCAAACTCACGCCTTCAGCATGAGATTAAAGTGAAAAGAGCTAGAAGAGAAACCAAAGTAATTACAAGTTTTCTATGGCCATTCTAGCAGTTTTTTAGAAGTTCAGAATACTATCAAAATTTTAACTCATACTTCCCCTGAAAAGCAGAGGAAAGATTAATACTGATAATCACTAATATTGCCATAGAGAACTAGTTTGTTCATTGCAAATGAGGGGGAAGTGCCAATTCATCTCAGAGATAGCTCCACTAAAAAGAAGAAAACATTTCATGGCTAATGGCTAATGGCTAATGTCCTTTGGAGTCATTCACATTTGCTATACACTGGATTACATAAACAACAAAACGAGGACATAGAACCCTAGAACTGCTGTCTAATCTTACCATTGGAACATCATTGTGCTTTCTGATCAGGTTCATGACATAGCTGTTCCTCTCATTGCAATATATTTGATTAATTTCTAAGCCTAGTTTTGTCGTAAAATACCCAAATCATTAGAGTTGGGTTTTTTTGTTTTGTTTTGTTTTTTTTGTTTTGTTTTGTTTTTTAATTTTAAATACAATCAGCATTTGTTCTTTTGAGTATACATGGCTTATATTATCATATCAGCATGTGGTTTAGTCCAAATTAATTGTAATTTACTTTGTATGTGTGAGATTTGCTAAATCACAGACAGTCAGCCTGTGACAGATTCCTTCCTTGCTTATGTTAGCCTCAACCCTTTTCTCAGCTTCCCCTTTCTAAATTTAGCTTTACAGGTTATCTCTGATGTCTCTTCCTCAGCTCTTAGAGGTTCTGTGATATTTCCCCTAACTCTAGACACATAAAAAGACCACTGTTAAATGCCATCTTCTGAGCCCAAGGGAGCACATCTCTTCCACAGGTTTGTCCCTGACATATTAATGAAGAAGCCACACATTCACTGTCTGTTCATTCTCAAGAACTGTAGTTACATCCCCTTTTCAGAGAAATACAGACCAGAGGGTCTGTAGTTGAAGACATGAGGGTCTTCAACTCTCCTGCTTTTCCAGAAGGAACACTTCTACACTCCTACAAGCCTACAAGGATTTAGACTCTGAATGTTCATTCTTAAAACAGGCATTTGGAGCATTTCCTTAGTGAAACAGTACAATTCCTTTCACAGCCCCTTCTCAGAGAGCATCTGCAATAAACTCTATGGATGGAAATGCTGGAGGTGATCCCGACCTTATGTTAGATTTACCAACCTGACAGGTTGAACAGAAACCTCTGAAGTTTCCTATCCTCATGCAGTGACCCGTAGCTAATCTGCATGACAATGTGTTGTGTAATTGCAGGAAGCCACTGCAACATCATTCAGGAACAGGAAGCTTGGGAACTGTTTACAGCCACTACTATGGTGACAAAACCTGTCATTACCTTGTGCACTGTTTCTTCTGACACATAGATGGAATTGCAAAGTCTTATCACTCAGCTTTATAGGGAAGATCAGATGAAGCAAAAGAATAACATGGGAAGAGGAAAAAAAGAGCCAGGGCTTGGTTGATTGTTGTCATGATTACATTATACAGGTTGAAAGACAGTTTCGGCAGCTGCTAATTGTGCATGGGAAGACAGAATTGTTTGACATCAGTTAGGCTTCAGTTAAGTTTACTGTTCCTTATCTCTTGTTTAATGTAGTACTTCAAAGGAGTACTTACTTCTTGTCCCTTGACTCAAGTGGGCACAGCAATGGGATGCCATGTGGGAGATACTGACTTGAGTGCATTCATGTGCTCCTAGCCCTTAGGCCAAGAGGCAGGCAATTCTGCCAGTTATTTTTTCTGCTAATTTCAACTAACTCAATAAACTGTATGAAGCACTTTCAGAAAACAAAATTCTACCCACTCACTAAATATGACTAATAATCAAAGAAATAAATTGCAGGCCTACAGTAGCTATATTTTGGACTTATTTGTAGCCTGTTGGGGCTTTTAGGATTCATGTTCACATTCCTGAAGAATAAAAACAAAGAGAAGACTGTTTGGAACGGAAACATACAATCTCCAGTGAGTGCTTAAAGTCAAACATTGCTTGATAGGTAGTAGTGGTCAAACTAAAGAAGCTGCCTGTAGTTCAAATATATGTGATCTATTACACTCTGAGAAATTTCCAAAATCAGGGTGGTTCCTGCTATGAACTAAGCTTTCAATCTGCTTTTGAAAATTGTGCACTGCTCTCTTTGAATGTATATCTGAAGGAACACCTTACACTGCCATTAGTACTACTGCAATCTTAAGGACTCTTGTGGAGGAGGGTACTACTCACTCTGAGAAAAGGTATCTGATTTGGCCCCAAATAAGTAACTATTCAAAAATCAAGAGAGCTCTTCTATTTAATCAAACACTTTTTTAGCAAAGAGGAGGAATGGAAGGAGAAGGGTAGAAGGCGAATGAGAATATGCCTAAGAACATGTTCTAGTGGTTTCAGTCCTTGATTTAAGTCAATGTCTCCCACGTCCCTAAAAATACCACTGGTATCCAGTCACTTGATTTTAAGTACCCACCTTTGAGCTGCCTGTACTATTCACTCATGTTTTTCTCATTACAAAGCAGACAAAGAAAGAGAAGGAGAGAGAAATTATATTTCAAAAGTTTAGTGTACGTTTTAATCACTCACACTTTCCAACTGTTCAAGATCACACTTTTATTAAATGAAAGTTTCACTTTCAAGTACATGAGTATATGAAATATTTCAAGGGTTCTTCTTTCAACTTCTAACAACTAGATGTTGCTGCTACCACTGGACTACTATTTAGAAGGCAAGTGAAATGAGGATTTTCTGACCTCAGATGCTGTGTTATTTTGTTGATGGGCACATGGGTAGGTACATATTAAGTAAAAGAATGTTTGCGCTTTGTTATTACCATAACCAATTGATGAATTGATGAAATTTAAGAAATTTTTGGCCAAGTTTTTCAGTTGTAGGAGACAAATTTTTAACATACATTTTGTAATTTAACAAGACATTACAAACAAGTTACCTACAGTGTAGGGTAGGTGAAGTTATTTGTTGATTGTAGAACAGCTAGAGACCAGCTAGTGTCCTAGTACCAAATGAGACTCAGCTGATTTTCAGACTGTTCCTCAGGTGAATTTATGAGGCATCAGAAGGCCCTGATATCTCAAACATAATGTCTCAGATATTCCACTGGAAAATGACACTTTTAAAAAGACAGTACAACACAGCAGGCCATCACTACTTTCCAAAAGTAATTCTAATTTTTTTTCTTACAAATTCTGTAGAGAAATCATTACTTATTCTTCCTCATTACTAGTACTTATTATTACTACTACATCTACTTCAAAAAATACTATTAAAAAAAAAAAAAAAAAAAGACTATTTCACTTCTAAGTCAAGTAATTCCAATCAAATCTCTGGCTAGGCTTTCATTTTGGGGTAAAATTCTGTGTGCAGGTGGTTCTCATTGAGTTCAATATGATCCCAAAGAATGCACCAGAAGACTGAATTTGGCCTCTATCTGCTAGCCTAAGTATACGATGCAGTTTTGTCTTTCTTTGCACTGTACTGAAAAAAGATACAGTATCTCTTTAGTTTGTAAGCCTGCTTATTATCAGTCTCGGGGAAAGAAAAGATGGTTAAATTTAGATTTCTACAGAATGTTTTGATTTAAGTAAAAGAATTCAGTGACCACCAGTTTGGAACATCCTTCTAATGTCATAAGTAAGCAGTAAGTAGATTCAAAAAAGCTGTGTACGTATTCTTAATTGATTGAAGCGGAGAACAAAGAGAATGTCAGTCTTCTAGGTTTAGATGAGGATCAGGTGGTTTCAAGCTGAGAAGAAACTGGAGCCTTTTGTTGTTGTTTTAAGCAAAATTCTGGGAACTTCTCTAGATCCAGATATTCTGCACTGCTCTAAAATGTAGGAGGATTCTACAAAACATTTGTTACACCATTTTTATCAGTCATTCACACCTTGTTATTTAAAATTTACCATCTTTGAATAATTTCCCTCAAAAAAAAAAAAGTTCTCATTTAGTATTAGGCAAACCTTAACTCAAGCAATGCAGTAATATCAGGCCATGCCAGTTGTGTAGGGCTTGACACTGCAATGCTTCAACAGGGAAATTTCTCCACAGCTTCAGAGAGTAATTTCCAATTATTCAAATCCCACAGGAAAAAAAAAGAAAAAAAAAAATCATACGGGAATGCAGTGAGCTAAAAAAGTAAAAATGATTGGCAGTGCTCTGAGCAAATTGTAACTCTGGGGGGATTAGCACTAGCAGCTGAAGATTTCTCTTATTCCTGTCCAAAGACTTGGCAGCTTATGCTGCTGCCTTGATTGAATCTCTCCCTTCGTACTTCTGCCCTGAAGGGTTAGAAAATTCCAGTTTGGTCACACCTGTCTCTGAAGGAGTTTATGCAGATGGAAAACTAATATTGCACAGTGTTTGGCCTTCTGATAACTCTTTGTGGCTAATATGGAATTATTATACCTACCTTAGAAGACACGCTGAACAAGGAGCTCAAGAGCAATTGAAGTTCTCAGAAGCATTGTAAACTTTGGGGATGTTTGCTCCAGTGTTCCATTTCATGAGTGCAGTTCTCTCCTATAACATACCTAGAAATGCTGAACCAAAAGGTGACTAAGTTTCAACTGGTTCTTCAATGTGAATTGGATTTGCTGAATTTTGACTGGCACAAAAAAAGTGAGGAAAACATTCAGAAGTGACAGGCTGGATCATCAAAGTCTTTCTGAAACAAGCTGATGAAGAGTGGCTACATTTATTGAGGAGTTTCGAAGCAATTCACAGATCAGAGGAGACATATGTCTTACTGGCTAGAATAATCTTACCCAGTGTAGGAAGACAGCATTCAAATCTTCTCTATGCCTCATACATATGTGAAATTAAAATGTTTCCTTCAGTGTTTCAAAGCACATGATCAGGCTAGCAAACGCACAACCTGTTCTGTGGAAACCATTCTGCTTTGCATGTCACAAGAGAGCCACGATAGAATCATAGAAAGACTTGGGTTGGAAGGAACCTCAAGGATTATCAGGTTCCAATCTCACTGACACATACAAGGCTGCCAGCTGCTAGATCAAGTACTAGATCAGATTGCCCAGGGCCCCATCCAACCTGGCCTTAAACACCTCCAGGGATGGGGCATCCACCTCTCTGGGCAACCGTTCCAGCACCTTACCACTCTCTCAGTAAAAAAATTTCCTATGACATCTAGTCTAAATCTTCCCTCCTTTAGTTTTAAACCATTCCTCTTTGTCTTATCACTATTTACTCATGTAAAAAGGTGATTTCCCTCATATTTATAAACTCGCTATAAATACTGGAAGGCCACAGTGAGGTCTTTTCACAGCTTTCTTTACACCCAGGAGGGGAGTAAACTCTTCAAAAGGGCTGACAACAGCAGGACTAGGGGAAATGGATCCAAGTTGAAGGAGGGAAGATTTAGGTTGGATGTTAGGGGGATGTTCTTTACAAGGAGAGTGGTTAGGCCCTGAACGGGCTGCCCAGGGAGGTTGTGGATGCCCCGTCCTTGGACGTGTTCAAGGCCAGGTTGGACGGGGTCCTGGGCAACCTGATCTGAATGTGTATGTTTGGTGGCCCTGCTAGGCAGGGGGGTTGGAACTACATGATCCTTGAGGTCCCTTCCAACCCGGGTGATTCTGTGATTCTGTGTGATTCTTTCTTCTTTCCAGGCTGAACAAGCCCAGTTCCTTCAGCCTGTCTTCATTGAAGAGGTGTTCAGCCTTTGAATCATCTTCATGGCCCTGTTCTGGACCCTGTCCAACAGCTTTCTTTCCTGCATTGGAGGCCTCACAAGGAACAAATAGAGGGGGATAATCATCTCTCTTGCCCTTCTGGCTACCCCACTTCTGAAGGAACCCAGGATACCATTGGCTTTCCAGGCTGCAAGTGCGCACTGTTGGCTCATGTTGAGTTTTTCATCATCCAAAACCCGTAAGTCCAGGATTGATATAAAAACTGACCTTTCCCTTCTAACTAACTCATTGTCATCTCCTTCACTCAATTCATATTTATTTAAAATGAAGCTGTTTCAGTAAGACAGAAAAAGAGGGCCACTCTGAAGAACCCAGTTATTAACATTCAGTTCCCCAGTGGAAATTTTTAACCCAAATCCAAGATCTAATGGGATAAATGGAAAGTGATTTGAATCCATGTGTTTCTCACCAGCAGCCCATTTATCCCTAGAATTTGGATCTAGAAGGAAATAAACTGTTTATCTCTGATCTATGAGCTTTCTAAGTAAGCTTTGACTAAATGGTAGCACAACTTCTACAGGAGGCATGGAGGTTTCAGTCATTGCTCATGTAATTGCTCTCAGATTTCCCAGTTACACTGAGCTTTGGGTTCTTGCTCAAATGGTGGGTACCTGCATGGGCTGTCCTTCTGAATGGAAAAGGATGCAGCCATTCTGCACTATGTGGCACATAAAATCAAAATGTGGCAGGACCATCTCCCAAAAAGCTTGTTTTCCAGTTGTTTTGCTATATTTTTTCTTTTCCTTTTATGAATGGAATCAAAATTGTTGCCCCATTATTCCACCAAGTTAAAAACTGAGAACAGTGAAATGCATCCTAACTGAAGTGATCAGCTTTGAGAGATTCTTTTGGTGTTGGACTACACTATTATACCTCATAAGGAGCTAAATAATTTAATCACTGAAGAATAAAGTTTATAATAAAGTAGGCTATATATAGCAGAAGTCTATTTTTGAATGAGGAACACTGTCTCTGTTCTGTGACAGGGATTATCTCTGGCTGATACTGTCTGGTTTGTGTAAAATAAATCAGAGATCACAACGCGCATATTTAAAGGCATCAAATTCCATCTTTTGTTAGTATTAATGTCATTATCAGGTTCCTTATGTATTTGACATAGGTCCATTAAAAAAGAAAAAAAAGAAAAATGAAAAGTTGCACCTAAGTGTTCCTGTGTGGAAAATGTAGAGAAAGAAATATTTCTTCCTCTCATTTATTTATTATATCATGATTTCTCTTGCTGTCTTCTGTCTGCTTTAACTGCCAAACTGTCTGATATTTCATGTATTTTCCATTCTTAACTTAAAAAAAAAAAAAAAAAAAAAAAAGATTCTCAGCTGTTCAAAGTTACATTGTCCACTCCCCAGTCTTGATACAGCTCTCTGAAGCACTGCATGGAATATTCTTAGACCACTGTCAATTCAGCAGCTCCAATTTTTGAAATGTCATTATAAATGTAGGCTCTTGAAATCCACATTTAGCTACAGAGAGCAGCATTTACTTAGATGAATTGAAATCTTTAGGGATTTTAGTGCATTTCAGTGTAAATTCAGATGAAATTATGTGTAAAATCTGGAAACTAAAGGATTTTCTGATCTGTGATTGAAGCATGCAAGCAGAAAACACAGGCTACAATGTACATTCAGCTTTTATTGCCTGTACTATGAGAGTTCCTTTGCAATACCTCAATTCCTATGACACATGGCAGCCATTTCTTTACACGGGTGGAAAATGAGGCCCAGACTCTAAGTAGTACTGAGCTCTTCACACCTGAGTAGCTTTGAGGATTTTAAGCCAGGGGAAGATTCAGGTAAAGCTTTTATATAGATTTTAGAAATAGCTTC
This sequence comes from Centrocercus urophasianus, assembly GCF_019232065.1. NCBI lineage: Eukaryota > Metazoa > Chordata > Aves > Galliformes > Phasianidae > Centrocercus > Centrocercus urophasianus. The sequence continues at coordinate 7,759,435 of NW_024885532.1, forward strand.
ACGAGTAGCTCACACTGAAACTGGAAGAATCTAAATGCGTAAAAGGAATCAGCTCATTCTTCCACATCTCCAAAGACCTGATCTTCTCCCCTAACACATACCTCTTCCTCAGCAATAAGTTACTGATAAGTAGAGACTCAATACAAACTCCTCCATGTACCTTGTATGTGGAGCTGATGTCAGAACATGCTGAGGGCACTCACAGCTCAGGGACTGGGCAGAACCAGCAGTACAGAGGTTCCACTGGTAGGGCCAGAGCTGCTCAAGAGCACTTAGCAGAGAGTGAGTGACTTAACTCATCAAAACTTTGAGTTGCATTTTGCAGGTGTCTCTAGATTATGTAGAGAGCCTGGAGGAACTGTGCTCCCAATTTAAGATATTTTATTATTGTTATTTCCACCAAGAACAATTATATGTATCTTTTTTAAAGCAGGATAATTCTAAATGAATGTTTAACAGAGAAAAGAGGATTGATATCTTTTGGCAGAGGTGTTAAAAAAAAAAAACAGGAATATCATAGAGTCCATGAATCATTAAGTCTTGAAAAGACTGTTAGCCCATCTCCACCATGCTCACTAAATCAAATCTCTCACTGCCATGATCTCTACTTTTCTTGAACACCTCCAGAGATGGTGACTCCATCACCTCCCTGGGCAGCCTGTTCCAATGCCTTACCACTCTTTCAGTGAATAAATTTTTCCTGACATCTAGGTATCTATCTTTCCTGAACCTCCCCAGCTTCAGCTTGAGGCCACTAGCTCTTGTCTTATTTATGGATACCTTGGAGAAGAAGCTGACCCCTACCTTGCTATAACCTCCTTTCAGGGAGCTGTAGACAGCAAAATAGTCTCTCCTGAGCCTCCACTTCTCTGATTGCTAACCACCTACTGTATGTCAGCTGCTGAAATCTTTTTCTTTGACAATATTACAGAGCACTGTAAATAACTAGGAGTTCTGTAACACAGAAAGACTGCATTCACTGCCACCATGTGCTCAAAGCTAATCCACATCTCAGTTCAGAACTTTCTTTCATTCCATGTCTCCATGTTAGGAGGGAAAATGCAGACACACATACTCACACACACAAAAAGCCTGCGGAGATTAATTTCCACTTATTACTTGGCATAATCAGGATTCTTAATGACCCTATTCTAAAATTAAATGCATTAATTAGTATTCTAGTTATATTATTCATGCAATATCTAGTTTTGCTATATACTGTAAGAAAGAATTCATTTACTGGAATGCTTTTTAGGTCCCATTATTCAAGTATATTTTGTCCAGCATTAAGACTTTGAAAAACATTCCCTGGTGTTGTCAATGGGAAAAAAAAAAAACAACACAATTTCAACAAGAAATCAAAATGGTTAGGAAAAGGGCTAAAAATATACTGCATTTTCTCTAGGCTATGATACTTTTTCACTATTTTAATATCGAGGATACTGAAATCTTGTTTGTAGAAGAGAAATCTGGTGCTTCGATTTCAGGTGTGTAAGTCATAAACATTTGTGTATTATCAGATTTTTCTGCTTGTAGACTGAAGAGGAACTTTGCAGTATATTTGATGATATTTCTGAGAATAAGTATCCTGACAAAATCTCACCTCCATTGTGCACCAGAAAAGCACTGCTGACCTGTCCATTAGGATCAAGACTTGGAGTGGGATGTCTGGTACACAAAATATTTAAGTCTCAGAAATGGACTGCAATCTCAATTCCATTTTTTCCCTTTTCCCCCTTCTCTGGTTAAAAGGAAGAATTCTAAGAAAATGCCAAGGTCCTCAGCTGGCAATTGACAACTTCATAAAATTGTCATAGTCCAGTAGCATGTTAATTATGCTACATACCCACAGATACACCCTGGGAGAAAAAAAAAAAAAAAAAAAGTGAACAGTGGGTCAAGTCAGTTTTGTTCCCTTGTGAGTTCCTATCCCACACATTCCCCCTTATTTTCAGTGAGGAAAGCAGAAATATGTACTGCACTGTGCTGTCCTGCACTGATCAGTGTGTGCATACTGGTCATCTGCAATGCCACAGAGCTAAATTATAATGGCTTTTCCCTTGGTAGCAGCCCTTATCAGGTTCTCTCTTGTTTCTGCAGCCTTCAGTGTTGTTAGGGTTTCTGGGACTTCCTGCTTGGTAGTTTGGGTTTCACATAGTGACTTGTTCAAAAGTTATTGCAGAGGAGGACTGAGCAAGACACAGATACATGGACCTCACCATGTGATGGCCTAAGCCTTAGTTATTGCAGAAATTAAGCTAAACTCAAACATACATGTGTATGTATCTGATTCAGAGAAAATGCTAAGGGAGATAACTACATTTAAATGCACAGGTTATAAAAACATCTGGAAAGCTGTTCTGACAGAAAAACGGGGCACTTTTTTGGACATCTAATTTATGTGGCATTAGACATCTTGAAATTTAAACAAGGCAGTATTGTCATTGGTCATTTCAGTAAGATCAAAGCGAAGCACATGTTAAGCACAGATTCAAGCAGTTCAGTATCCTAATTAAAGCTAATAGTAGCCTTACGCAAGGAAGTTGTTGTTTCCTGTTAAAGCATGCTGCCCAGTTTTACTGTCTGTCTTTAAAGTGTGGCTGCATGAGATTCAAACCAATTTGTGAAGTGTGAAGCGTGCTTTGGAATATTATCAAATGATGTGAAACGATAAATCCATGAAACTGATAATGCCATAAAAAACCATATTCAAATGCTTTGTTATCCAAGGGATTAAAGTTAGTAATGAATCCCAAAAAGGATTTTACTCTTTGACAGCTCTGGAAAAGGAAACTCAGATTTTTATAGAAACACTAAAATAGTGTTATGAAGAGGTTTTTTTACTATGTTCTTGGACCAAACCTTGCATCACTGAAGCAATAAGTCTTTTAAAAGCAAACTGAAGTGTTTGTATGGATAAAGCAGGAAAACTTTGGCCTATAGCCTTTCTTTCATGGCAATGCTGCTGTAATGGTAATAACTGCATTAGCGAATCAGGGGAGCAGTTTTTGAATTTCTGATACCAGTTTGGAAAAGACAGCCTAAAGCATGGAAGAAAGCCCCAATGCTGCAGCATACCTGTTAGTTCATAAGCCTCGGTTTCCATTTCTCCCACTCAAGTGTCTTAATGTTATGTAACAGGAGAAGGGAATGTTCCTTTCTTTTGGCAGTGGACACTGAATCCAGCTATTCATCTTGATGGGACTGAGCAGAGCATTTGAAACCAAATGAGTTATTATGGCCTGTGGTTTCAGGAACTGGTTTAAAGATAGCCTCAAAATTATCAAAATTTACATAAAGAAAGACATCTGACTATGGCCATGAAATATTTCTACCAAGTTTGGAAAGTAAAACTCAAGCAATGAATGGTCTGTGTCATAAATCAATTTTTTGGCTGCATGAACAGGCCAGCGAAGAAAGAACATTGAATAAGCAAAGGTTTTAATATTCTGACAATTATAAACAGTCCTTTGTTTTTCTTTTTCTCTTACATGTACATGGGTGTGGGCCGGGGAAGCCGTATATTCATAAAACATCTGGTGTTCAGCTTGTTGTTATAATCAATCAGTCTTCTTATTTTATTTTTCCAACACCGCACAGGAAAAAAGAAAAAAAATAGACTCAGACCTCTTAATTAAAGAACCAAAGCCTCCTCCTTCTGGGTACAAACAGAGCCGGAGCTGGCTCAAGTTTACTGTTTGCAAGATTTGTCTTAGGGGAGGAAAGTCCTCCTGGTTGGAAAGAACAGTTTCTTGGTTTTTAGTGCCTTATGGTAAAAGCTTTGGAACTGATGGTAGATAGTTTCCAGAGCAATTGTTTACTCACAGGATAGAGAATGGTATTGCTGACTCATTCTTTGCACGCATTTACATTCATTATTCTGATTTAGAGGAAAACAACACTTTAGCTTTAAGTCCCTACATTTACGGATGTAGTAGTAACACAGACACAGGCCTCGACTTCCACAGAACTGCAACACTTCGTAACTCTTCATTCATGAAAAGCATTATAACTTCCCCAGGTGATATAAAATCTACTAGTATTAGGTCTGCAACCTCATTCAGCAGGTAAATCCACCTCACTTGTTTGTGCTTTTGGGATCTTCTTGAATCTCTGAGAAAGGATGGCCACGTTTTCAAAAGCCCTTTCCATCCTTCCAGATGTATGGTGAAGTTATTGGCAGCAGAATCTTTGAAAATTTAGCCCAATTTCTGGAAGTTTAGCTAGTAATTTATCTAGTATTCACCCATCTTTATCAGAGCTCTTTCCTGTAGGGATATTATTGTTCATGCTAGCTGTGGACATTGTTCTGATTGCACAGAGCTGCTTAGTGCTTCTGTCCTGGATGTAGCTGAATTCACAAACTAGAATTATTGTGACATTTATCAGATCTTTTTAGTTTGAGAAATAAATACATACTAAGAAAAAAATGAGTTATCAGCCATGGCTTTCTCAATATAGTAAATGTCTGATTTATACATACACGTTTATGTTTCTGCATTAATCAAACTACATGCTAACTGTTAACATGTTCTCCAAATCTGTCTATTTGAGACAATGTTATTAAAGCCATAATTTCTGTCTTCCCAGAGCTATGTGCAACCATAAATAAGGGTTGAGAAGCCTGGCAAAGCCAAGCATCCTACCTCTCACAAATCACTGAACAGTAGAACTGAGAAATACTACAGAGTACAGAAATACTACGAGGTAGAACAAGCATATTGCAGTGTACTGATGCAAAGTGACGGAGGCAAGGGTTCAGCCCTGGTTTCACACAAAGCATGATTCTGTTGCTTAATACATTTGTTGCATTTGAGACAGCCGCTGCTATCCAGATCACCTATACAAGGCTAGCGGAAATACACAGGACCCATACACAGGTGGCTTGATCATCTCTGGAGCATCAGAAAGAACATGGTGGGAGACATTTGGGCATCTCAGGTGATCCCAGGTACTATTCATTCTTAGGTAATTGAATCTTTGCTTTTCACTGACAGAAAAGGAAGCTTAGCAGATACCTGTTTAGATACCCAAATTCAGGTTTATGAATCTGAGGGCAAACCACAGCCATTGTGATTTCAGTGCTCTTTGGACTTCACTGACAAATTTTTTTGACGCGTAAGTTCCCTCTATAAGTAACTAAGTGAACTGCAAGGTAAAGAAATATCAGTTGATGTTATAGATGTACAAGGTGATTTGCAAACATTTTTGTATTTGTGTAAATAGGATGTAGCACACATTTTCCCATGTTAAATAAAACTTTAAAAAGCCAAAATTCCTCTGAGTTCTTTCATTTCTCTTTGATTTTTTTTTCCCCAAGATTTGTCTCTCATAAACATATTAAAACACCACAAGCAAGAGAGTAAGATAACCCACTGATGAAATGACTAGCCACATAAGTGTCCTCACTTTGCAGGAAACCTCGTCATGACTTTGCCTTGCCTACACGTTAATGAAAAAATCTTGTGTTTTGTAAATATGCTCTGCAAAGTCTGGTGGAAAAGTGCTTTCTTCCTTGTTTCATCAATAAAGTTACTATGTGACTTTTAAAAAATTCCACTGCACTAGGAAAACTTCTGTTTCCTTTTATGTCCAGATTTAGCAAGTTTTTCAAAGCCCTTCTTATTAAGAAAAGTTGTGGCTGGAAACATGGATAAGTAGCTACAACGATTCCAGAAGCTATAAATATTCAGGTTATGATATTTGAGAAATTATCCTCTCTGAGGTGGGCTTTATTGTCTCCTAGGGCCCACCTGCAGCTAGGTAAGGGCCTCCCAAAGTGAAGTGGATGGTCCTAAATGATCATAGGTGGTTTTTAAAAAATAAACACAAAATTAGTTTCACACCTACTTAGACAGTTTAGAATTTTAATGTGCAAAGTCTGCCAGGGCTTTGCAGTGAAATAAGGCCATGCATTCAAGCTCCCTAAAGCCAATCAGAAAACAAGGTTGAGTACTACCCATTTCACAATTAGGAATCACTGCCCAGTTCTAGGCCATATTATTAATGAACAAACTGTTGCTTTGATCATATTTTAACATTTATAGTCTCACAAAAAATAACCTTGTTAAAAAAGAACTGCTTTAGCCTGAGAACACCTAGAAGAACTGAGATCTGTTTCATGTCATTGCCTGCAAGCACTCTAGCACATAGAGGGTTTTTCCTAGATTTTTCTGTCCATGACTCCTCCTCTCCCTCCTTTCTGCTGAGAGGCTCCCTCTGGGTTTATTTTGATATGTTTATAGACTTGTTTGTGACTTTGTGATGTCTGGTAGCTTTGGCCCAGGTCAAAACCTTTTATCTGAGATCACCAGCTACAAGACAGTTTGGTCCCATCTGCTGAGATGGTCTCTGACCACCTCAAAGAGCAGCAGCAGACAGCAGCCCCATGCTCTGCCCCTTGCATTGCATATGCAGTCAGCTTGCACGGCCTGCATTTGTTTTGGATTTATTCCACATCTGCCAGACAGCTCTTACGCACATTACCGATTTGGAAAAGCTCTAGGTATGACTGAGCTTTGCTCAGATCCGTCGTTGGCTTGAGAGGAGGGATGGATAAAGGTATGTTTCACTGTTTTATGTCAGCATTTCTTTATGTCATTAGACACTGGGCAGTGCTTGTTCTTACTGCAGCTCAGGTATTCTGATGGATTTAATTCTGCCACCTCTATTCCATGTTCATAGCAGTGTGATGAAGCAGCCATAGGCTGGGCAGCTTTCCTTTCCTTCGTACAGTTTCTGTGCAAATCTTCTGAAAACTGTCATCCAGTTCATCTTCACCACTGGGCAAAACTATAAAAGAAAAGGGTTATGATGTTGCCAGGGATCTGATAAATTGTAGGTTCTTTGAATGCCTTTATTAGCAGAGTTTTAAAATTTCCCCTTCATATTTGAGATATATCTGAGTTCTAGTGTCAGGCTACCAAAAGCAAGCAAGCAAGCAATCAAGCAAAAAAACAAAACAAACAAACAAACAAAAAAGCACCAAAACAAAACTACTCCAAACATTTAGGCCTTATGCTTCCCTTTTTCTTACAGAAATTGAGTAGGAAATAGAGCAGGACTTTACTGGGAAGTCAGAGGTGAACAATACTTGAAGGAAATGAAGCTACTGCAACAGCCAGTTACAGAGAGAGAAGAAAACATTTATCAACATCCAACCACAATTATTATTTAGCATTTGCAAAGAAGTAGTGCTTGAAGATACTAAGCAGCAGGCCAGTGTATCTGGCACTGTTTGGATTTGTGTGAGAGAACATTCATTCATCCTGAAAAAGCCTTGTCAATTAATACTGCATTGTTTCAGTTAGTTTTTTTATTTGCTTAGTGACTCATGCATCTCCAAAGATGTTAGTTTTTGATAGGATAATTCTGCTGTATTTTGTATTAGGTTTCAGCCCTCTGAAGTTCCTGCTGAGAACAACATGCAAATAATGCTACATTATAAATGCCCTCATAATTGCAATAATTAAAGAACTGTAGTCCTCAGAGTGTGTACCGAAATGCACATTCCCTATCAGGCTTAAATGTTCCATCTCCACTTGAGTCAGTGTGGGACAGATGTCTTAGGAAGGACTCCACCAGAGCCAGCAGTAAAATACCTTAGGAAATTATAGCTATTCTGCTGCTTTCAAACATTTTGGCACCCTTCACCCCATTCACTTCTGACTATCTAACACCCCTCATCTGATTCATAAGCACCAGTTAGCTCTTCTGCTTTTGAAATGAGCTAACTGGTTCCCTGTGACACCAGACTTGTGGGCTGTCCCAGGGAGATGCTACTTAGGGATCACTTCCACCAGTCCTGCATCAATGCCTACAGCCGCTCCACTGGTGCCACTGCCTTGGCTACAGTGACATGATTATTTTGCTTCAGTAGGAAGAAATGCATTTTGCCGCATAAACACAGCCACTGAGAGCAACTGTTTTCCTGAAGTGCTTCGTGTCTTCTATGCTTATGTGCTCCCAGCTCCTTGCAGTTCATGAGCGAAAATTGTTTCCAATCTCTTTTTTTGATAATGATAATGATGATGACAACAGCACATTTATATAACAGTCTATATCCAGGTCTATGATGACTAATCTAGAACACGCAGTTCTAGGACATATATGCCTATACTTCACAGCTATCTTCCTAGATAAGCAACACAATCCTGACAAATTATACAACATCTTTCTCTATTCTCAATGAAAAAGTCAGATTTACTTATAGAGAGATCTACAAGAACTATTAACAAAGAGCTGTGTGAGTCCACTCCAGCTGAAATCCATCTCACCTCCTCCTCTTCTGAGATACCGCCTTTGGAAAGATGAGTACTTTTGTACAGTGGTGTGGTTTTAAGAGCATGTGTAACATCAAGACCATTCATGATAAGACATTTACAAAATCACAACCTATTTAACCTTGTCAACCCATCTATAAAGAGCAGATTGAAATTACACATTAAAGTGTAGGCTGTTCATTTTGGCTTGACTACACCAGCAATCGCATCATTATAATTTCTGAAGGGGGCAAAACAGCATTAGCACTGGGAAGGAATCATAAAATTACATTAGATGCTATGATTTTAATTACAGCCACTGGAATGGGGAAGAGGACAGAATAGGAAATACAAATACAAAGGGAGTATAAATAGCATTCCCCCTTAGGAGATTATTATTTATCTTACTCCGGCTATAAAGTTGCTGTATTTTCCTAACTTCCTGCTTTGGAAAGAAGCCACTAAGTTAAAAGACAATGTGGTTTTGTAACGCAAAGATGATTTTCTTAATTTATAAATCTGGATATTCCAATGCAATGATTAATTTAAAATGAAGACTGGAAAACAGTTTAGCGAATTCTAAATGCCTTTTCAAAGGAAGAAGAAAAAGGAATAATTTTTTTCCAAAGAAAATGAATTCAAAAAGAAAATGAATTGTGAATATTAGATGCCACTCTCCTTTCTTGTAGATAGGTTGCTCTGGAAGTAGTGCCTCCTATTTATTTCCATGGAAACAACAACAGATACAAAGAGCACGATAACACTATCTGATAGAGCAAACTATCAGCCACAAACACCATTAGCTGTGCATTTTCACTAGCAATGAACAAAAGAGCCTGTATTTCACACTTGTAAAAATCTGCACCAGTGGAGGTAACCCACTGTCACTGTCAACACTGCTGAAACACACCACCCACCACCTCGCTGTGCTCACATCCACTGGTTGATCTCCATTAATATTCACCAAGTATCAATGAATATTGATGGGCATCATTTTTTTCCGCATGGAGGATTTCATTGACACACCTTTGCTTCATATGTACTTCCATGTCAGATGCTGTTCTATCAGACTGCCCCTCTGTTGCCATCACATGGCAACAAAATGTAATGGAATATTGCTGGATAGGTTCAACCTCTGCAGCCATTCCACCATCACCTGCCTCTGACGCTGTGGGTCAACATAATAAAACAGAAGGCATTACTTTCAGAACAGCCTTTGTGCATCCCTTCATAGGCTGGTTTATTCATTCTCACGTTCACCAGATGAGTTTTCACTGGGTTAATTTGTACTGAATGATATCTCCTCATGATGCAAAATATTACTGTCTTTTGGTAAGGGGATCACAACTGCCCCGAACACTATATAAAGAATAAACAGATTTTGAAATAAAATCCTTAAAACAGATAATCAGATCCTGTGGTTGATGTTATGATCAACAGTGCACGACACAGTTATCTCTAAATGCATGCCTACTGTCATTTAAGGCACCACAGGATGACGGGAAGTTCACTCCATCCCACCAGAGCCAGGACATGGAGGTGCCCTGTATGAACAGTTGGCTGTGGGGGTCCCCAGAGGCCTCTGTGAGTCAGGGCCAAGGCCCAGCATCCATGATGCCAATAATGCAAGGAAAGCCTATATAGGAGAAGAGAGAGAGTACTAGGGTGGGCATCTGATAGCCAGCCAACATCAGCCCACCACAGAAGGTTAACTTAGAAGACATTGGAAAAGTATAAATGGAATCAGCTTGTGCTGCACTGGTTGTAAAGTGGTGAGATACTATGCCAGAAGGTGGAGCAATCAGAAGTTACACCAGTTTGGCCAAAAGAGTAACCCAAACTGTTAGGTACTTGTTTCACGCTGAAAATTTTCTGCAGTTGTAGGAAGAGAACATCATAACCTACTTTCCTCACTATACTGGATCTTATCCTCATTTTCATTAGGCACATTCATGGTTGCAAGATAAATACAGGTGCCATAAATAGAACTGTATTGGCATAAATATGACTTCCCTACTCAATCCTTGGCTTATGTAAACAGATACACACTTACTTCCAGCAAGTGCTGATGTTGGAGCACCATCGTTTCAAGCCGTCGGTGTAGTCTTCCACAATAAGGCAATTTAAATCTGGGGTAGGACGAACATACTGTTGAGGCTGTCTACTTTCCTCCCTTGATTACAGAAGGAGTTTTGTGCAGTAACACCCTTTACGGTAGCATTCCTGGCATTCAGTCTGGGAAGGCAGGTAAAGATTTCAGCTGCAGCATGCCTGCAGGGAACTGCATAGCTGGGGCCTCGCAGGTAGATCTCCAACATCACCCTGCACAGCAGCAAAAAAGATTTGCCGATAAACTGCTGAAGTGGACAGCAGTGGCCCATAACACACTAGCTGGTGGAAGGATTTAGTCTCTGAGAAAAGCTGAGGCTCTTGTCCACTTTCTCAGGCTGCCACTGAATTCCCAAAGCAGCAGAGGCCAAGAGTTTAGCCTTGCAGAGAAGGAAGAGAGCACTTGTGAGGCAGCAATTCCAAGTGCTAACGAAGGTCTAAGTCATTCTCACAGGCTGTCATAAACTATGGTACTGGACTCTCCAGGGTTTCCAGTTAGTTCTCTCAGTGATGTTAGTTTGAAGTCCCATATGTTAACACAGAAGTAATTTACAAGGCAACACTTTGAGAGTTAGCTTTCAAATGTTATGGGTTGCTGAAATTACGGAACACACAAAGATTAATGAGTGCAATCGCACGTAATTTCTCTTGAAAGAAACAACAAGCCATCTTTAAAGAGTAATTAAAATGTAATATACTGTCTGAGAGATTACTTGGATGTCATAACTTCAGCTCTTACACCATAGCTGAATACATGTTGGACATCCCTGGGACTGCCATTAAATTAAATGGTGTGGAGGTCTGCAAAGGTACAGGGATGTACTGCCCATATAGAATCAGTTGTAGGACATGAATAAACCTGATATTTATTTACAATTGTTAACCTTCTTGCACAGAAAGGCACACGCAAATTTAGACACCGCATTTCTGATTTTTACCTTGCCATGTAACTTCAGATTGAGCATTAATTCCTTTCACAGTGGACTCTTTCAATGGCAGTGCTGTTCCCTGTGAAGCATGCAGTGAGCAGTTAATCATTAATTCTTCACGGTTCATATTTGCTGTCTGTTTTACTGCTTATATTTTGATATAGATCCTTAGAATAGACTTAATGCTGTCATTAGGAGTCACATGCTGGATCTTTATCTAAACTATTATCACAGTCCAGACATAGCATTACAACCTCCTTTTGTAAGCCGAAGTTACAGAGTTCAGAAAGCCTTAAAACTTTATAAATACTGTGTTTTTTATGGTAACGGAACAGCTGCAGTGGCAGACTGACACACATACACGCCCTGCCTGAGTCTGCCTAGTTGCTGTAAACAGGTGCACCTAAAGGTTAAAGCTGTTATTTTTTTTATCCATGACACTAATTTCATTGTTAAAGTCTAGCTTTACAACTGTGTGTGTTAGGATAACGTAAAGGAATTCAGACACATATGGTGAATGAAATTCCTGGCTTTTGCAAAGGGGGTGTATTTTTTAATAGAAATTGCAGTTAATGTAGTGCAGATAAACCAGCTGGCTACTGAAAAAAAAAAAAAGAAAAAAAAAGAAAAGAAATTGTTACTTGATGGAAATCATATGTCACGTGATTTGTGGAGACTTCCCTCAAAATAATCAAAATCACCACAAAATAGTGTGAATAATAGTACACAGCATTTTAGGAAGCTTTATGTCTTTCTTTTAAAATCTCATACATAGTCAGGAGTCAGATTCATATGTACTTTGGAAGAACTAGTTCTCACTGTGTTAAAGTGCACCAGTGGGAAGGCAGAGGCATTTGAAAACTTCAGCCCAAGTGCTTTAGATCAGGTCTCTAGGCCTGTGGCTAACCTACTCAGCCACACTAGAAACACTTTCCTCCTCCTTGCTGTACACTAGTGTGCTTGTTTCTTGGAAGAGAATCTCAAAGATCAGGATCAACAGTAAATAATTGCATTTGGCATTCCCCTTTGCTTACACCTTCCATAGGGGATGCAGTGTATTTAGCTTACATTGGACAAGTCATTTCTCACACAAGTAAGTGGTTTTCTTTCTTCCTTCCAGCCACTTTTGGTGAGTCTGCCTAACAGGATATGATGGCCCAAAAAGGCCAAGGAAAATCTAAACAGGCTTCTATTTAGAACAGTTTTAAACAGCTTTTTGGATCAGTGCAGTCTTTCATAGGCTAATAGTTCAGCTGAGAAGTGAATGATAGAAGCCTGGGTGGAGTTCTGTGTTCAAGATCATCCAGTGCTGCTTCCGATATCTCTGCATGACACTGAAAACTGTGCCGTACAGACATATCCTCAGCCCATGGCTTTTAAAAGGCCAGCTTTCACTTGTTTCAAGTGGCAAAAGTACTTTGGAAAGATCATAGAGATGAAGCCAATGAAGACATAGAGAAATGTCGTGTAGAAATTAATTGAGAATTAGATCATTTCTGAAAGTCTGCAAGCCATGCAAAATATTCAACCCAAGATTACATCTCTGCTTTAGAAATTGATGAATTGATTTAAAGGTTCTCTTTAAATCCCACTGGGCTTTTTTCCGATGCTTGGTAATTATGTAGAAATTGAGTCTTGTCTTTTCAGGATTCGTATTTGCTCAGCCAGCCACTGAACCCAAAGTTTCCAGAGAGATTTTTTGTCACTCTTTTTTTACAGAGTGTTTCTTGGCTTTAAAATTGGCAGTCATGGCCTGAACATTTCTGGAGATGTCACAATTAGGCTTCCTCTGCACGATATCTGGAAAAGTCATCTTTGCTTGCCTTTGAAAAATTAAAGTTTCCAGACAATTTCCCTATAGCAAGACAAGTTACGGACTTGTAATGTCTCAAAGTTGATTTAGAGGTATTTCTTAGAGAATACTATTTATATTCTTCAACTAGAGTGGCTTTGCATAAAACCCACTGGAGGATGACTATCTGGGTTTAAACTTCCTTGAGTTTAAATCCAAGAAGTTCCCCGTATTTTTCAGGAATTAGTATATCAGTGATCTGATGTCAGATTTGATAAGAGTTAGTTACCACATGTGCTCAGTATATGATCCAGAACAGGAAGGACAACATCTAATTAAGTAGATGACAAAATGCAGCAACAGATATCTGGAATACGTGTTCCTCAGAAGGAGAATATATTTTGCTATTGGGCAAAGTATCACTGAAATCAGCTGCAATTGTCTCTTTTCATTTGGTGTCTGTGATTCAGATATTTGAGTTGTTCTGAGCTATCTCCACTCCCCTTGAAATTACTGAAGAAAATGACAGTGATTAATCTTTTCTTCTGGCAGTTTGCCAGTGAATGAAAAGCGTAATTTCCCCTTATCACCTCAGTTTGCACAGCAGATTTATGAATTCAGCACAGACTGCAATTTGGGCTTATTTCAGACAAATTTTTAAAACAGATAGATAGGGTTATTTATCAATCTTTAAATCTTTTAGCTCTCCCCATAACCCCTATCTCACAAACCATGATTACTTTTTTTTCCGGTGTCCTCTGACTGGCAAGGCCCAACATTTTTCAGTATTTCTCCAATGTCTTCAGAGGATGGCTCAGGCCCCTGCTTTCCTCCTTTTAGGGACTGATTATCAATGAGTGTCACACCGATGTTATCTGAGAGCACTTGTCCTTTTCTTTCAAAAATCTTTTTGTAAAATGTTCTGCTGATATTTTCCATTCCTGATCCTGACAAAATAATCTACATTGTAAGCGAATATGTATGCATTGTACGTAGCTTTTGTAAATAATTGATACATAGAACATTAGGAACAAAAGTCCCATAAATTTGAGTGAAAAAGGAATTGATAGGCTCAACTACAGTTTTTCACAAATGTCAATAGTCAGCTTTGGTTGTATGCCAAGAACAGTGCTCACGTGCATCTGGGCAGACCAGAATACATTTATTTATAATGCATATCGTTTTCTGACCTTTTATTTAAGCCTGAATTTGATCACATTCTGTTTCTTCTTTCATGTTTCATTATTCTTTTGTCTCAGTCTTACGTTTCACTAGGAATCAATTGTTGGTTTTCTCTCTTATTTCCAGTACTTCACTTTATTTTTAATTCCTTCTCATAACTTCCCCCTACCTCTTTTATAATCCATCTCCAGAGCTCTCATCTAAGCCTCTTAAGTGTACACAGCTATGATAATATAGCACTAACAAGAGCATAACATGTAAATAAGTCTGTTTCCCAGAAATAACTGTATTTCTTTTGGCTGTCCCACGGCATGACAAAACTAGTTCTACTGATGCCACCTGAAGTAAAGGTTTACTATATTTGCTTTCACTGACGCCAGTATAAGCCAGAACTAAATTAGAACCATTAGCCTTGCTAATAAAATTGGCAGCACTCGCTGACAGTAGCAGTGGGAAAGGCAAGTGCAATATAAGATGATACACGTGCCCCAGTTCCTTTTCAGATCAAGATATGACTCACAAATTCTGGAGTCACAGAAATGGCAGCACTGGAGCCTAGTCAAGAGGGAAGAAAAAACTCCTTTCCCATGGAGAGATTACATTCATTAAGATTTAGTTTTGAATTTTTTACAAATTGTTTTATTATTTTTCCTCAGTTTCTGCAGGAAGACAGTCTGGCTCGAAGATAAAGCAAAGAAGAATAACAAAATTTAAAGTAATCAAACAGAACTACCAGAAATCTTCCTGTCAGTCCCCAAACTCTAAGCTTTCATTTCTATTTAAGAATTTGTGTTGCTCAGAGGTTTAGCTATCGGTTCTAAATGACTACCCCAGAAGCAGGGAGCATTTGAAATAAATGGAACAGCTGAACAGCTGTCTGTATTGCCTCAGTTATAAAAGGGACTGTATTCCCATAAAGAAACAAAAATAATGAAGTATTTTCTTGGGCTGTGGTAGGAGGCAGTTGGGAGCTTTTCCCTTTCAGCCTGCTGGTTCCCCCTGGAGCTTAGAGAACACCTGTTCCAAGGAACTTCTGGGGCTGAATGGCTAGAAGGTGGACTTCCTTCTGAAACAAAACCAAAGTGCATAGAGGATGCCAACATTCCATAGTAAAGGAAAGCTGTTCTACAGTTTCTTCAGTTGTTTGGTTTTCTTGGTTTCAAACAGAAGAGTGATTTCAGACAAATGCTTTCTTGCTTTTGGGCTTGTGATTCACATTTGCATTTTTTTGTATTTATTTTTTTAAATATTCAGTGGAATATAATCTTTTTTTCTTACAGATGAGAAGTAACAAACCCAAAAAGGCATTTTCTCCTGACTCATTTACACTAAGTTGTTTTTAGTCATCTGATTGATGTGATAATGCCTGGGCCACTGCAAACACCTGTTTTCTGGAGCACAAAAGAACACCAAATATTAGATAGTCTTGCAGCCTATCACTGATACACATTTTGTAATTATTTTCAATTAAGTGCAACTTGCACATTTACTTCAAGGAAAATAAAATTGGATTATTTATGGGCTGGGAGGAAGGATTAGAGAAGACAAAACATCACCTTTCCCTCTTCCACCTTGCTGTTAACCATTATGACAGAGCCAGCACATCACAGCAGAGCATCTACTGTAAACACAGAAAGCAATCTCCCCAGCTCCTCTGCCCCCCACTTCCAAATAAGGTAGAACATGGAATAGAATTGGCAGACGTGCAGAGACGCACCTCTGGGAGGCAGATTGACCCCAAGGATGTTGGTGGTTGTGTTGTTTATTCAGTTTACCACTAATTTCCAAGGGAGAAATTCCACATTATGGAAGAGAACGAAGAGATGGCATATTGTTTTAACAAAAATAACTTTGGTTTTTCAGTTTAAAAAAAAAAAATCTTTTGAAATACAGAAAACTGTTTCATTAAGAAAATAAAACCCATTTTAAAGCATATTAAAAGCGTTAACATAGTGCCTGCTGCCAGAAGAGCCTGACTGCCGTGCTGTTGAAGGAAGGAGGACAGCATCGTTATTTATGAGCGTCTGCACTCCCTCAGCCTTTCATGAAATCCTAATTTTATCTGGCAGCTCTTAAGAATCTCTGAGAAACTGGGTCCTTTGTTACCACTGCCTACATCTAACTTCTGCACCTAAAAAGACATGGATACTTTTTTTTTTTTTTTTGTAAATAAAGAAGAAAAGTCTGAACTTTCTGACATTAATATCACACTACTGTGTTAGTACCTCAACCTTCAAGCTCCTCTCTCTGGGAAAGCATCAGTAAGTGCCCCTTTTTGCTCAACTTCCACCTCCAGGTTTTACAATAGCTTTTCTGAGAACAGGATCAGGCCTCAGTCATCTGTTTTCACTGGGGAGAAAAAACAAGACAAAACAAAACAAACAAAACCCCTTTATTACTCTTTGACAGGAGCATAGTTAAGCCTGAGGGGGTTATTTTTCTCCCATTAACTTTTTCTAACCTCATCCCTCCCTCATTTTCTTTCTCAGATTTACTCCCAAACAGTTCATGCGTATGTGTTCATGTGCCTGTGTGTCTATCTGTGCATATATATGTGTATGAGTACATTTATGCATGTAACAAAAAGGAGTCTATCTGTTCAGATAGCTTGCTGTTTGTTTGCAACATGACAGTTAGTCCTTTTGACATCAGTGTGAATAAACAGCCTGATCCAATAAAATAGGACTTTTCACTCCCAAGAGTTTGTTCCAAGACTGTGGAACCCAGGCTAGCAAAGAACATCTGCAACAGTTAGTGGAAACCCTAAGAATTCTTGCGAATAAATAGATTGGAAACTAAGTTGGAAATTTCTCAGTGAGATATAAATTTTAAAAAATGAAATCCAGTTGAAGTACCCAGTTTCCCTGGGAGAATACAAGTCTAGCCAACCCAAGTCTAAATACATGTGGTAGTGATCACTGTATGCTGTTTCCAGTTTATCATCAAAAACAATCATAGCTAAATTATTGTCATTTAAATTTAGCTTCTAACAAAGAAACGTTACATTTCTTATCATACATTTCATTGCAAACCTCCTTAATAATGAAAATGCTGGAAAGACATGTAACAATGCATTTTTTAAAACTTCCTCCACATTTTCTTCCTATTGCCAGATAAAGCAGAATCCTATATGAACTTTAAATGCTTCAATAAATGCTACAGATGATGAACAATACAGGTCAGGTAGATTTAAGTGTTCTGATTCAAGTTATATTTCAGTCTGCTCTTCAATATATTCAACATGGTAACTCTCTGCAGATTAGACTCAGTGAAAAACCTATTTTCAAAGGCTGAGGTCTCTCAACTGTTTTGACTTTCACTTCTTCACTTTTTCTTTTCTTCTATGTTGTTTCATTTTGGTTGTACACTTACTCTTCCGGTTACTGAGTTAACACAGTCCTTTAAAGACTAACTTCAGGGTTCTTTTATGCTTACCACTGGCACAGTATTATAAAACAAAACATTTGGATTATATAGATCATAAGCTAATAGATAGAAGTTACCAGCTTTGTGGGAAATACTTCACTCATAAAAAAATGCAATATTGTTTGGCTTGATTTAGTATAGCTTTGCTACATAGAATATGATTTAGTATAGCTTTGGTACGTAGAATAAATTATTTGCAGCTGGCTTATCCGTGCACATGCTCTGGGAGTGAGGAACACATGCATGTTATCAATTCATTATTTGTGCTACAGTTCATTACCAGTTACGTGCTGGACAGCGACATCACTGTCTACCCTACATGTGAGGTTATAACATTAGTGGCAATAGATATCAAGCTGTTGGGAAGAAAGCAAAAGCTAGACTGTGGTTGGATTAACATTTGATTGCCTAAACAGTACAGCTTTGAAAGCATGGGAAAATTTGCCTAGTGAGCAAGCTGGATTTTTTTAAAAAACATAAAGGCTGCCAAGCTCCAAAACCTAAGGGGAAAAAAAGAGCTTGTGGAGAACTTTAATTAAAGCTAGCAGAGACTCCCCTCCTCCTTCTGAAAAGAACTTAAATATGTAATTTTAACTCCATACTCACACCGGCTCTTTTTCTTTACTAGTACTACTAATAATAATAAGGTTAAGCATGACATTTTTGCAAGTGTTTTCTCATCTGCCAGTCCCTATTTCACCTTTGTCTATTATGGTGAAGAGGAGACAGTCTATTCTAGTGAATATTCACCCAAATTGATCCACAAGTCCTAGGTTGCCTTTTTTTTCTTTCTTTCATTAATATGCACACGTACCAAGTGCTTACTCAGTTTAGTCTGTTTTGAAGGCAATATGAAGTTTACTACCACTCTTTGCTGTATGGATACAGACTACTGAAGTGACTGTACTAAGGATGCCCTCTACTGAGAAGAAAAGGATAGAAGTTTAAATATCAGCTACAGGGAGGCTTCCTTAGTTAGAACAAGTTGCAAAAAATGGTTTTCAGGAGTAGAGAACATTTCAGTATTTCATTTTTCAATTTTGGAACAGTTCTGTTAATTGTGTGGACAGATATGGCCACAGTACTGTAGGTTATACTAAACTAAACTGGACCAGGGAATGTTCCTGAACAATTCTGATGAGTTCAAGTGCTAGAAGGATGCCTACAAAACTGTGGCTGACTTCAGTTAGCAAACTAAAACCACTTCTGAGCATTATTTGGCAGTGTTCCTTATGAGTAGTGTGGAGTTGGCCATGTTGTTTTGGGTGGAAAGGGATTTAATGCTGTGCTTTGTACTAGCTGACATCATGTGAGAAAATGATCCTAGACAGACTTATCTGTAGAGATACAGCTCAGAAAACAGGGACACAAGGAATCTGATAAGATAATATACTCCTTGTAGTGGGGTTGATAATGCATAGCAAACACTCAGTGATCCTGATGGATGTTTGTCTCTCCAGTTCTCAAAAATATTCAAAGGCAGAGATCCATTTGCAGCTATTTTAATTGATAACCATAGTTGGTTTTCTTCAAATCTTACCTAAACAAATGCAAAGTTTCACCGGTATTAATTTTCCTAACCTAGTAGAATAATGAAAAATCTTTATTTCCTCTTTGCAGCTATCATTTAATTATTTGGAGTGACAATACACGATTTCAGTTTTTTATTAAGATTGAAAATACTGGTCCAAGATTGCTAACTCCTACTGAAATGTCTTACAGACAAGTGCTAAAACAAGAGCTGGAGAAAGAAGAATGGTCTCTCACAATTATCCATGAACAACTGCTAAGAAGTCTATCAGCAAGTCATGAATGCTTTAAAACTACAACACCTGTGATGTATTCCTGTAATACATATTACAGGTCCAAATAGAGTGGAAAAGCTTTCTGACAATGTGAATAATTTTGTTCTTGCTCATAGGCTTTCATGATTATTAACTTTGGTGTTGTCAGTGAGCACATGATGTACAAACATTTATGGGACAGCAGTAAATGTTCTGCATGCTGAGCTAGAGGGTCTGATGAGCACAACATTTTGTGTTCAGAGGAGTATCCTGAGGGAAAAGCAAATATGTAGTCTGAACACTTTCTACGTGGTCTTCTTACTACTGTGCATGGGTTGAAATACTTTTGGACATTACCACCTTCAAAAGTGACAGATTCCATTGAATCCAGTGTTCGAGGCATGCCCCAAATATGACCGTCTGCATTTTTTATCTTTTAAGTTATGATTTACAGACAGATATAACTGGTCTTGACCATCATAAGAGCCCTCTTCCTGGAGCCTGAATATCTTCTACAGTAATAAGGAAAATATTTCTAAGGGAAAGAAAAGCATTTGTTTTGTTCTTGTTTTTTTTGTTTGTTTATTTGTTTTTGCCAGAAGGAATGCAGCACTAGAAAAATTATTTTTCAAATTATGTTACCCACATTTATTTAAAAAGTTTTCTCTATTCTGTCTGAAGGAAGGGCTGTTTCATTCCCAATTTCTGTGTCAAAAGACGTGGCCTGTTCCCTCCTTTAATGTGGGAAGAGGGAACCCACCAGCATTTTTTCACTGACATAATCTGGGCACTCTCCTGATTCAACCACGTCCCCTCCCTTTTCAAGGGTCTTTGAGGTTTTTCTGTCTTTTGATCCCAAGTGAGATGGAGCCAGACATGCAAATGCTTCCCATCACTTAATGGCCTAGCCATTGTTATCTGAACCTCTTTGAAGTTGGGAACCTGCAGCTCTTCTCTAAGGCCATTGTTTCACCTTTCCCGTTAAGTTCTGCAGCCATTCCTTTTACAGTTCCCTTTGACTTTGCAATGCATTCAGCCAGTCGTCATTACTAAAGACCCCACAGAGTCCCTAAAGATTACACAGTTTTCAAGTATTGTCAGAAGTACAATTTCAAGAGTGTCTGAGTTATCACAAGAAAAAGATTTCTTTCTGACTATGACAAATCACACAAGGTACATATGTTAGATGGTATTCCTTGCCTTCACCTTCTTTTGAATGGAGTGTGCATCTGCAAGCTGTAACACAGTGATATGGGACTGCATGTCTCTGGAAGATAAGGCATCATCCCACTAGGATCACTGGTGACAAGGAGCCAGTAGATAATATTCAGTCTAGTCTATTCTGCAGTCTAAATGCTAGACGTTTAAAAAGTGAAAATAAATCAACACTGTTCTTACTGCATTGCATAGATTTGTCTGTATTCATGTTCAGACAATGCTACATAGAAATCTTTACCATTCTTGAATAAAGTTGGCTACCTAATAAGGCAGCAAGAAAGCATCAAAGTGTGAGTAGGGATTTTGCACAGAATACTTTCAAAATAATTAACAAAGTGCCTAAATTAGGAGACTGGCGTGCTTCTCAGTGAGAGAAAGGAAGGATGTTCAAGATACTATCCAGTAACCTTGTCTTTCAAATATTATATTTTGCTGTGAAGATAATAAAAATATAATGGCAGGACAATATTTGCAGATGAAGGTAACATCTTCTGCTCAGTCAGCTAACACAGGTGGAAGAATTGGACAAACTGCAAATAAAGAAAACTTTCTCCAGGTTGGAAAGAGAAGCAGAAAAAGATTCCTCAAATTGGAACTGGAAAGTATATCCTTTGTTAACAATTTCCAGGACCTATTAATCCAACTTTTTGATATGCAAAGGAGGGAGTTATCAAAATGAATTGAGCTAAAAGGGAAAGAATCCTTAAGAAAATCTACAATCTGGTATGTAACAGGAGTGGTCATAGTTGCTGGAAAATTTTATTTTGTCTCAATGGCTTTCAATTGTGTCTTAATAGTTTCGTATAGTACTAATAATAAAAAAAAGATTTCTTACTATTCCTTTGAAGTTCTAGTACTTTCTTAGTGAAAGCCATGATCTCATATATTTCTGGTTAGGACTGGAACATATGCAGAGAAATCACAGTCATCTCAGAAAGAAAAATGGGATGAATATTCATAATTTTGTTCTGTAAAGTACCACCCCCACCCCAGAGCAGAGAATAAGAAAGTGAAAATAATCAAATTGAGACATTTTTTGTGAAACAACCAAGCAAGATTGTAAAGGAATATTTTTGGGTCAGTACAAAATACTTCAACCCTCTATCAAAGATATTGTTTAATTTGTAGTTTAACTCACCACCCCTTTTTAACTTTTTAATCTTTTTCTTGCTTTGTTGTCACTGCTACTTTAACTGAAAACATCACTTCAAAATAAAAAGTCAAGAAATTTAATGTCCAAAACCTGATAGGCTGTCCCCAGGTATGCTGATAAACTGGGATCTCACTTTGACATGATAGCTAATACAGTGTGATTGCTTATCTTCTTCTTGGTTCGTTTTAATCTTGTGTCAACAGTTCCTTGCTCCCTGTGAGACAGAGCAGACTTTTACTCTATGTTACTAGAAAAACTTGTCTTAAAAAATCCTGATTATGTATAAGTCTATTTCAAATTATAGCCATGCATACGATAAAGGTTCTGGGCTTTCAATTGAGCTTTTTTGCATGAAGACAGGTGATTATTCAAAAGTGAGATATTTCTCAGAAATGATATGAGGCAGACAAAGTTTTGAAGCATAGTTTGGTTTCAGAATCTGCTGATACTGAAAGTTTCCATCCAAAAGCTGACTGTTTCGTTTCCTGTCATTTCACTTGCCCTGCTGATAGGCTACGAACTGGATTGCTAGGGAACTAGGTCTGAAAGCTGCCAACCCTTCATCAGCTCATATGGTACATAAATATGCTACACTGTTAAATGCATTGTTCCGAGGAAGTGATCCTCAGTTAGATCCTCAGTTGGTAAAAGTGTTGCAAGTAGTTTATATCCACATCATTCAGCTTTAGCCCTCCTGGAGAAAACCATGTTCGCTTGTCACACATCCCTAAGTTATATCTGTACTCCTTGAATTTCTTTAAGTGCCAAAACTTCAATTTGCTAAATACATACTGCTAAATACAGTAAGCCAAGAAAATCTTTGGCACCTTGTAGAAAAGTTAGGATTGCAATGGAGAACATTATTTTGCAAACCTGTCCAAATGCTGGTAGCAGTTTCATTGCTTGGGCAGCAAATATGGCAACAGCAGTACAACCTCAAATGGTATTTCCTAATGGAGCATTTGCTTATATCATAGCAGAACATCAGAAGATTATGAAAGCAGTTGAGATATCATGATTAAGGTGGGTGGGTATACAGATGAATATGAAGTCAGAAACAATGGCAATAGCACCATAAGAAGAGTCCAGGCTGAAGAAAGAAAGCAGATTAAACTCAGGTATGTAATCTACCCATTACAGGTAGACTAGCTACTGTGAAAGTTCCCTTTGTGCAAAATCAGAGGAAGACTAGCTCCTCTACATACCAGACAGTAGAGAAAACATAAAGAAACCACTACAGGGAGAAATGGCAGACACAGTCGTGTATAGGCACAGAATAATCAATAAATGTAGAAAAAAAAAGAGAATATTATCTCCGCAAAGTAAATTTTTTGAGGTGCTATTGATATCAAATATTTTTCTGCTATTGGAGACACAGCAAAATATTTGTCTTTATTGATCAGTCTTTTCTGAAAAATAAACCTCCACCTAGCTTGCATTGGGTAGCGTTTTTGTTTGTTTGTTTGTTTTTGTTTTTCAATGAAAATTAGTAAATATTTTGATGATAAGGCATGTAAATAGTGTCTTTGTCCAAGGAAAAACAAATTGAAGACCATAATCAGAGAATCTGAGCAGTGACAGAAGTAACCAAAGATATTCTCTAAATAGAAATGACATTTTGTAATAAACTGGATAGAAACTCTATCAAAGAAGAATAACATTCTGAGGAAAGAATTAGAACCACAGAAGGGTCAGGACCATCATGGCCTGCTTGGCTGAATAGTAGAGGGAAAGACATGAGTGAGACCATTACAGTACAAAAATAGGAATAAGATAAAAGCATAAGGCATGTTATTGAAAAGAGTAAAATTCATTGCAGAATACTCACTTCTCATTTGTCCATAAGTGTCTCCACACTGTCATTCTCAGACAACAGAAAAGGCAAAAAATTAAAAGTTAGGGGTGTGTGCATGGCCTAAAAAATTTTGTGCTCCGAAAAATGAAAAATTTGTTCATCATCTTATTTAAATGTTCAATACTTTGTCTGGGTAGGCCACAGATAGGTAAAAATGCTGTGGAGGGTATCCAGAAAATATCCCTAGGAATACCAAGTGGATTTTTTCAATTATGTGTGCATGATTTGGAACTCGACTATCTTAAAAATGTTAATGGTATGGTACATATCAGTGGACAAAACTGCACTGGACTAGATTTTGTGGTTAGGAGATACACCTATCATTCATATAAAAACAAAAACAGAAAAAAAGAAGATATTTTTGTAGCCTTCAATAAGAATCTGTTAGAGGCAATCTTGAAGAAGGTAATTGGCTGCATCTTGCTGATGGACAAACACACACAAAAGTTCTTGAATGATCAATCACTCGAACCATGTAGAAGGACTGACTTCGATAGAGCTAGCAGTAGGTGTTTTTTCTTCAACTTCAGTAAGGCTTAGACATCATGTCATATAACATTCTCATAGACAGGCTGATAAAGTGCAGGTGAAATAAGTAGGTGGTGAGGTGGATTGAAATCTGGCTGAATATTCAGGATCAGAGGATTGTGATCAGTGGCACTAAGTCCAGGTGGAGAAATGTCACCATTGATGTACCCCAGGGGTCAATACTAGGAACAACACTGTTCAATCTTTTCATTAATGACCTAGCGAGAGTAGGCAGATGAAAAAAAATAAAGAATCACCACCAACATCATAAAAAAGGAGATGAGTGGCCAATACAAGGAGTGTGCCACCACTCCAGGGAACCTTGTCAAACTGGAGAACGGGGTAAAAGTGTATCTCATGGAGTCCAATAAAGGGAAATGCAAAGTCCTGCATCTAGAGAGGAATAACTGTAGGCATTAATACCCTGAGGACCACCTGACTTGAAATCTTAAGTTACTGATGGAAACAGAGTTGACAGCTAGCAGTGTGCTCTTAAAGCAAAGACAGCCTCCTGGACTTTTGGAAAGACTACTGCTGTCAGGTCAAGGGAGGTGATCTTGCATCCCTAGGCAGCACTAATGAGCCTGTATCTGCAGAACTGCATCCAGTTCTGGGCTACCCAGTACAAGATGGATATGGTCGTACTGTAGAGTCCAGCATAGGGCTACGAAGATGACCAAAGGACTGGAGCACCTCTCCTATGAGGAAAGGCTGAGAGAGCTTGAAGCTATTCAGCCCAGACAAGAGAGGGCTCAGAAAGTGAACCAGCAGTTAATCTGCGAGGACAATCAGGGGTTCAGTGCTTCTATTTCTTAGCAACGTGAGTGAAGTCATTTTACAGTCTTATTCCACATTCCAGAAAGGAGCGACATGAATGTCAGTGAGATAATTGCCTAGTAAGGCACATAAAGGCAGCAGTTCCAACGAGTTCAGACAACTGTGCCCACAGACGTGACATAACTTGAATTTATGCAAAGACTGCTGTTTAGAAAAGATCACGACTAAGGGGAAAACC
Organism: Centrocercus urophasianus; assembly: GCF_019232065.1. Classification (NCBI taxonomy): domain Eukaryota; kingdom Metazoa; phylum Chordata; class Aves; order Galliformes; family Phasianidae; genus Centrocercus; species Centrocercus urophasianus. The sequence continues at coordinate 7,784,687 of NW_024885532.1, forward strand.
ATGCTACAGCACACAAAACATCTAAATGGCAGGTGATTGTGTCATGGTCGATTGGCCATACAGGCTAGTAAATTTGCTGAAATGCTCAGAGGTTTCTTCAGCATTTGAGCAGGTTTCCCTTGCAGAATCAGGATGCTCAGACAAAAAATAGAGGCTGTCTGAACCTTGAAACTGAGAAGCTGCCCTTTTGACACATTATTTCTGAGATTACTAGAACAGTGAGTTGGCAACAAGTTGTTTTGTGATACTGAGGATCACTTTACCCTAGAATGATCAGTGAGAAATTAGAGACTGCTGCAAACATATATCTGTTGGATTCCTCAAGATTGTACATATCATATCTGCTGGACGTGAGTGGTGTCATCTACAATGTTGCTCTTGCTGGCCCAGACCAGTTGGACCCAGAATTTCTTGGTGTCTGCTACCATCACCTTTCTTTCTACCACAAGGGTGATTTGAGGATTGTGCCATGCTAGACAAAGATACGTGTGCCACCAGGGTATGTGTATCACATATGATGATCACAGCACATTCAGATATCAAGACACATATGCAACTCAGTCTATATATAAGCTTTCCATTTTTCTCCATTCTTCCACTTGTCTTCCAGATGGGTTTCCTGCTAAAGATTATGGGGTTTCACTGTTTACCTGAGTGTTTGGCTTGTACTTCTCATCCAGCCAACGAATGTGTGGAGACCAAAATCAGACACCATAGGCTACATCTTGTCCCAGAGTAGATGCAGAAAAGGAACCAGGCTTGTTTATAAGCTTTTTGAACTTACAGTCAGAATTGCAAACTGTGTTCCACTAAGTGTTCTAACTGCGAGGGTGCAAGGAAGTAGGGAACAAATGTATAAGACAGATTTCATTATTTCCATTACTAATGGAAAAACTTGCAAACCATCCTCATTCAGGTGCAATCGATCAATTTACTTTCATGGTCCATGTTCTCAGGTTAGTGACTCTGATTTTAGTGACATACTTGTACACTGTAACATTTAAACATGGCCTATCCCTTTGACTAAATGCCCAGTTAAAGTTTTCATACGCACTAGATACCTGAATGAGCAGTGAGTTTGAAAAGTCCCAAGCTTCTTTCAATGGTCAAAGTAACAAGAGACCCATAAGCTTTTTTTAATTCTTCTTTCCCCCCCCCCCCCCCCCCCCCCAAAGATTCGAAAGTTTTCAGTGCTCTTGGAAGAAAAACAGATGTCTTAATTAAAGTAGTAGGTAATATCTGTTATCTTGCTAGTCAAGTACTGATGCTGAAGATGTTACACTGACAAACTGAAAACTTACGATGAGAAGTAGGCTCTACCTGTGTTCATCCTGCTGTTTTCAAGCAAAAAGAAAATAAGTTCTGATATTTCAAAGAGTTTGTAAAAAGGAAGATGAAGATAAAACTTACGTATATTCTTGTTTGATTTTTCTTTCCAAAATGCAGTAATAGTAAAATTAAACAATGGAAATTACTGTTAGGATGCCAAAGGAAGCTTTCCAGAAATAGACGTACAATAAATCCGGATGAAACAATAACGAAGGAGAAAATGAATTTAAGCCTCTAAAATGCTGAGAAGCATATTTATGAAGAGTCCATTGAATTGCACAGTCTGACCTTGTTGCCATCAGAGTTAATCAATGTTGCTATTATTTATTTTTTGGACTATCACAGCACAGAACAGAAAATGCTCTATGACAGCAAGCACAACTAGGCAGTTATTAGCCCGTGTTATTGTGTCTAAATCTGAGCCAAAGATAAACAAATGAGTAAGAAAATTCCATGTTGGAGCTGCTAGTGTGTAGATCTTAGTATCAAGTGTAATAACCAATCTGTAACAGGAGAAACCATGAGTATGTATATTTTTAGAGCTCTAGGAATGTTTTGAATTCAGCCTGACTGGACTACATCGAAAATGCTCTCAAAAAGCAAGTTGTTCATGTTATTTATGAACTCATAGTGTTAATGACTTAGTCAAGCAGATGAGATACTATATATAAGGGCATAACGAATGAAAATTAAGTTCGCCACTCATTTTTTCTTTTCAGCAAAATTTTCTGACTGTATGAAACAGTAAACTATGGGTTTCAAAATCACTTATGTGAGGCCAATTTTAAGGGGCAAAGAGAAAATGAAATTAAACGTGAGCTATAAAAAAATTGTAAGCATGTATGGTATATTTTTATTGTAAAGATATCAAACATCAAACCTTTGATCAGAAAACTATGTCTTACATCTGCTAACTAAACCGAAAGAAAAGGGAACAGTTAGAGATTTCATACTGCTTGGTATGAACAATAAAATCGCAATATATCCTTGTGTGAAGAGTAGATAATATTGAGCAGGGAATTCTGGAGGGTCTTTTATGCTTCTTTATACTAAAAAAAACATAATAAGATGCATTTATCTGCATCAAACAAAATAAACAAATATGAATGCATGCAAGACAGAAGAAACTGGGATAAAAGAACCTCTGGTAGTGTCCCACACAGTTGATTTTTTTATATTCCATTGTTCCCTTTATTCTCTCTTTGATGTTATTTTCACTTTTGTGTCTTTACCCTTCCATGTACCACCCAAAAGTCTGAAAGATACCAAAGAATTTGTGATATAAATACAGCCATACTCTATGAGTATGTACAATCACAGATTATATAAATGTTAGTTATTTCCTCTCTGATTCAAAGGTTTGCAGTTATGAATTAACATACTATTTTAATTATCTTGCAATCATCTTTCAGGACAAGGATTACAAGAGTATGGGCCTTTAAGATGCCAGTGACTGAATTATTTCCTTAAGACATAAAGTCTCTGTTTTATTCATCACCAAGGCACGTTGAGATTGTCACTTGAATTTGACGAATCTGAATCATGCATTCATCTGTGACTGTTTCCCTTTTGTCTTCTTTATTTGCCACAGAATTAGTGGTCAGAGTGAAGGCGTCATTTATCATTTTGAGTATTTTCATGTGAATCAGCACTGCTTAAGAAGTGGCACAATCCAGTTGCTGATTTGTCTTATTTATTCATTTATTAAGGAATAAGAAACTTCAATCATACTCACATCACGCATCCATGCAACATTCAGATATTTGGAATTAGACCTCCATGCTGTAATGTGATGGACATCTGGTGTGTGACACAGATTTACACTGTTTATTCTGGGAAATAGAAGAGAAATGAGCACAATTCAGAACGAGCTTTTATCTTTTTTTATTTCATGTAAGGAGCTTAGATGCATTAGTCCACCTGCTGTTTGCTGCAAACAGGAAGATCAGTTCCTACTGTTCCTTTTTCATTATTGTGGTTTTATTAAGGCACTGCCATTTTCAGGGTTTCTTTTTTTAATCTTCAGATAAATGCATCGTATTTGTGAACTTGTTTGTTTGGTGTAGGATAAGACCAAATCTACAATGACTGTCTTAGAAACACTATTGGCTAAAATAAATTCTGCAGAATTGTGTTGCAGCTCAGGAGTACTTAAACTATGAATGACGTTTGTCTCTCTTCTAATCTGTTCACTCACTTTTCTTATAAATTGTAGGAAAGTTTGGCAAATTTCATATTCAATTAATGTTTTTTATATCTTGCAAAAGCAGGCAAACATTTCTATTCCATCAGGTAAGTATCCCAGACAGTAGGAAATCTACACTTCACAAATCTTAATTTAAGATTCAAACTATGGGGAAAATGGTAATTCTACCTTTGCACAGAGAAAAGCATTCCCATGATATCTTGGACTATTAAAGCCTGCATGTTGCCGTGCCCATGTCACTTCTACAATTAGTATTTTAACAGAAATAAATGAAGGTTGTCTGTTAAGTGCACACACATTTTCCTACAAAATCTTTTGACAGCAAATTGTATTACATTTGAATGTAGAAATTTGTTCACTATAATTGAACATGCACCCTATAAGTGTTCTCTCTATATTTTCTCTACTCAAACATCTACTCCTATAAAATTCAGGAAAACAGAAATTTTCTTAAAAAGACTATAAAACTGCAGGAACATGACTGCCCCAGATAATACTAAAAGTTCTTGAATTTCAGTCTTCTCTGTCCTGTTAAAAACATGAGTTAGCACGTTTCAATTCCTATTTAAAAGCTAAGTATTAGTGACAGTTATCTTTTGCCTTGTTGCCTACAGGTTTAATTATTGTAGATATTCTCCTATGGTCTGATTTGCTCTACTGCACTCTATCTGTAGTCATCTGCAGCCAATACGAAACTGATGGGCATTGCTAATAAGTCAGCAAGAAAGTTCTTTGCTCATGTTTAGTCCTGTTCTTTTGAAGACTTTTCCTTTAAGAATACACTTTAGTAGGCATGGCATGTATATATATATATAATTTAATAATAACTAGAAATAGATTGTATCACAGAGGTATTTCTGCCAGTTGTCAAATTAATTGCTAATCCCCTTTCATATTGCTTGGCCACATTTCAATAACTAAACAGTTTTGAGCCAGAAAGTCATTCCAAAATGTATTTATTATTTTTTTGGCCATGTTCATGCAACTAAACTAGGAATGGATTCCATTCTGCTGCATCTCTGAGCTGAGTTTCTTTCTTCCAGGGCTCTTCCTTGTAAAGGAAACAGACTGTCACACTCTTTTTCTTACCTTCAAGTATTCTGCCACATTATGTATGTGCACACCACAACACAACCAAACAGAGGGGTTTAGTATACATGGATTGAGGTTTCTACAGATCTGAATAGCAGTTGTTTAAATCCAGTCTATTGTAAAGAAAAGAAGCATTCTTCTCTGTCAAGCATGATCTATCCTGCACCCAGAACAGAACTGGCATAATGGACTAATGATGAAAATTTTGAGGAGAAAAGTAGGGTGGGGGAAGCTAAATACATTTCCTGCTATCTGGTGACACCTCATTGAATGTATAAAATCAAAAAATAAGAAAAATTATTAGGAACTTTCTATATTCTGTAGAGGTGGGAGTTCTTTTACTTCCAGTTATCTGATAGCTACATATCAGAGCTTTCTCAGTATCTGACTTGAAGAAATCAGATGCTTTATGATGCTTTTTGTCCATTTGGATTTATATGCAGTCTCCAAGGAGCTTGGGAAGCAAAAGGGTGGCAGTAGTCATGAGAAACAGGTGAGATAAAACACAGATATCAAAGCAGAAAGATAGCATTCCTCCCTGTACAAATATCTATGAATTGATATGCATTGAAGTGAGCAAAATCATTAAAGTTGTGATGGAGGGAAGGAGAATGGGAATGGGAAGGGGAAGGGAAAAAGCAAAGGAAGGAAAAAGAGTAAAATTTTTCTTTTGGGAACTTCCTTCCTGTATAGCTTAAAAAACACTGGGGAGTGGAAGGGGAAAAAGTAGACAAATGCTCTCAGTGCATTTTTTCTTTTTTTATCTACTGATAATCCAATCTAATGGAGATGCATGTTGCAATTTACTGAGTCTCCAGTAAGAGCTCTAAAGAATCCACATGCCTTTGAGATGAAAGAAAGTTGATAAATAGCATTTCCCTTCCATTGTCAGTTTTCTGTCAGTGTGCTAACCACTCAGCATTGCCCTTCTTATGTTAGCATGTTAGACACCCAGCTATTCAGCAGCACATGGGCAGTGCCATTATGTCAAAGGAAACTAATTACTGGTTTGATAAAACTTCATTTTTCAGGTTTGGTTCACTTTGATTTTTGTTTATTTGTTTGTTGTTGTTGGTTTTTTGTTTTTTTTTTTCCTTTTATTTGTTTGTTGGTCTTTTTTTTAAGGTTTTTTGTTGTTGTTATTGGGTTTTGTTTTGGTTTGGTTTTGTTTTGTGGGTAAGGGAGCAGCGTTTGAGTACTGTCTTCCTCAGCTTGAATCACAAACTGCTTTGGATGACAGATAGACACCAATTTCCTCACAGCAGCAATATGAGCTTTTACAAGTGAATAAAACCACAAACCCAAGGAGCTTTCAGCTAGGTAGTGAGGTTTAGTGGCTGAGTGAATTTAGATGCCTACAGGATTAACAAGAGTGGCTTCTAGAAATGGAAGTCCTAAAATAAACAGGATCTGCAGATCGGATCCCACCAAATATTTTTATCCTGTGATATTGTAATTGATGCTATTAAAGCACATACAGAAGAAGACTGGCTTCATGGTCCCTTCACCTCCTGTACCTCCTTAGCAGAGAAAACTCTGAGCTTACAAAAATGACAGTGAAAAAGCCAAATGTATTTTCTGTACCTGCAGTTGACAATCAAAGCCTGGATCAATAGCAATCAATTAAAATACAGCCAGTATAACTACATACCTTTTCCTATAATCATAAACAAATGACTATTTCAAAGTCACATATTATACAATGATTCAGTTCTCCATTAGCATTATTTTGGATCTAGGCACTATCATTCACCTTATATAACACATTTTAGTACTGTTGCAATAGTTGATAATACGCAAGAGAGGGAGGGAAGGAGAAGAGGAGGGGTAGTAGACAAGCCAGGGAATGAGAGCAAGTCATTGCACAAACCTTTCTTTCAATTCAAGTATGTAAAGTGAGATAAATGGTCAAACTGCAGACATACTGTACACAGCAGGAGCCAAAAGCTGCTCCCTGGATTGGCAGCTCCAGAAGCCATCAGCACCGGATCCTTTAAGCAATTACCAGCTCGGAAATGTCCTTCCATTGATTGTGATGGACGTAAACCAGCTGTGTTTCAATAGCAAGTGAACAGAGGGAGGAAGAACCAGACGGCAGGACACAAACTGTGCCGAACACTGGGACCAGCTGCAGCCTGCAGGTCACACTTCCATGTCAACAAAAAAATGTTATTTAATATTTGCCAAACACAGCAGTAATTCATCACAAGGTATAAGTGGACCTATAACGTCTGAAATCGCCCGTTGAAGATTAACTGGATGTATCATGTTTCCAGTGCAGTGCCCGAAACAGGAAACAAAATTGTCTGGACCTTGTAGGCAAGGCACCGATTCACTCCCTGTAGTAGGAGCGTTCCCATGCTGGTCATACTCAGCCACGCGGTTCAGGAAATCCTTTGCCAGCACATTTGTATGCACAAAGGACACTGCTAAAAGAGGACAGTGCCAGCCTGTCAGAATCCAGCTAATGTGTGAGTCTGATCAAATGTATGCAGCTGCCTTCATCTTGTCTAGAGCCCGTATAACACAAAATTACTGTGAATCACCAACTGAGAGCGGAAGAGGTTGATTATTGTTTAAACACAGAGATAAGCTGGCAATGAACTGCTCATTGCTGGAGGGTGCCTCTAAAAATATCTGTTCTCCCCTGCAGACGTTCTTCAAAGGGGCACCGGGCTTCCTGCCTGCACAAAGTGGCACTTCCAGGAGAAGGAGCTGTGGACGCCAAAATGCTATGCTTGTTTTGTACCACTCCCAGTTTTTAAGCAGAACAAAGAAAAACTTTTCAAATACACAGAACAGTGTGAAGTTCTACGAGAAGGTTATACAGAAATTACTCCATAAATCCAAACAAGCAGGTGAGGAAAGAAAAAAAAAAAAAAAAAAAAAAAAAATTTTTTTTTAATATTTAATTTTATTAATTTTTAGTACATGTATGAAACTACAGCAGCATCTAAGAAAAGAAAAAAAAAAAAGTTAATTCAACCCAAAGAGCCATCCAACAGCTGTAAGGACTAGCATTTCTGTTTGCTGACCTCTGTCTGTCTGCACTGTAGTTGGACTCTGGTACTGCCAGACATGGCGTCAGGTGAAGAGCAACGCTCGGGTAGAACTGTGGAGCAAAACACTTCTGGCAGGGGCTGCAGTACTGCACTCCTCGTACTGCCTCTGCGGAGCTGTGATTTCCTACTGCAGGCATCAAGAAGCAGTAAGCTAGCATGTTATGTGCATTCCTGTAGTTATTATAACTAACCCGTAGAGTGCTTCTACAATATAATATTTCACAGGATTTCCTCAATAATTTCTTCAGGATCCACCTAGGACTGTTGTGCAAAAGCCCTAAGTATGCCTCTAGAGAACTGAGTAATTATAAGAGGTTTTGAATAACACAATTAAGTGTTTAAAATAATAAAACATATCAAGGTCACACAGTGATGAGAAACTACAAGAAACGTTCTTCTTGCCACAACACTCTTCCTGGAACTGCACAGCATTCATTACATGAGCTTTCCAGAGAAGCTTTCTGCACATCATAAAAGGCAGCACTCAAATCCCTTTTTCTTTTTCCTTTTTTTTTGGATGTATGTATGTGTGTAGCAACCCCAGAGGCTCACTGCTGCAGCTGTGTGAGACTCCACATCATGCATTTCCTTCATATATTCTTTTCATAAAAGTAATATTTTCACTTGAGCAGCTATGATTCAAATGTTACATTAAAATACATTGAGTTTCTCCAAGATGTTAAGAGCTTGAGATTAGATAAAGATATGTTTTCCACAAATAAATTCTTAATAAGGCAGTGAAATTCACAGGTCATCATTCACAAGACTTTAATTAATCTTCAAAATTAATAAATAGCACTGTTTCACATAGACAGTGCAGATCCGAAGACCCACTTCATCCATTCATTCCTATGCAATCATTCTCCAGTGCCAGAGTCAGTAGTATTTTTGCATGAAACACTGAAGATGTGACCCCACAATTATTCATAGGAACATTGATTAAATGCAGAACTTGTGCAGTGCAATACCAATTTTTCTATCAGACTTCAGCGATGGGGATTCATCGTCCTTACTGCAGATGTCTAAAACTTAGATGGACAAGTCTGAATTCAGTAGACAAGAGACAAGAGAGTCCAGAGAGATTGTGGATGCCCCATCCCTGAAGGCATTCAAGGCCAGGCTGCATGTGATTCTGGGCAGTCTGTTCTGGTGGTTGGCAAACCTGCACATAACAGGAGGGTTGAAACTAGATGATCATGATGATCCTTTTCAACCCAGGCCATTCTAAGATTCGATGAAAAGTCAATGTCTAGGCAAAAATCTCATCTGACTCCCAACAGTTTTTTCAGAATTTTTTCCTAAGTAAATTTTAAAATGATTTGCTTTCACTGAGAACAAAGTCCAGTGTGACAATTGCGAAGTCCGGTACAGCTTTGCCTCCATTTAGATCCAGCAGTACCAGTACCATTTGCTCAGATTGAAGAGGAAGAACACACCTAGTCTAGTTTACTTTTTTATTATTATTATTATTATTTTTAAGACCTCTCACTTTTCCAAGAGCAGTGCCAAGGTTTGTCAATAGACATCTATCTGAAACTGAAGACCTAATGACCAAGTAATGATGGATACACAGCCAGAAATATTTCACCTTTTGTCAACTTTCATAAGAGTTAATTTTTCCCCGCAGTAAGGTAGAGATGGAGAGGAACAGTTCCTGCTACACTGACAGTCAAAAACCACCAACACCTTTGCTGGCAAATTGTTAAATCATTGTCACATAAATGTGAAAGAAGCAAACTCTTTCCTTCTTAGAAGCTGTTGGTGTAGTACCTCTTCTCTGTACTACTCTTTACACTTACCACACACTTTCAGGGCAATGTAGCTGTCGAGCTGTGTTTAACAGAAGCCAGTTTAGACACAGCACAGGAAAATTCTGCCCCAGAAGTCAGATATGTTAGTTAATAATTGAAGGGGTGAAGAAACAAGCCTGACAAGAAACTTCCGAATGATGTCACTAGGACAAGGGTTCATCTCAGCGTGATCCCAGCAGGAGAAACCATGAGAGAAATCACCATGTAACATGCAATGGTTTGCTGCGGACAAACCTTTCAGCATGACAGGCAGGAGCAGAGCAGAGAAGAACTTTACACTGCCTGGAGGAGACATGAATTTCTGATCATTAATAAAAAAAGGATGACTGACAACTGATGAAATCAATTTCCTTTATCACAGCTGGAGGTCTCACAATTAGCAAAGCTTTGGGCAATTACAGGATTTAAATCTCTCCCTTCTAGGTTTTGTGGGTTTGCTTTGGAATTTACTTTATGTATGTATTACTCCAGAATTTTGAGGCTGAAGTGCTGAGACCAGGTGCTGAGGTCTCAGCCCTGCAAACCAGTCTGACAGACAAAATGGAGATTTTGTCACCGTGACTTCTGAGTGTGGTACGGCACCTGATGAAATTGGTAGCAGCTCTGAAAGAAATAAGAAAATCTGTCCTTGTGAAGCCTGCTTACAAGATTCCAATCTGTCATTCCTGTTCAAAGTTACTCATGTGAAATAAGTTGATCTTGCTTTGTCTTTTTTAGAAAGACAAAGGATAAACAGTCAGTGTGTAATCCTAGGTGATTTGTATCTTTCAACACTGAGATAATATTTCACATTATTTGTATTGTTTGCAATGGCGATGTTGGTGACGTGTACCCATGACATGCAAAACACCTCAGAAGCACACAATGCTGTGCACACATGTAATAGAAGACAGTCCCCTCACCCCTCAGCACCACATGAAGGAGTGAAGGAGTTTCTAGTCAAAATAATCATAGCAGACAAAAGGTGCAAAGGAATGCTACAAACACCATGCTGGAATGTCCTTGTTTGCAGTGAGCCAGCAGCTCAGAGCAGGGGAAAAGCTGATGTCACACCTGTCCGCACTCTTCTACCTGGACATATCCTCAGTCAACTCCACCAGGAATTGTTCCACAGTCTCACTCCATGGTGTTTTATTCAGAAGCAGGAAGGAACAGACTAGTTTCTTTCTTTTCAAAATATGGCCGTATTTAGGACTCGCTTCTGGTTAGTGGGAAGTGGAGGAGAGCAGGAAGGAAATCTCTGCCTCGCATTCAGTGTGCTTCTTTCATGTCATTATCTGCAAAAATAGAAACTTGGGTGAACTTAACTCACTAGGTGAGTAGTTAGAACTTTCTGGGAGGCAGAGGCTGATGTGCTTGGCACTTAGGGATGTCTCACAAAGAAACCAGGGCTGGACCCATATCCGGGTAGCATTGCCAGCCTCCAAGGCTGCATTGATTGTCTCACCTCATTGGAAGTACCTGCAGTAGGTGATACAGAGTTAAAAATACCCACGTTTTTAATACATTCACACCTCTTGGTCCCCATGAAAAAATGGAAATAAAAAACTTCCTTGTTCCATTGGGTGTTGTGTACGTCAGTACATAAAAGACTTGGAAGGCTCAGATTCCATATTAAGGGAGTCATCCTTTGGTCCTACAAGGACTCTTTCAGCAAGAAGTGCCCATTACTAATTTTAAGGGAAGCATTTTTCAAAGCTGCAAAATGTGCATCTGAACACACTTTAATGGAAAACTCAGCATACAGTATCCTTTAAAGAGGCCAGATCCTTCTCTGCACTGGGGCTTTAAAACTTTCTCAAGAAACAACAACCTGCCCTTCCACCTCCCACCCCCGACTCTTACCCAGAATCTCCATCATGTGCCTCTCTGAAGTGTTGTGTTATGATTACCATAGCAACAACAGTCCAACAGCTGCCATGACATTTCATCTTCTGCTGCTTTTAAAATGCTTTCTTTTTGCCAAGAAAAACTTTTCTCAATTATTTAATTTTTTTTTTTTTTCTTTTTTTTTCACTACACACTGTTCACTCTCACAGAATAAACAGTTTGGAAAAAGAAAAAAATAAGAAACAGCGGAAACTGCATCAGTTCTAACCACATATTTTGCTAATTTTTTTATGCTTCTCTCGTGCCATCTTCAAGGTTTACGAGGCTGTGCATTAAAAAGCTTACACTTGGTTTTGCAGATAAACTGATGATTGTGCACCACTGAGCAAAGCCTCCATGGATGGCTGGGAGCCACCTCCATGTGTATGGGCAGCTGCACAGTCCCATCCAGTCCCTTAAACCAAAGGATGGCGGCTGATTACTCACAGCCATTTATAGCCATTGAGGTCTAACCATCCTGTTTAGTTGTCTTCCCATTTTGCTACTCATTCTCCTACTACCAATGCTGTTGGCTCTCAGCTTTATTTTATGCAGTTTTCAAGGAAGTTTTCCTACTATTTCTACTTCTGTGTTCTTCAAAGGGATCTGGGGATAGGACAGCAGGGAATATAGGTAAACACACCTTTTCACTCCTACCCTGGATGGTGGAAGGCCGTGCATGGTGAAGCCAGAAACGGTGCAGCAATGAAGGGCCACAGTCCCCAACTTGTGAAACAGCCAGGACAGCCCAGCACCTTAGCTACATTCCATCTACAGACATGGATAAGAAAGCACCATGCAGATTTTAAGTATATGCAGATGAACTCTGCTAACTGAAAATTCATGTTGCTGCCACTCATTTCACAACTAAAAAAAAACCAAAAAAAACCTAAAAAAACAAACTATCCCACAACAAAAAAGAAATTCCCAGCATTTATTTATTTATTTATTTCCAGGGATAGCCAACCCTTTCTTTTCCAAAAGGAGAGAAAGGCACGGTTTTCCCTCACTGTGGAAGCTGCCTCTCAGATTGCTCCCTACAAAGGTCCCTTCCCTCTCCAGCCTGCATTCACATGTGGTTTCAGGTAGTATGGTGCTAGGAAGGTGTGGGCTGGAGGATGTGCTGGGGCATGGAGACACGCACAGGGCATACTGAATATACACTGCTTCAGAGTCTCAGTGGGATGAATTGTCTGCAGCTTGACCAAGGTGGGAGAGGCAGAATGCATGCATGTGCTAATGGGGTTTTGGCAATTGTGAGGACAAGGTTAAAACTCAGCCATTTGGGCTGAGAACATTTGAGTTTTAAAGCCAGAAAGTGGTGAGGGTGAAGACATGAGTCTGACAGCTTCAAACCCCTTTTTGACTGTTTTTCCTTCTTTCCTTGTTGGATATGCTGACAAATTAAAATTAACAACTCTTATCTGAAATGCACGTATGGTTAACATAGAAAGAAGGAAAACACCTTCAGAGGCAGTCAGCTTCCTGTCTTATGCTTTTGAAATCTAGCTGATGGCTCACAGAACGGATCTCAAATATGTATATATATAATCCACACAGCTAAAGTCATCTATTTTAAAAGACAAGTGTTTGCTCACATGAGGAACATTGTACTCAAGCGTTCAGTCTTTGTGATCCATATGGATTTCATCAACTTGTTTGCCAGGAATTTAGAAAAAACAAACTTTATTCATGTTCCTTAGAGAAATGAATTGGGTTCGTGGTCTGTGAAAAAAGAAATGCAGCTTGGGAAGAACAAAAAAGCCTAGGGCATTCCTGGAAGTGGAAGGTCAGAGAGCCAAAATAATTGATCCACTTAATACGTGAAATGAGTGACTTGCAATGGCATCTTCATCAGCACTTGAAGTACAGGGTTTCAGCTTAGGAAGTGATTTCATGTCACATCCCATAAAGGGCCCCCAAATGTGAAGTGCTTTCCCAAGCCACTCTCTAAGCCAGGCACTCCTGCTGCTCTGAGAACAGCATTAACTCCAAATTTTCACTTCCCATTTCTTCTTTTTCTTTGTTTTGATAAATCCTGGAATCATCTTTTTTGAGCAGTCCTTGAATTGCAACAGCAAGTTGGGCTGCACATGCTTTGTACTTTAGACATGACATAGAAAAGGAGAACCGCCATTCCAACACAAACCCAAATCTTCCTCTAATCCCCATCCTAGTCTCTTTCTTGACACACAACACCATGTCTCTTCTCTCCTGAGCTTCTCCAGTTTCGTGCAGCACTGCTGTACCACAGGCAGGATTCAGCTGAATCAAAGAATCATAGAATCATGGAATGGCTTAGGCTGGAAAGGATCTCAAAGATCATCCAGTTCCAACTACCTGATGTAGGCAGGGCTGACACCCTCTGGATCAGGATGCTCATCCAGCCTGGCCTTGAGTGCCTCTAGGGATGGGACATCCACAGCTTCTCTTGGAAGAAGCTGGAGACATTACCCCATTCCTGGCCCTGCTCTGTAACATTACACAGGGACACTTCCTGAAGACATGGTACAAATCACTCAGTTTCCCTGGGGTGTGGGCTTTGTACTTGATAGTTTGGAACTATCTGGGAAAGGATGGGCCCCTTGTTCTTTTGAGTGAACATAAAATCTTAGAGCACACCACTGGGATGATAAAATAAAAGGAGGGCTAACAAATATTCAAGAGTCCCTGAAAGAAGGGAGGATGCGGCCCTAGGAAGCATGGTCTAGTACTAAGTGTGGAGGTTGGTGGCCCTGCATGTGGCGGGGGGGTTGGAGATTCATGCTTCTTGAGGTCCCTTCCAACCCTGGTCATTCTGTGATTCTGTGTGATGTATAGCTGACTAGAAGTGTCTGCATCTGGAGACTTCCTGGCACCTAACTTGGATGGATAAGTTGGATGAAGTGAGACCTACCCAAATTATCCTGTATGATGACTTTGTACAGCAGTTCGTGTATATGAAATTTATTGCGTAACCTGAGTTTCATTTTCCTAAAAATGAGAAAAATCTGTGTTCTTCCGTTTATCAACATTTTTTTCTATATCAGAAATAATAGGAGAATTCTGGAATATGTGTTATTATACATCACAACTACAAAGGAATTTGTTTCTAATGACACCTATTTTAAAAGAACAGTTTAATGTAAGAAATGTAAACTGATTCATTCTCAAAGCTGAAGTTACTAATTATGCATTTTAATCTGTGTGCTGCACAATTTTTAGTAGCCAGGTCTGAAAGTAATGCACTGCAAATCTTTATAATATGGTATCTCACCAGCTTTTAAAGGAAACTGCATTACTGCTCAGCAAGATGTTTGTTACATTCAATCAATGTTACATTAGAACCCTTTCAGTAGGTCAGTTTGCATTACTCACTTACATAGCATTCTTGGCAAGCCTCGAAAAAAAACATTTTTAATACTTAGGAAATCTGAGATAGAGCCAGACAGTGATCTGATGTTTTAAACAGGACTAGACACCTCATTTCAAAATTGAAGTGTAAAAAAACCAAAAAATTAAAAAATTGAAAATAAAATTGAAAGTTACTGGGTTTCTAAGTCTTTAGGTTCTACACTTGGTGAATATACATGCCCCTACATCCTGACCAACGTAGAGTAATGTAGCTTTTTCTTCACGTTTTACCATGAGAAGTAACTTGGGAAAACACAAATCGTTCTTCAAATAATGTCAAGAAATCTGTCTGTATCTGATCTATTTCTTAGAGAATGAACTTGGCATTCTGTAGGGAGATTTGAAGGCTGCACCCAGACTGGTGCTGTGCTGGCACACTGGGCTAGAGCCACAGGGATCTCCACCCTGTCCCCAGATGACAAAGCGCCAGTAGTGTTTCCTCAACTCCATTCCATGCCCAAGCAGTGCAGAGGAACCAAATCACAAGAGTACATCCATGACTACCCCTTTTTGACATCTGGATAGCATCACTTGCCTTCTACATGGCAACTACCACCCCGATTGCATGCAGCTCCTCGGCTGTGTCCATCTCTCCTCCAGTCTTTGGGTGGCTCTTGGATTCGTGCTAGAAAAGAGGAAAATCCTGCACAGCATGGGTTAATTTTTATGCCAGTGATGACGGTGGCTGTTTACTCTTTAAACAAATGCCTAATATACACTGCAACTGGCTGAGTGCACAGCCAAAAACCAACCACAGGAAATCTCTTTGACAGCCAGGAAGGCAGAATTGTTAACACGGGTGTGCATTACAGTAAAAATAATAATAATAATAATAATAATAAAAGGGGTGTAAAACACCACAAATGGCTGTTTTCTAAGAAGAGAGAGGTATCTATTAATAGTGCAGGCATAAATAACTCTTTCCATTTTGTCGGAAGGATTATTGTGGCTTCTCACCTCAGTTTCTTCAACGGAAGTAGAGAAGACTGTGTAGTACCAAGCAAATATACCAGTCTAATATAAAATTCTCACTGGAGATAAGAAAGCATGCTGGGTTATTTATTGCTAATTTTTATATTTTGTTTCTGTTCTCTTTGATCTGTGCTAACATAGGTGTTAAACTGACAGCTCAAGGTGACTTGTGCTGTGATACTGAAAGCCACTCATGTGTATTATAGTATCAAATTGTTCGTTTAGAGTGGGTTACACAGCTTGATAAATACAGTTTTCCAAAGCCTGGTTCCAACCATGCTAATAAAATATTTACTGGCTTTTTCAGAAAAAAAATAAGGAAAAACAGAGAAAGTTAATATAAAATCTCTGCAACATTCCCTTTTTCTAAGGAACAGCCATATGCAGGAGACACCAGCTTCAATTTTCCATCCGGTTATGGTGATGTAATAGGAGTTGTTTCACAGGCTGCAGTAGAATTTAAGCCTTAAATGAAAAAGGAATACAGCTCATTGTGCTTTTAATTTTGTTTCATATAGGCAAGAGGGGGGAAAATTGATTTTGGTCTCAGCCTTTTTTTTTCTCATACATGTCACTGATACATTTCCAACCCTTGGAGAATTAGTGAATGTGGGAATACAGGCTCTAATACAAAACAGTTGGCCTGTTTTCAGTTCCTAACACATACTCCAGAGTTCATGTTATGGTTATCAGAAAGAATCTATGAAAAATGAAGCTGCACACAACTGCAGACCATCAGCGTGGCTTAACCCTGTCAAGCGGGGATGAAACAGGAAGTGCTTTGTGACACTGACTGGCAGAAATACAAACTGATGAAGAAAACACGCTGCAGGAAAGAGGATCTGAGACAGGGAGTTAGCGCCGGGAATGTTAACTAGAGCTGTACTCCGCTAGGGCTGGGATCAGAGCGGCCTGACATACTTGCTAAATGTTTCATCAAAAGGATTAGTTCCAGCAGCTTTTTTTAACCTTTCCTACAACGCAATTTGCCCGAAGGTGGCCAGGGGCAGGGGGCTGCCCTGTGAGATAACATTTTTAATTGTACAAATGCCATTCTTGATGTCATAATCCCAAGGTTAATGCAGCTGCAGGTCCGGAACAGATGTGCTGTTGGCTGCTCAGAAGGCTGAGAGGTGGCCGTGCAGGCTGACAGCAGCTAAAGTGGCCACATTTCAGTGGCAATGTGTGTGATAGTGGTTGTTTTCCTACATGTCACCCCTATATTTCCCTAGGCTACTAAATGCTCTTAGCCCCTCCATAAAGCAAACAAATCATTCATAAGATGTATGACCAGAGATCAACAGCCAAATACAGTCATTGCTCAATGGGACAGCTCGGGAACAGGGCAAGACATCCTGCAATTTTAGGATAGGAGAAGCAAAAGGGAAAGAGATGGGAAAACTCTTGAATACCAACATGCTAAAGCTCACACCTTGCAGTATTTTGTCAGTACCGACTAATGAGAAACATATTTTGACAAGAGAATCTCAACACTTTCTGTTGCATTTATATACACCTGCTGGATTTCAGCAGAGATCATATTTTCCACATGCAGAGAATCTGTCGATGGGTTTACAGATGACGTATTCTCCCTTCACTTAGAACAAACATTTCTTAGAAGAGATGTTCATACCACACAGTTCAAAGAGCAAAGTTTTATTCACTTTAAAATAGAACAAATGGTTTGCTCTGCATGCCAGGCTGCTGCCAGTACACCCATGCCTCACTTGTGTGACACAAGCCCACAGGGGTGGCAGTTCAGCAAAGCAAATAAGCTGAATCTGGGCCGGCTTGGACATTCTGCACCATGCTTCCAAAATGTGAAGAAGGATAGCTTAGCTCAGACGTTCACATGAAGGTGTGGGAATGGGGAAAAAGCTGTCCAGCTAGGGCAATGGGAAGGGGGAGAGCAGTTTTAAGAAAAGGCAAATCTTTTTGATTTTGATTTGAAGCTGTGGAGCCCGAATTTGGGTTAGGAGAAGCCAGGAAGCACATCAGATTGGATCACTCTCTTCACAGTTTCAGAAAGTTTGGGAAAATCTTCAGTTGGTCATATTCCTACTTTCTATGTCATCTATGGAAGGAGTTGCTGCACCCATGTGCAGCTGTTTTGACACAGCACTGTTCACCATCAGACCTCAGATGTCACCACAAGACCAAACAGTACCTCACAGTGTATCCACATACCCTGCATGTCTGGGGAGGAGTTAAGCAATCATGGGAGTAATGCTTCAATTATTAAGGACTCGGTTTAAATCCTGAAACTTCTAGGTAATTAAATCCTCTCTTGAACCCTTTAAGTTCTGCTTACCAGTTTGACCTTACAGTCTTAGGCTATGCTTGAACTTGGGTAACGTGGCTGATGTAGCAGTAGTGCGGTTTATTCCTGCGAGCGGTGCACCATGCAGCACACATCTCTATTCCAGTATGACTACCCAGTCCTTAGGGCTTCTTCTCCAATGTATGAAAATCCACATAAATCCTGAACCGCTATTCATTGCTCCACCTTGCAGCAGATGGTAATGGAGGGTTAAGCAGATGGGTGAAAGGAGGGTTACTTTTCCTAAACAAGGGATAAGCTAGGAATAAGGAAGGGAAGGATCTTTCACGGTAGTGCTGTGGAGCCAAGTTACTCAAAGATGACAATTGGGAGGGGAAGGGGTTATTTAAAACAGGAACTGGGGAAAAACTAACAGGTGCTGGGGAGCGCTCAGATCAGATAAAGACATCTGCTAGAGATGTCAAAAGCACAAAGGTAACTTTGTATTTGGTAGTAAAGAGTAGGATAAAAATGACAACTGAAAAGGAAATAGGAAAGACTGGAATTGTAGAAGTACATCCCTGCACAGAGCCAGGGTGTCAGATGGTGAAGTGACATGCAAATAGTCACTTAAAAGTGTGAACACAGATGCTTGTGTGAAGCCAAGGGAGAAAAAAAAAGGGGGGGGGG
>NW_024885532.1:7804005-7897135 GCF_019232065.1 Centrocercus urophasianus
GGGAAGGGAAGGGAAGGGAAGGGAAGGGAAGGGAAGGGAAGGGAAGGGAAGGGAAGGGAAGGGAAGGGAAGGGAAGGGAAGGGAAGGGAAGGGAAGGGAAGGGAAGGGAAGGGAAGGGAAGGGAAGGGAAGGGAAGGGAAGGGAAGGGAAGGGAAGGGAAAGAAACAGGTGCACTAGAAAGGCTCACACAGGAAGATGGTGACATAAAATCATTTCTGAAATGCAATGGAAGGGGGTATTAAGGCAAAAATGTCTTGCCATTAGTTTATAATACATAAGTTTCTAAGTCAATGAGATGTCATTTAAGAGACTCTTCAGATCCTGTAGACACTATAGGATTGATTCAAAACTGTTATTTGAGCTGTGGTCTGAATTACATAGGAGATCTGATAGGAAGTTCATAATGAGCCTCTGACTAAAATATAGAAATGAGTCACTTTAAAATATAACAGATGGACAGATCAGCTTGCACAGATGAAGCCATTTATATCAACAGTTCCATGAGATTTTGAATCATTGAAAGCTGATCTTTTTTGTTCACATAATGTCCCTACATTTAGCCAGCTTACGGTAAAGCAGATTGCAACATATATGTTCATTCACTTAAAGGAGTGAAAAAAAGTTGAAAAAATTAACTGCAAGAGATTTTATGCAATATTCTTTTGTTTAACTCAAAGAACACAGAACCTTTTCAGTTAATTGTACGTTTGATTATCAATATCCTGTCTTTTGCAAGTAAATACTCCCATGCAAGAAGTTCAAATAAGGTGCTTCTGAGTATGGAAGCTTTCAACTACTTTCAGCTTGTTTATCTAGATTGTTCTACATGTTGGTGTTCATCTTTCTCATAACAGGACAATCAGCCTGATAAGCTTTAATAAAAGGCGATAAATAGAGCTAACAATGTAAATTGAAAGTAAACACGTAGGATTAGTAGCATCATACAACATGGCAGGATGTATAAGACAATTCTCTTTTTGTCCCCCAAACACCTATACCTAGGACACATGAATTCACGCTGTCTCCAAATTAATTGCAAATAAACATTTCAAGGAGAAGTGTGAGGTCTCATCTGTGATAATAGCAAAGACGAAATCCCCACACTAAGCAGCACAAAGGTGTCACAGTCACCTCAGCTGTGTCACAAAGGCAGGAGTACCTCCTTTATGCAAGTGATTCCTTTTCCTACAAGGGATTTCACACACAATTAGGACCTCAGTGCCTCTTAGGGGCTAAAAGCAAAGTATCCAAAATGTACAGGGTCTATTTTCCCAGAGTAGTTAGAACTGGCACTGCAGCGTATTGTAAAAATGTTCACAACTTCGGTAGCAAAACACAATGAAGTCAGTTGATTCCTCAAGGTTGGTATACCTGCTGAGACCTATTATCTGCAGATAGATAGACAGCCAGTTATAGATATAGAAATTTTAGTCACAGGAACTGAAAGTCCTCTAGCCCCTACAGCCTGTTATTCATTGCACAAGTGAAAGTTGCTGAAGACTCAAATGGGGATTCTGCATTCCATACAGAGCAACTATTAGGACAGAATTGCGTTATGGTTATTTTATTCTGTATCTCTGAGGTCAAATTTGTATTTTCAAATTCTCTGTTTAGATGCCAAATAACCTCAGAAGTATCTAACTCATGGTTTCTCTAGTAAACTTCCTTTAGTACCAAAAAAACATTTCTCCTGAGAGTTCACACAACCTAAAGATGTGATGAGATGTCAAGAAGCAAGCTGACACATAATTCACATCAAAAGACAGACAGTTGAGAGACTACACAAACTTCGGCCTGTAAAGACCAGTCTTGGAGTTGTTTTTGTGTCATTCCTTTCTACTTCTCTCAAAATAAAATATATATACCTAAGTCTGGACAGCAAGGAACTTGCCTCCCTACATGTGAACATGTGGAATTCACAGCCAAGAACCTTCTTTTGGACTTCAGTAATTAAGCCAGCCATTTCCTTCAAATGACAGTCAAAGTAGAAAGAAAAGTCTCGTATTGCTCACATTGACATGAAATACTTTAACAATTGGCCAGGGATATGGCCCCCATCTTCTGCTGGTTTTGTGAGAGAAGATGCAGTATGGTAATCAGGAGTTGTTTCATAGCTGTGACCCAGTTACCAGCAAGCGTTTCTATGCAATGTCAACACAGGTATTGCACTTTCAGAAGCATTGCCTAAACCTCACTATCTCAGTAAGTATTTCCTAACAGCCAGCTGAGTTTTTCCATTCTGTACTGACTTCTGTGAATTTGTTTTCTGGCACTTTCTCTCTAATGGTTTGATTTTACTAGTGGCAGAGCTAGATTAATCTGATGTCAGCAGTTTGATAGATAAATGTGCAACATAAGCTAGTCCTCTAAGCTCCCTCTACAGTAAGTGAAGAGGAATTGGTGTTTCCATACCATGCCACATCCCTTACCATAACAGCCCGATCTTAGGTGCCAGTTTGAATCCAGTTCTAAAAGGAGCTTAAGAAACAAGTCACAATGTAACTATGAAATATGGTGGCAGTTAAAGGGGTGGGAGTTAAAGGGTGGCAGTTAAATACAGCCACTGTCTTGATTCCAAACAAGACAGGCAACAACTGCAGATGGTTATAGCAAACACAGTGGCAGGGACACACAAAAACATGCACAGCAAGACACATCATATAATCACTGTATTGTCACATTTCCCACTACCTCTATTCAGTGCATTTTCCGGAATTTCTAACAAATGCTTAGTTATTTTATATTCATTCTCAAAGATGTTTTACCAAGTT
The DNA here is from genome assembly GCF_019232065.1 of Centrocercus urophasianus. Taxonomy (NCBI): domain Eukaryota; kingdom Metazoa; phylum Chordata; class Aves; order Galliformes; family Phasianidae; genus Centrocercus; species Centrocercus urophasianus. Next base: position 7,806,777 of record NW_024885532.1, read on the forward strand.
GTTAAAATTGATGTCAGACAGGGCTTGGCTGCCTGGTTTCCAGGTTCATGTCATGTAACTCATTAATTCAAATGGCTTTTCAGCAGCCCTTGATGAGCAATGAAGTACTTATTCAGAATTCCGTTATAATCCCTGTATTCATGAATTGTCAGCACTTCACAGTTTTCCCACAAATCCAGACTCGTCAGTTGAGCCATTCTCAAATGCTGTGAAAGTCAGTCTCCTCTGAACTTCTGCTCACTACTGGAAGTAGGAAGGAGACTTCTGCACCCAGAGGTTGCCGTTGCAAGAAAGATCCATCTTTCTTCAACTAATCTTATTTCTTTACCCAAACTAAACTAAAGTTTGTTTAATCTCTTACTGAAATAACCATAGTGGTAGATTTTCATGGCCTCCTCATTCAGCTTAGCATTTAATCAACCTTTACACCAGAAAAATTGTGTTCACTCCAGTTAAATGAAATTAATTCTTGGACCCCATGAACACGAAAAGCAAATAATTCCTCTCCTATTGGAAGAAGTCATTTAAGTTCCATGATCATTTACCCCTTTTTCCTTCCACTGCATCTTCTTCACGATGTTATGCTGTGAATTGGCAAGCAGCTAAGTACATGCCGTCACATGTGTAATAGGTAGAAACTCCATCCATCCTTTAAGGAAGTCCCATGGGTAGATCTAAGCTGTGTGATTTTTTGAGGAATTGTTACAAGCATTCTCTTGGCTTCCAGCTGGGAACTGCCTGTGTTTGTTCATGGTGGGATTCACTCTGACTAAATATGGATATGTAAAATGGTGTCAGCTAGTCAAAGCATATCACCTCGGTCACCCCTGAATGAAGAAGAATCCCTGTAAAGTGATTCACTCCACCTCCACCTTTGTTCCTCTTGAGTGTGACTAATCAGGATATTAAAGAATGACTTTAATGTGGAGATAGAGAAACTTTCAATTTAACAACCAACTCTGCGATCACAAACTACATATCTATCTGTCTGATCCATGACAGAAAATTACTGTGTTCAGGTACAGATAGCAAGTCTTTTCAGGATAGCGAGTCTTTTTTTCAAGCAATGTCCTGTGGGTGTCCCAGGACAGCAGCAACACAGCCCCATCTGATGCACTGTGTTGGGACCTCACCTTGTTAATGAAGACCCCTGCGCAACTTTGAAAGCTGTACCTGTGTGTTGTAGCACTTGCAGGAATTCAAATGGCCTGCGTGGAAAAGAGGAATTTGTCACATAGTGTCACATGAAAAACTTCAGGCTTCAAAAGTCAGAAAATTTTGGGCCTAAAAGGTGGGTCCTGGTGGGCCATAAATCTAGAGAATGGTTGTCCATACCGATGCATGGCTTGTCTTTCATTATTTACAAGGGAAAAAGAAAAAAATAATAATAAAAAAAAGAGTAAGAGAAAGAAAAAGAAAAAAATATATAATAGAGCTCCTCTCCTCAGAGTCCAGGAAGAGGTGGTGGGCAGGATGCTCTCCCTGCTGATGTTCAGAAACACTTGCTGGCACTGCACTCTGCCGTGTAATTCATACAGTGACAGTCTGTTCCTGAATAAAGACTGGAGAACAGGGTTTTGTAGAAGCACCAAGGGCTTCTCTTCTTTGCACTTTTTTTCTTTCTTTTTTCTTCTTCGTATTGAACAGAGAGAGGAAAAGGCAGACAGATGCATGTCATAAATAAACCCAACGTGAACAAAGAACAGATCTCCCGAGGAACTTGCTGTCTCAGTACTTGGAGCACAAAGAAATGAAGTCAGTGCAGCCCTTCATAGAGGAAGTCCTTCACTTCCTCAGAAAGTTCGAACATGCCAAGAAAGCAAAACAATTTCACAAGGCCAAAGAATATGGGTTTCTAATCCCGTGAAAGCAGCCTATGCTCTGTTGCAAACCCAGAGTCAACAGAGCTTTCCTTTAGCACAATACAGCACGGTTATACCACAGGTCCAGTACGATAAGGCTGTTATCACTTAGGAATTCTTTCAGAAAGTGTCAGGTTTTTCTGTGAAGGATTAAAGCAGAGATTAGAAGAAAAAAACTCTCTCTCTCTCTCTCTCTTCTCCCCTGACTAATTCAATGGATTATAACATAGACCATTTAGTGTGCTTCAGACCTGGGGTCAACAACAACACATGCACAAGGAAAACTCATAAGAAAAACTCCATTCCATGGTAATTCATGTAAAAACAAAACAATACAAACCAAGCAAACAAAAAACAGAAAACAGCAGGAATTCGCAGAACATCTCAAGGAAAGGTGCTTTATTTCCTCTGCACAGTCGCTTTTTTTCCTTTCCCATAAACCTCCCACAGCCCACGCTGCAGCCAGGAGCATCACTGGGATGTGGAGTGGGGCCAGACATCATCCTTACTCCGTGAGGGAGAGGGGAGGGCTGGGGCTGGAGGCAGTCTGACGGTATGCTTAAGGCCAGGACAGCCAAGGGCACAAAAATTAATGAGCCGCTGACCATAAGCCAGAGGGCTAAGTAAATAAATAACTAGGCTGAAAAGCCGCTCTACCCCAAAGAATTGCACAGTTCCTGCCAGCTGCAGGTTCAGGACTGGGGTGTGGGCCTGTTCTGACAGCCCCAAGCATTGGCGTGTGCTCTTCAGGAGCCAAAGTAGAGCTCCCAGCTCACCTGCAGTGGTGTCACAGCAATGGCAACACGGGGACAGCATTCACAGCCGAGTGAGATAGGCCAGTAGGGCTGAGTGCCTGTGGCCCCTGTATGTAGATGCTGGTTGCACAGCTATGAGGCCAGCCCCAGAGCTAAAGGCAGGCTTTCTTCAGCATACTCAGAGGCTCGTTTTTGTCATGAGCTCATAGTGAGACTCATCGCTAGCTCCTGCAGGAACCATAACTTTCAGAAAAAAATCGTATCTGTGACATTTTCCCCTCATTTCACTTCTCGTATCATCTTTCCCCCTTGTATACAATACACGTACACATCTTATGTAGCTTCCCAGCTGTTTTCTCCACAGCCCCTGAAGCGAAAAGCTACAAGCATTGGCTGTCTTACAGCACGTTTTTTGTTTCCTTCAGTAAGAGAACAGAATTAAAATCTTTTTTTTTTTTCCCCTGCAATTAGCTTCCAAAGGGTTAACTTCAGATGATGTTTTTCAAAAATAAAAGCTTGCAGCTCCTGAGATAGTATCAGCCCATTAAACACAGGTAAGAATATGAGAGGGAAAGAGAAGGGAGCAGATATTATATATGTAAGGAAAATTAAAACTCAGGATGTTGGGCGTGGGGGGAATGTGCTTTGAAGTACAAAAGATCCATTGTTAATGTGGGACAAAACCTCCCCAGTATGGGACAGAGATAAAAAGGAGGGAGTTTCTAACAGATCAAGGTCAACTAAGATATATGAATAACATAAATGCTATTAATCTCGTACAGCATGAATCAGAGAATTGCAGCAGGGTATAGCTGTGTGGCGGAGTTCATGGCATGAGTGTTTTATGCCACTTTGTATTAGATAATGAGCGTATTCATCAGACTCCTACACATCATCCAAACTGGCAGAGAAGGAGCTCTAAGGAGCTTGAGAGAACAAATCAAAGAGCAGACTCTAAAGCTCAGAAAGGTAATAGGGATGTTCAAGTTTAGATATTTGCAGGCATCCATACAATCTGACTCCGCAGGAAATAGCGTGAGAAAGAAGCTTTGAGTTGGACAGCTTGCTGCTTATTATTTATGATGCTGCCTCTGTCATAACAGCTGATTTTACCAATTAGAAAAGATGTAAAGCTAGACAGGAAAAGACCCTACCAAAAAAAAAGCACCTCTTTTTTATTTTTATTTTTGTTTTTAATTTTCATGGCTGCAAATTTAGAGACACAAAGAGAATCGATTTTTGTCTTGGAGGGCTTAATCTAAACATTGTTGAGAAGCAAGAAGCTGAGCCATACCAGAGTAAAAAAGTACATAACCAGATGTATTTCTGATTTCACATGTTACATTTCCACACATTTTAGTGTCCTGAAATTCCAGAGACACATATGTTCCACAGGAGAAGCTTAAGAGATAATTTATCTTGGAGAGGAAGGAAATGAAAATGTATATACATGCGTGTGTATAATTTTGACAACAATCTGCAGCCAGATTGTTTGCAACAGTTTGCACTTTCGTTTATTTATTCCAAACAAACATTTTAACTCAATGACATGCATCTATGTAGCATGGTTTTCCTGCTTTTCGTGCTTTTCAGATTTTTGAAAGAAAGTTGAAATACAGTCAGGACCAAATTAAAATTCCAAAACTGACTAATTCCTTCTCCCTGAGGTTAGCAGGGTTTTCTCAGCATGAACCTAGACTTGCATTCAATTCTACATTTTGGTGCCACGTAATCAGTGGAAAAGGGCAAGCCCCATAATGGGGCCAGCTCTCCACAATAAGCACATCTGAACTTAAAAAGATTTTGAAAGCAGGGCTGGTTGTTTGTAACGCAGTAGCATTTAGGAGCTATGCTGAATTTGGAGCTCTTCTGCAACTCTCTATCTACATATGCACAGGCATGAATATGTGTATGTGTTGTACATATACAGACAGTGCAATATACACTACTGACTGTTCAGTCGCCTGATTAATAAGAGAGATGTTTTTAATTTAGTGAAGGGAAGTTGGAGCAGGGGAACATGGAAAAGAAAGAGAAGCAAGGTGAGATGAGACATATCACACACATTTGAGGACTGCTCAAAAATAACACCAGTGCTATGAAAGACAGTCAATCCTCTAGCTAACTTACAAAGTGGGCTTTAACAGGACAGGAAGAGCAATGGGAGATCAAAGGAGAAGCCATAGACTTCTTTGGAAACTGCTGGCACAATCAGCAGTTTGTGTAGGGAATAGCAGACAAAAGCACAGAGCAAGCCTCAGACCACCAAATTCTCCTTGCTGTTGCATATATCCAAATAGCCAAAGGATCATGAAAGCCTACTGACCAGCAGTGCCTAAGCCTGACAGCTCTCCAGTCTACCAGCATCTCCCCTGCAGTCTACCCTACGCATCTCCTGGGCACACAGCCACTGGCAGAGTGTTGTCTGGGAAGAGACACAGATGCACAGATGCACAGCAATAACACACTCGTGTGCCACAAGAAGATGCCCTGTGAATCCCTACATCATGTCCTGAAGACATCCCTATGGTGGAAAATAACAAGCACGGGATAGCTAAATGTTTTTCCACTCAAATTTAGTGTTGCTGCATCCAGCATCCCTTCCAGGAATTGCTCTGGTGCACACAGAACCTCATACCCTAGGCTGACAATGGCTCTAAAAAGAGGTGCTCCAGGTTCCTCTCATGAAGAGGGCTATGTAGAGAGTGCATTTTGCATAGAAGTAGCTCATCACTTTGCCAATTAGGGATGGCCATAGGGATGTAGCCTTGTAAAAGGCCCCATCCTTCCCGAAGCTTCAAAATGCTGCATGGATGTCCCCAGGCAGGATGCAATTTTTCATTTTGGTCATGAGATAACAGAGGTGCACAAAGGGAAAGGAGAGTGCACCCTTTAGGCTCAGAATTTCATTCCCTGCCATACAGACAGGATTTAAGAACCCCCCAAAAATGGCACTACTCATTCTTGCTGTGAACGTATAATTTGTTTTTATTTCAGTGTAATTGCTGTGTTCAGTTCCTTCAGATTCAGTTCAGAAGGGAAAAAATAAAAATAAAAAAATCACTTGGAGGCCTTTACCTCATAGTTAAACATAGTGGTGAAGCAGTTAACATAACTATGTTTCACCATGTTGGCACGGGGATTTTATCTTTTACTGGCACCATTTTATCCCTGGAGACAATAGGAGATTGTTCTTACTGTGAGTAAAAAGATCTTGTTCTGGCAAGTAGGGTTTTCCCAGTGTATAATTTTAAAATCCTCAGTAAGGGAGACACACGCCTTGATGGAATCGGCCTGCAAAGCATCTCCTCCAGCAGTGATCACTTCACCATTAACTGCTCCAAGTTCTGCCGAGCACACAGCCAGCACACTGCTGAACCCAGCAAAGGAGAAAGGACAACGTTTGCAAGCCCCTACAATACTATGATTATGAAGATGGAGAAAAGAAGTTGACTCTTCTTCTCTAGAAGTCACCTATATTGTAACTAAATGGAAGAAGGAAAACATTTGTGCTTGGAAGCCATCTTTTTTGCTAGAAACACAAAACCCATATGGAAACAAGGGCTCCGGTTCCCTGCATCAGGTGCTTCTGTGCACTCTGTGTAGGATTTTCTCTTTTAATTTGCATGTTACTGATTGTATAAATAGCACAATACATAATTGCAGCAGTTAGAGGCATTAGGGATAAGAAGGTATTTACATCAAAGATGTACACGCAAGATTATGTGTTTATGGTAAATTCTCATCTCCACCATTAAATAAATTTTCTGATTCATCCACACCCAAAGCCTTGAAAGAAAGCTGTTTTAGTGTAAATAATTGACTTCCTGGCCAATTGTTAAGTTATTTGATGATTTGATGCTGAGAAATTCAGATTCTGTTCCATTGAAAACACCTTACAAATTTCGATTAGACAGATAATCCACTCTAGATTTGTCCAGACATTGTAGTTTATTTGTAGTCATATCACAGCATTTGGCTGGCCTAGTATTTCAGTCATTTTCATTTGCAGAAGGTATAAAGCACTTTGGTTGTTTCCAGATTGTCAGTGATTAGAAATACAGGCATGAACGAATGATGGCAGCCTTTGCTCTATATTTCACAAAGGCCTGCATTTCAGCCCTTCTGCAAAATATGCTCTCCAATCTCAGATTACACTGAAAAATAAAGTCTCTAGTGGTTGGAGCTAGAGCATTTGCTTTCAAAACATTTACGGAGTGTAAGGAAGTGCAACGACGATTGCAAACCCATCAAACCGTCAAGCTCCCCAGTACTATGAACTGCCCAGAAGGTCAGAGCTAAACTGCAATCCTATAGCCATAACTATTTTCCACATGCAGCAAAATTCATCATCTTGCAGCAGATGGAAGATGAAATAACAGCAAGGTCTCTCCTTGCCCTGCAGCTGCATTCCCCTCTGTCTTTTCTCTGCAAGGCCCAGGTAGTTATAGATGGGTGAACAAATTCATTTGGGTAGTTTGTTTTACTTAAGTCTGGAATTAAACCACTGAAAAACCCAAAAGGCAATTTTTTTTCAAAGCAAAAAGTAGTTTGAAGAAGGGGGTTCTCACTGACACTCAAACAAACAAACAAAAAAAACCAAAACCAAACAATACCGGACTAGCAAAACCTCTTTCCTGATGGTTTAAGAGCCCTGCTTAGGTACCATTTACAAAAGAAAGGCAGCAGTGCATTTATCCAGCAGCCCACACGCAAGGTTTGGGAGATACTGCTACAAGCTCCCATTTTCCGTGCTGGGGATTTGAAAGCCACAACAGCCATCTCTGGGGAGTTGCAGCTCTCCAACTGCAACCCTTCCACTCCACACTTTGTATCAATTAATTAACTTAAATACAGATTGAACAAAGAGAGGAAAATGACCTGAAGGCCTATTGGTTAGGGTGTTCTACTGGGAAGTAAAGCAACTTCATTAATGATGTTATTATTTCAGTAGGCCAGTCGTTTTTATTGAAGAAGAAAATGTGACCAGGGATAATGAAAACAGCTCCCAGTCAACCTGGTGCCTGGGGCACCCCTTTGGGAAGCTGAAATTGCCCACAGGTGAAATCAGAATTGAAGCCTCTCCAAACAGATGCTCTACTGACAAAATTGTTGGAAAATAGCAAGTGGGTTTTTTTCATTTTGTTTTGTTTCAATTTTTTTGTGTTGCAGAGACTTAAAATTCACGTTGTTAAACAAAATTCCAACTCAGGCTTTTAAGGAGCTCAAGTCAGCCCACATATTTTGTAAATTAATTATACATAGGGCTGAACTGCAGAGTTATCAAGCTAATTGCTTTCCAAAGCAACTCTGTGGTTTATTCATGTGAGTGGGAGGTTACCTCCAAGCCTTGCCAATATATGGTCCCTCACCCAAACCCAGGCACGGCTCCTCGGCTTCCTGGCACTGAAGCCCATAAATGGCTGAAGATATCGACTGGCCAGGCAGCCTGAAAGCAAATTAGATGTTGCAAAAATCAATAACAAACTCCCACGTTTCCTGAAACATACGAAAGGAAGAAAGCTGAGATGCTCGATGGTGCCATATTAAAGGCCCCATAAGATTTGCAGGACAACGGGAAAAATTCAGTCTAATGAACCAACCATCATAATGAGTAACAATTGTGTCCATCAAGAAACTTCATACTCATATTTTCAACTTTAAGCCACAGTAAGGCAAAAGGAGGACAGCTGGTTAAAAAATATACATTATTGTGACAAAAAGTGTGTTTCTGGAGGATTTAGACATTCCTGCTGCATAAAGAGGTCATCCAGTGCCCTGAGGAGCACTCATTGCACCTCTGCTGCCTCCTGGTCATGGAGGCCTTCCAGCGCCTGAAAACATTGCCATCTGTTCTCACTTGAGGAAAATACTTGTTTTATCTTTTCCATTTGTTTTACGCTGTTTTTAAACAGGAGAGGCTCAAAATACAGGCTGTGCAACAGCATGTGATACAGTTAATTTCTCTCGCCATCTAATGTTAACAACATATGGAGACTGGTCTGGATTGCCAAGGACATAAATCCATCCCTGCCTGTTGGCTTGTTCACTGAATCTCCATTTTTTATGAGTACACATTCCTACAGAGAACTTCACCAAAACACCTGGTGGGGACAGTCCAGATGGATGTTTCACTGCACAGAAGAGGCTCCTCTCCCTCCCCTGAAAGACATCTCCCATCAATCTCTGCTCCTCAAGAACCAGACCCCCGTTTCCATTGATAAAGACCATTTCATTAATAAGCTTGATTCCTGTTTACAGTTTTATTCAAATGTCTATAACATACCAGATGTTTCTTTAAAATTGTTTGATTTGTAGATGACTTCAGAGCTCATGACAGCAAGGGACATTTGTATCAGCAAGAGCCAAACCAATTGTGGGCAGGTATTGTGCAAGCTTCCTCACCCTTCTGCCAACTAACCTCATTCTTGACCTGCAAATTCTCTGCTATTCCCTTCCCATGCCAAACTATGCAGTGGTTTTGAGATGCACACAAATAAACTCTCAAGCTCTTTCCAGCATGCTGAATTAACCAATATTTGAACTCAGATCTCAGGCTGAAGACGTTTACACAAACCTTCAACTGCACTGCAGTCAAAATTTGGCATTTCCAGGCCACTTGTTCAAACGGATCTCTTGTGCCTTTTGTTAATTGCTGTTAGAAAAAAGAGCTAGCCTAATACTGGGGAGGAAAATTATATCAAAAATTTTTACTAAAGAGGCAAAAGGGTCTACAGGGCAACTCACTGGGAAACCACTGAAACACAATGTAATGTCCTGGACAACAGATGTGTATTTTTATTTCCCTTTCTGACTACAACTTTGAGATGAATGTGAGTGCTTTTGTCCTTCTCTCAGGGACATGAATTAGAGATGGATTGTTAGATTTAGGATAGTATGGTCAGGTTGCAGTTGGACTTGATGATCTTTAAGGTCTTTTCCAACCTGAGCAATTCTATGATTCTGTGATTCTCTCTGGGTACAGCAATAAACAGTGAAGTTTTAGGTACCTTATACATGAAGGATAGACTCTGCTTACAATCAGCATGTGCATCTGGCCTCTCACAAAGCCCGTATGTGAACTCTAAAACAGAACAGACTCCAAGATGTGAAACCCATGTGTTCCAGGTGAAACCAGATGTTAATTGGCGCTTGTTTGCTCTCCTCTCCCTATCCCTTTCTTTTTACAACATATGTGATGTATACAGATCATCATCATCGCAGCAGTATAGATATCTTTTAAGATGTAACCAGTAAAGTCTATAGGCACTACATAATTAATTTTTTGGCAACATTTTTTGTAAAAAGTCTTTGCTAATTGTCTCTGGGATAAATTCGGACCACAGCTCTCTCTAGGAGTTAACTCCTTTTTTTTTTTTTGCTTAAAAAACACCTGAGTGCACACCCACAAGTAATAATTCTGCTTTTCAGAATTTATGGAGATATCATATGATGAACTGGACTACTCATTTGTCACGGAGTTAACTAGATCAATCTATGTCCATGACAGGCGGGCAGTAGGCCTGTGGGCCCCCGGCCTCCAAAAATGGGAAAGAAAAGGGAAAAGGGGTAGGGAGCTGGGCTGAAGAAAAAAACAAAACAAAACAAACAAAAACAAAACAAACAAACAAAAAAAACAGAACAGCAGCAATGATCTAAGGAGGAAAATTTATTTTACTAACTATGACACTGGAATGCAAAATAGCACAATATAATACAATCAAGTTGAAATTGAGACTAACAAATCAAATAAAATAGGAGAGAGAGAGTTTTCCAAAACCAAAAAGCCCACTTTGAACTGAAGGCATATGGCTTGGAAGCACATCCACATCCTCTGCCAGGCAGCAGCAAGAGAGAGCAAAATCCCATGACTTCCTTCCTCCTGTGACTTACCACATTCGCTTCACATGCAAAAGGTCCCCTGGGATATGTAGTTCTTCTCTTCTGAGAGCCAAGAATCCAGAAAGTTGTCAGTCCAAGGAACTGAATTATTAACTCTTTAATTACCCATACACTACATGATGTTATGATGTGGAATACCAAAAACCAAGAATCACAAAACCATTACATCATTAAAAACTCCTCTCACCATGTTGTCTTGACTAGTGTGAAGACATCTGGGTTTCAAACAGTGTCTAACATTGCAACTTGCCTTTCCCTTTCTGCAACCAAATTTTTGTTTTTTAATTATTTTGATCCTTTGAAGTTTGAGGATTATTTGCCCCTCAGTTCTAGTTCTTAAATTCCTTTTAGGGAATACATTAATCCTAAAGAAGATCAAAGTGTAATAATAATAATAATAATAATAATAAAATTTCAAGAAGGTGTCATCATAGCTCAATATGGAGAAATTAACCCAACATTTCCTATGTTTGAATAAAAAAAACCCACAGATCCTATGATTGTCAGGTAAAGAGGAAGCAGGAGTGAGAGCTACACTCCATCCAGACAGACGTTCGCATTTTTCCTTCTAAAGCACAACATGCCACATCCAAACCGATTGCTTTTTTGGTGCTAGAACTCATTGCACCTTTCAAAAGCAGTGAGAGAAAGCATACTGGATACTGCAAATGTTTTTATCAATATGTCAACAATAGTACAGGCCTTAGCATTTAGCAAGAGCTATTTACTTTAGGGCTGAAAAGCCTCTCATCAGCTGGGCAGATGGTACACAACACCAGTCTCAACACAAGGTGCCTATTTTTTTTCCAATGTTGATACAACAAGGTGCAGAAATGCTGTATCTAGCTGTTGTCAGTGCTGTATTTTGCTGCTGTCAAGTTTGGTTCAAAATACTTCTGCTTTGGTCACATTCCAGTTAGAGGGGACGTGGAGGAGAAGGAGGTGGCAGCACAGAAAGCATTATGAGCTCAGTATCAATGCTGTTTGCCAATCCGTAAAGGCGTTTTGCAAATAGGTCACTCATTAAAAGTTTATATAGCTGAATTCAGGAAGCCTCCTCTAAGTAGAACAGTGGTAAAGAAAAAAAACCATTTTATTGAGCCTTCTGGGTGGGCACAAGCACCAGGCAGAATCCAAAGCCTACGTAAGGCATTACCTTTCAGATACTTATCTGGCCCCTCAATAAACGGCCAGTTATTATTTAGCCTTATGTAAACAGCTCTGTAATAGTTTTTGTACCTCTTTACAGAAGCCTAAAGGAGGAAAACTTGACTACAATATTAAATGAGCCACATTTGCTGTTTTCTTTTTAACTAAAAAGACTAATAAAGATGGAAAAAAAAGTCAAACTAAAAAACAATCTTATAAAAGAAGCCTCTTTTCTCAACTCCTCCTCTTCAAAAGCAAGGGGACCGCTTGCAAACATAAAGTGAAGATTATGTGCTAATGTTGGCAGGATTTGAGACCTTACAGCTTGTGAAACTATCTGAATTTGGTCTCTTTGGCTGGGCAGGGCAAGTGTATTCTGTAACACACCTTCCTTTCATAATTGTTCAGATCCAGGGATATTTTCAGAGCTCTCTGCAACCCCTTTCCTTTGTACGGAAACCAGTGCACCAGAAGATGGGATACAGAGCAGATTAGGAGCTGGGAGGCACTCTTAAATCTTGCAGGATGGAAATTAAATATTAACATACATCTCCTGCTACCTGCCTGGAATTCACAGTTACAGCGTTTTAACTTATCAAGCAGTGAGGAAGGCAGGTTTGAGATTCTGAGTAGTGGCAGACTCTCCTGTTCCCTAGTGCCTGCAACTAAACAAGTCCTTCTGGTTATTGCGCTGCATTTTGAATCACTTCTCATTTCATAAGAGACTGAGACATTCAGACAACCCCTATATTCTGCTTAAGTTGCAGCAGTATGAAACAGTTCACCAGAGCTGAAAAAACCTACGCAATTCCTTCAAGAGTATAGAGGCTTGTTCCAAATGTATCTGATGGAGCTCACAGCTAAGTAACTTCGCATCATAATGGATATAGGTTTTAAGGTTACATCCACATTGCTAAATGAGAATTGAACACTGAATGCAAGCAATGGGGCCCTGATCTTCTGCGCTGTTGAGCTATTAGATCATTTTCTGGCGCTACTTTGGACTGCTGTAACTAGGCTCTCTCCCCATGACCGAACTTGGATGCAGTTCTGTCAAGAAACTGTATTCCAGAAGCAGTTCCCAAAAGGCAGCATGGCTAAGACTGCACCAGGTTTGACTCTCTTTCCTCTCCTACTCTGTAAGTCCTTGGAAAATAATACTCCTGACTTAAGACCCAACAACAGCCAAGGCCAAGTATTGTGGATGTATGCAGCATGGATGCAGCCAACAGACTTGGAGCAGGCAAAGTTGCAAATGTGTAGATGGAAGCCAGTCCACACAATTGGCCTGGGGACCAAGGAGTATCTTCTGCTCTGGTAGAGATGTTGGTATTTTTGGGAGGAGGATTCGAGAGTCAAGCAAGACCATGGGGCTCAGAGTGCTTGGATGAACGCTTGATATCTCAAAATCCATCCCAAGTAGCAATTAATCTAGAAATAATAAAGACCATTCATAAGGTAAGTAAACATGCTGGGAACATGACAAATTTTGACTAGCAACTCATTGTCTGTCACTCTTAACACCTCGCCAGCTTTACTGTAAAAACATACAGCCCCAGAAACCATACCAAAAAGGTGTATAGCAATGGAAAGTTATTTCTCTGGTCTTTGTAAAGAACGTAGTCACTCTCGTCACCACATTACTGGAGAAAGGAGTCCCACAGCTAAATGGCATGTTTAGTGAAAAAATTCAACATCTCTGCATACTTGCTTCATATTATGTTCCCTCAGTTCTTGGATGAGAAGAGAGCAAACAGCTGATCCTTATTTGTTTGTGAAACAAAGTCAGTAGGAAAACAGGATTTCACAAAGCCCAAACCATTTCATTAAGAACACCACAGACTGAAGCTTACTGCCAAATATGAGGCAGGATTCTGGAGGAACCTAGAGAATTGGTGACTCTGGAAGTTATGGTATCCTCAGACACAGGACAGATGTGCCTGAAGGACAGGAACACTGGGAGCTGGAGTAAAATTGCTTAACAGAATTCCAAAGACAAAAAGTCAGTTTCCTATAAATGAGAAACTATTCAACAAGTTTCATTGTGACCAAAAGCTATTGTTTTCTTATGAATGTGCTGGGCTCATTTTTTTTAAAAGGTATCAAAAGGTACAGTTTGCAGTTCGAGTACTTTTCAACACTGATTCAGTTGACCCCATTTGGGACATGCATCTTTCGCATCATTTTGAGATGATGACACTCTTCAGATGACTACAAAGTAATCCCTGGTGGTCTAGCTTAGACCAGATGATCGAATATTTAGGTAAATGAAATTAGAAGTTCTAAATCCCACTCCAAGCAATTTAGATACCTCAACTTGGAGTTATTCTACAGTAGGACTCACAGATTACCTAATGTCATGTATGGAGGAAGAGGCCTCCTGGAAGTGACAGTCTTAAAAATTTACAGCATCCAGTGCTCTGAGGATCAAGATCCTTGAAGAAGCCAACAGTAGAAATAGAGGAAGAAGGCCTGTCATCCCTTATTCAGTGTTGGAAATGTCAGCAATTCATTAGAGACCGGATGCTCTTCTTCCCTCTCAACACTTGACAGCTGAGCAGTCTGCATGACTGCATAGGCACTAAGACATCGCTCTTCAAGCCTCAAAGGATTTGCCTGTCAGGAAATCACTCAGGGCTTCGGGTACTATGGAAGGAGCCACTGATTGTCTCTTTCACAGAAACTAGGTCAATGATGATCATGAGTGAGGATAACAAAGCACTAGAACAGGCTCTCCAAAGATCATGTGGAATCATTACTCTCTGGGGTTTTCAAAATCCTAAGCAATATGGTCCAAATTCAGCACTAGCCCAACTTTGAATGAGAACTTGTACTAGGATACCTCCTGTGCTTCCCTCCAACAACAACTGACCCTGAAGTGAGTGTGGAAACTTGGTCCCAAAGGAAAGCAAATAAGAGAACACCTAACTCTTTAATGTGCTGAGTTGTAGCACTCAGAAAGGAGCTGGGATAGTCAGGGAATTCGATTTTCCGTTACACAAAGAATAGACATGATCCTGAGAGCAATAACTCAGCTCCTACCCATCAAACACCTGAGCAATACACCAGAAAACACATTAATAAAGGAACTTGTTACAGATATCAGCTTGATATGCACTTCGCAGTACTATGAAAAGAAGGTCTAGTTAATATAGATAAGATGTGCTAAAGAGCACCATGGTGATGCTCAGAGTGGCATAAAAGGTCTAAGCCTGAGCTTGATCAAATAAGGATCAGGCTGGCTTCAAAGTGAAATTTCTGCAGCACTTCCCACTAGTCCAGGTACCAAACATACAGCACAGGAAATCTAACACGGCTCTGAATGCAGCCAGCTCAGCTTCAGAGGATGTATCTGCTCGGGGTTTGTGACACATAATGGCAGCAATAACACTTCTAAACTCAAACCTAAATCAGGACTCACAAGCAGTATTGTTGCCGTGACTAAACTGATGAGTGCAGAGCTGGCAGCCAAACAAAACCACTGCAGGTGTCGGTCAATGGCATTCATCGATTCATAATGCAGATAAACTACCTCTGGATAATTGAGACTTAGCTGTATGGCATTTTTCATTTGAAGGCAAAACAATTCTGTACTAATTAGGAGCACAAATACTATGGATTGCATTTTATGCATTTCACAAGCCCAAAATCTGGAATAAATCATACACACTGGCTGTTTAATCACTTTTATAACACAAATGATGTATAATGAGAAGCTCTAAAAAGATGTGGAGCAGGACTGTGCTCAGCACTCCACAACAATTAGGCTTCAAAAAACAGAACAGAGAAAGTCCAAGAAAATTGAGATGCAGAAATCACCATTTTCTCTGCACTAAGGGCAGAGATGAAGGAGTAGAAAACTGAAAATCCCAAAGCAAACCTCACCACATTTATTTTATTCTTTAAACACACACTATCTTGTTTCTTAACATCATCACAGATTAAATGCATACTACTGTATGTCTATAAAATGCAATAAGTCACCCTGGGTATAGACCACAGATATAGATCAAATTCTACATATAATGTATATGTGGTCCAGTTACCATCGTGAGAAAGATTTATAAAAGCTACAGGGAAATAAGCACACAAAAAAATGCCTTGCAATAACATTTACTGACAGCAGACTAATAAGGAATTACTTCTAAGTTCACTGATTTTGAAAGCAACAACATATCTTCTCATATTCTAAAATTATTAATTTGGTACTAAAGACAACAAAACTGAAGGACTGTGTTGAATTATGTATCTTCAAGAGAACTGATGGAGGCAAGAACTATGCATCTTGCACCACACACTTGTCAAGAGTTCCCCAGTTACTTCACACTATTCCTTTCAAGAGCATGATCATGAAAAACAGGTGGTGAAAAGACATTTCTAAGTGGACAAATTTCAAGATAGATATCTCTTGTGATTTACAAAATGTGGTGTTTTTTTTTTTCTGGGGGGGGGGTTTTATATAATGGAATCATGAATTATATTAGATCTTATTAGTAGAGCAACAACTGTTCTAGGTAATGTTCCTCCTACAGCTGTTGCTGTAACTGGATCGACAATATTTCTAGTAAGCAGTAGTTTGTCTTACAAAATGAACATTTTGAGTAAAATGGTAATTCCTAAGAAGTCAGTCATGAATCACAGTACTCTCTTTGTATCAGGCAATTACAGAAAGTTCCGCTCAAGATGAGGAGCAAACTTTCAGGTATATTGCACCAACCTAGAAAATCATCAAAAATATGTTGGAAAGAGACCTTTTTCTACTGTCTCAACAGAACCTTGTGTTACTACCACACTCAGTGCAACAGAAGAAAGCTGCACATCATCCCAAGATTTGTGCCAAAATATAAAAGTTGACAACACTAATTTCTTTGTTAACGTACATCTCAATACTGCAAGAGATGAGAAAGCTGCATATGCCATGCAGATTATACAATCAAAACTAAGGCTGAAGATTACATTCTTACTGCCAAGGCAGGTAGACAATCTGCCAACTGTAGAAGTATTGCACATGGGACAGCTAACACAACTGTTGTCCAAGTGTCTTCATGGACAGTGAGCTGGGACTCTCCATCTGCCCAAGTGCAGGATTGCTATTCCAGTTGTCTCCAGGAAGATAAGAAAACTTAAGGACTACTTTCACAAATTACATACGTACGCAAAGTGGCCTAGGAACTGGTCAAGTGGGAAAGAAAGAGGGCAATGATTGCAAACAAATATATTCACATCACATTGTCAGAAACACCAGCTAAATTAGGTACTGCAAATATATAGTTGAAGGTCTGCACACTCCCTTGTCAGTAAATGTGCTTAATGAGCAAGAAGAGAGTAATTAGCAACCTCAATTTGAAAACACAGCATATCTAGAGCATGCTGCAGAGCAACACTTGCACCTGATGAGGAGAGATCAGGCACAGACCTGAGCCAAGCCACATGTAATCCACTGAGTCCAATGCAAACGTCAGTTTACAGTCACGATTCAAAAACATTTAAATCTTTTGAATACGTACACTTTTTTATTTAACCAGGAGATTATGCTGTATTTCTTGCATTCAACACACATCTATCTTACAGTGCTATTAGCAAAACCAGAATGAGTGTTATGACTTCCCCACTTTTTTTTTTTTTTTTCCTTTTACCAAGAGAGTGGTGAGGCCGGAACAGGCTGCCCAGAGAGGTTGTGGATGCCCCATGCTTGGAGGTGTTCAAGGCCAGGTTGAATGGAGACCTGGGCAGCCTGGTCTAGTATTAAATGTTGAGCTTGGTGGCCATGCCTGCGGCAGGGGGAGTTGGAGCTTGGTGGTCCTTGAGGTCCCTTCCAACTGAAGCCACTCTATGATCCTACAATTCCATTATTCTACTTAAAAAAAAAAAAAAACCAAAAAAACCCCAAACAAACAAACAAAAAAAAACCACCCACAAAGTATGATGCCTCACTGACTCTTCATCAGAAAATTAGCAATATTTCAGAAATCAAAGTAACACCTGAACAACTGTAACAACTGAATGCTGATAATTATTTACAATACAAATCACTGCCTTCATAAAGTGTCAGGCTATCCTCAAAGTAATAGCTTTTATGTTGGATTTGATTTCCATTTCTGGTAAAAATAGTAGGGTTTGTCTCATCAGTTTCTTCTGCAAAAGTGATCCCCGTGGAACAAAGACTTTCTGTTAAAGTTACAAGGAAAGCTGTCTAATTAGTTGAGTAGAGATCACTTACAGATGCGAGGAAGAACAGACTTCATACTACAGTTATAGATCTATTAGCATCAGCTTTAATCTATATAGGTTTCTCCAAAAGTAATGTCTCTAATTTCCATAGAAACTACAATAGACACAAAGTGCAAAATAACACTATTTGATAGAGCAAATGCTCAGCTACAAAATGCTATTTTTCAACAAAGCCACTATCACCAGCTATGTGTTTTCACCCGCAATCAATGACAGTCTGCATGCTGTGCTCATAAAAATCTGCACCAGCAGAGATGACCTCTTTTGCTGTTGCTATTGCTTAAGTGTACCACCTATCACCTCATTGTGCTTACATCCACTGTTTGGTCTCTATAAACATTCAACAAACATCAGTGAATGTCAGTAGGTGTCAATTTTTTCTTCAAGGAGGAATTCAATGATGCACTTTTGCTTCATATGCACTTCCATGTCAGATGTCATTTTGTCAGATTGCCCCTCTGCTGCCTTCTCTGCACAGCAACAAAACAATGAAATATTGGTGGGAAGGTTCAGTGTCTACTGCCATACCATCTCCATCCACCTCAGACATCATGGGTCAACATAACAAAATAGGAGGCATTATTTTCGGAGTAGCCTTCATAATAACACTTTCCACAAGACCAACAGACTTTACTGGAACAACTGGCCACTACTAATGGGAAAATACACTTAAAACTTCACAGTGCAGGAGTGATCATCACAGTGCTCATCAGCTACGTAGAGTAGAAGTGGATGGATATTGTTCCTCAAAGAAGTAGAGGATCTACGGAAACGAGCAACGCTACTGCAATACTAATTTAATGAACATGTGCAAGTGAGGCATGCTTTACTGTTAAATTATACCAGGAGGCATCTGTTCCACACAGCTGGGCATTTGGAAGTCAGGGTACTACAGCAATCTAGAAAATTAAGGTTAGACATTTGTGTAAGATGTGCATAATGATGAAACAATGAAACATTTCCTGCATTACACTGAGGGTACCTTCACACACACATAGTTTTTCTTTCATCACAAGAAAATTTAAGAGTGAAGATGCAAAAACATAAGTATAACTTCAACAACATGCCAAGTGGAGAAGATGCAGACAGTAAAAGTATCCTTGGAACAGAAGAAAATCATGCTAAGGGTCTTGGGATAATGGGAAAAAAAAGCAACATACATCAAACTGGATAGCAGTGTGTACATGCTAATCCAGTTTTAGGATGATTAGAAACATTTTCCTTACTGACAGATATCTATCTTCTTATCAGATGTTAGTCACTTTTCAGAAGTCCAGAAAGCAGTGGTAACTTCACAAGTTGAATATTTTTTGTTCAAGTGAGCAAAGAAAACAAACACAGAAGAAGGATTGATGCAGAGTGTTTAGTGAAGAACATTCTCAAAAATGAGATTAAAGAAAATAAATTAAAAGCTTTGTGATGATACAATATGTTAATAAAATCTCTTTTCCTCACCTGTTGCCATCATTCAAAGAGAAGCAGACTCAGAAGGAGTAGGGCACAATATATTCCTTCCAGGATACACTGGAGCTGAGACAGCAAAGTGAAAGCTTAAAGGTAACCTTCACCCTCCCTCCCCAAAAGTATAATTTCAGAGTCATCTGCTTTGGAAGTGTTAGTGATGGATCATTTCCCAAGCGTGAGCTGCGAGCTACTTGAATAACATTCATGATATCCATCTCCCTGTGGTGTTCACATCAATAAAAGTAGATGATAAAAACTAAACGCATTACATTCAGACAGTTGAATAAAATGAAATTTTCTCTTCTCCACACCAACTGGTTTTGCCCCAAACTTTCAAAGCCTTATTTACATTCATACAAAATCTGTTTACAGTCAACTTCACTGTTGAGTTCGTGATATTTTTTTTCATAACCAACTTAGACACAAAGCAAAGCTAGCCAGGTGTCTCTAAACCACAGAGCCAGCTGTTCCTAACCAAGCTCACAGGAAATAGCAAGGAAAATATGCAGTATTTGAAACATCTGGAATAGATTGCAGAGTCTTTGAAAATTGTGCTCCAATTCCCTTCCTCCTGCTGATGAGATTTCAGGCTACCAAACTGCTGCATCAACTATAGAGGATTAGATAACCCTATGTAACATTTGTCTGAAAGAGAACTTTTCTGAGCTAATGCAGTAAAAAACAAACAAACAAACAAACAAACAACAAAATACATGAAAAGCCAACAAGAATCTGTAGGAAACCTTCTATAGAATGCATTGGAGCAAACCAAAATAAATCTGTCAGATGACTGCTATTTAATTGAAGGAAACTGACACAGATGGAAAACTGTACTAGTTAACAGCGGCAAACACAGAAAAAAGAAATCAATATTGCATGCTTTGCACAGTTACATTAACTCATTACAAAGAAATGCTGCTACAGTATGTTGCCATAAAACATGAGAAAAGTAAGAGACGATAGACTGATCTCTTTTGTCAACTAACTTCCTTGTAATTCCACAAATACTGGAGTGTGCGGTTTTCAATATATAAAATAAAAATAAAAATAAAATTAAAAAAACAAGCCTAAGTCTTAATTAGCAAAACAAAGCACTGTTTTATTATCTGTTTCTTATTTCATAAGGACAATGAATGCAAAAGAACAGAGAAACCAACAGCTAAGTTTAGAAGGAACTTCTACTTAATTTTACTTTCCATAAAAAGCGGGGAAGTGAAGGTGCCCCTAAGGTTTTAATCACTTTCAGTATCTCTGAAAGATTAAGAAAACTAATAATGTAACCAGTTTACATATGCATATTTTAAACATTCATTACAGATACAAAATTGAATACAGCACTAACTCAAAACATAAATCTCATTTTTAATGTTAGTAATAAAAAGGCAGAATCCTAATATAAAAACTGGAGGAAAGTATTTGTAATTTTTTTCCCCAAAGGTGCAACCAACAACCAATGTATTTTGCAACTGAGATTCCAGTTGTACGAAGGACTGAGAGATGCATTCTCCTTCTTAGGTAGAAGTATAAATGATCAAATGTGCATTAACACTTAGAGTAACCCCCAAAGAGATGATATTTAATAGCAAAGTAATGGTATAACTTAAATGAACACTGAGAGAAGTGCAACACACTTTTTCCAATTTCAGAGCTTTAAAAGTAAGATTTCTTTTCCTTCATAGATTATTTCCAAAGTTATCTTGCATTTAGTTTACTCTTATGAAATGGCAGAGAATTTTTTTCCTCTTTTTCTTGAGAATATCCTAAATAGATGTTGAGTTTATATCAAACTCGAGAATTTTTAAACAGAGTCAGTGTTATAAATCAGGGAATACATTTGCAATACACTGTTTCAGGAACAAAGGTGCATACACAAGGATCCAACTGCATAATCCAGGACTACAGGTGCAAGGCTGTCCATCCCTGCTAACATGAGCTCCATCAAGTAATAGGATCATTCTTACATACATAAGAATGAGGGCTTTTCGACTCAAGCCCTTTCCTGCTAAAATCCATGTGAGGAAAGCTGTGATGATAACCAATTCAATGCCTTTACCTCAAAAATTACATCTAATAGTAATTATACCCAAATAGTCAAATTAACAAAAAAATGCATATAGCTCTTATGAAGATTAAACAATTTGGAGAATATACTGTTACAAAATATATTTTGACACAGTTCCTATGAAGCAATTTAAATAGTAATCTAAGCAGAATTATTTACAGGGGACTCAACTTGGGGTATCATCCCTAAGTAAACCAGTATTCTGGTGTGAATTCAATAAAATATTGATGAATGCAAGTTTGTGACACCAAGGAAATTTTGAGTTTTAGTAAATAGTAAAGTTGTTCTACATAATCATTAGATGAATCTAAATTACTGGTTAATCTAAATCATTTAATGCATTTCATTTTACTCAAACTTCAGATCAACAAGTCAGTGGTACAGACATTTTGTGAAACAAGTTACCACTTACACGTGTCAGGTAAAACAAGCACAGATTAACCAAGTCTGACTGTACCTAATCAATACTAATAGATGGTTTGTTCTTACTTCAGCACTACCGTTTTTTTAGTAAGCATGTATGCAGATGTGCTGAAACAAAAGGCAGCAATTATAAATATTTATTAGAATGACTACAACTGGCACTTGAGCATAAGCCATCCTGTCATTCTATTTTGAAGCAGTATCTTCACTTATTTGTCTTCTGTTTTTAGTAGTCTTCTATCCTATTAACTTGCAGGATTAGGGATCATCTGGAAATTTCACACTGGTACAAGAAAGGAATGTCTGTTTGATGCAGTCTGGAGATAAAGAAAGAATTGCATTTCAGTTCACTGGAGAGATTACACGGAAGCAACACTGCTAAATGACATGAAATGCAGCAGCAGCAAAGAACAGCCTTCCCTCCACCCATGTCTGGATGGTACAAATTATTGACAACTTACTATTCTGTAAAAGCAATGTTTTTTACTAAAGGTTACAAAGCTATATTTTATCAAAGGCTACATTATTTCTTAATTAAAACTAATAGCCATTATACATGAAGTTACCTGTCTACAGAAGAATAAGGCTGTTTGAAGTGTGATAGCAATTAATTTGAACTTCTTGTTTCAATACTTACAACACTTAAACAAATAGCATCTAGGTGTTCAGTTCTCTATGGAAATTTCAAACCCCTTATCAACTCATACATCCCAGTGGTTGAAAATGCTTATAGCTAAAGGAAGCCACCAAAGTCAAACAGGACAACTCATTAACATCACTCAATACTGAGTAAGGTATCAGTCTTTTGTCCAAATGCAGAATTTTAGGCAGGGATAACAAAGAATCACAGACCACATTATCCTACACTCTTATTCTCTTCAAGGTATTTTCAAATACCGTTTAGTCCTAGTGATAATTTTTAAAAGAGTATTTTTATACTTCATTACAATGAAAGCCAATAGGTACAGGTTTTCACAGTCTCCTTCGTATGAATTTTAATATTCTAAAAACTTAAGAAAGTGAGAAACATGCTACTCTTGTAAAAAGGTAATTCTGCCATGCAGATGCCACTTCAGATCAATAAATAATGATATACAACATTTTAGTAAATTTTAACTTACTACAGTTTCACAAAATGTCAGAGCAAAGCTTACACATCACAGAGATGTTAAGAGGTTCATTTCATGATCAAGAACTGTATATCACATGGCATAATTATTTATTAGTGTTATTAACCATATATCACTGTTTCGCATAAAAGGAATAATTTTTCCAGGTAATTCCATTTTTTCCCCCCCTTCAGATTTCAAAAACATGTGTTGTTGTTTACTCCATAGTAATACTGCTGCCAATTTCAAAAAAAAGTTAGTCTGCTTTATCACATCAAAAGCTGCTACACGGTTAAAATGCTTAAACACTGTGCTTTGACTCAAGTAAACTGCAGAGTAAAGGAGATGCCACAGTACTTATTTCTGGATTTAGATTTATCTCATCATGCAGTTCAGGTAAAAAGTTAAAGCAAAAATCTCCTTTTGTGTTTAATTTACATAATGAAGTCTAATAGGTCCACCTAATGGATAAAAAGCATTAAGAGTGGATATGTGGCAGACTGTGTGTCAGATACCTGAAGGATACATAGAACATATTGTTGCATACACAATCATCATCCTTGCATGTCACTGTCTTAGGCCAGTCATGTAAAGAGGAGTAACACTTACCTATTTCTATTTTCTGAACATGCATGTCACTCATGTCAATCAGATTTATTATGCAGGCAGCTTAGTGCTTCCTAGCTTGCTAACACAAGGTTGACAACTAAAGCCAGTTTTCCTACACAAAGGACAGTATCTCAATGGGCAGCAAATACTACATCTAGCACATAATAAACTACTAGTTCTATTTTGTTTTTGTTGCTGAATATTGGTTCCAGGGAGGACTGGGGGTAGCAATGAGTATACATTGTTTATTTTCAAATTTAATAATTTCAAGAGACTTAAAATATTCCCAAGTACATGTAGAATAGAGGCAACATTCATGACAGATGTTCAAAAATCATGCAAGAGCAAGATGTTCTTGCTGTGTGACTGAAGGTTGTTTGTTTTTAAATGCAAATATTTCCAGTAAATCCAAAAATATCCAGTTTGTCTGGGAGATAAATCTCATCTCAACCTATAAACTGCTTACCTTTAATACAAGAAAAAGAATCTTGTTCTGTGAGCAGCTGCCATGCTTTCAGACATGTTTCTGACTTTAAGATAATTGACAAAGCCTCGAAAGAACAGGAGGAGTCCTGAAGGTGTAGAAAATGAACAAAATGAAGTATATCAACCTGAAATATCCCACTTAAGATTATTCTTAAAAATTCATGGTATACAAAAAACAGAGGCCTTTATGCATCATTTACAAATTTAACAAGCAAGCCCTCTACTTTTACTTTGTATTACATAAGAATATATCATTATGGAATGTTTTTTTACACTTATTCTGAGTTAATTTATCATCTGCTAAGAGACTACATGAAAAGCACTAAAAAGAGAATACGTATTCCACATGATATTCAGATAAAACTCTCTAAAGAGCTTACAAGTACAAAATTTACTTTGGATGTATTTAAGGAGTCAAAATAAAGAGAATGCAGTACAAATTGTTCTTTGAAGACAATAATAAATATAAATAAATATATATATTATAATATATTAATATATATTATTTATATATTAATATATTATATATATAATAAATATAAATAAATAATAAATAATAAAAAGGACATTATGGCTCAAGATTAAACCTTCTAGAAACCTAGGAAAATGCATTAGCCAAAGATGAATGAAAATATGAAAAGCAGTCAGTTCAAAGTAAGCTACTCATCATGCGTAACAATTTAATTTGAATCGTGGAGTTGACAAAAAGTATTTAATTTTTTTAAAATTCAGACACCCAGAAAAGCACTACTGTACAGTGAAAATCTACAAAGATGTAGAGCTCTTAAGTGCATTTTCCTCTGATAAATTAACTTCAACTGATTTTTTTAGGTCTGTTGGATTCTCCTTGACTCAACAGATCAATTCACTCCCAAAGACTTGGAGTTTGAAATCTGACAGACAGCAGAGAGAAGCAGAAATTTAGAGCAATTCATTGCACAACAGGATGTACTATCTAAGCAAGTCTGTGTTCTTTTTTCCCCATTCACAGGCAAGAAAAAACCCCACTTGCCTGCGGTTCAGACACAGAAAACCAAATTGTAAATAATCAAGGAAGAGCAGAAATGCCATGCTATCCATTTGGGAGCTCATTTATCATTTTGACAAGCATCAACAAAATACAGCAAGTATTAGTAAATATTTTCAAAGTCTATGGAGACAACACAAACCCCTAAGGCTACAAAGCCCTAACACTTTACTTTATTTTTACATCATCTAAGACTGATATGTCGGCACATTTAATCTTTGTATTCCTGTGCTGTATCTGGTACTTGCCAGAGCAGCAAAATACACACTCAGCAAGATCAATACCGAGTAGGATCCTAAGTTTAGATTAAATATACATCTTAGCATTTAAAAGGCAAGATGACCACAGTCAGAAAATTAAGTTTACCATATATATATATACTTTAGGTAGACAACTGAATTCTAAGGGTAGCTCTCAGTATACAGGGATTGGGTTCATTTTGTGTTTTTCAAGAACACGTAGAAACCTTGAAAATATATACCTGTGTTTATATATTCGCATAAACACATTCCAAAGATTCAAATAAAAATTCTAACAAAGATTAACAAATTCAGCAAAGGATTTCATTCTGTTCTCTTATATCTTAATAACGATCTACAGTTACACAGATGTTTTGATATTTGATGCACTTTTTCTTTTTGCTCTCCCTGTTGAAATATTGTTTTGTATGCTCATTTCTATTGTAAAAGTTTGTTTTCCAATTTTTATTTTACTTCTCTTTTGCATCTTCAAATTCAACTTCCTTAAGACATACACAGACCAATAACAAAGAAAGGAAAGAAAAGAAAACAACCCTAGAGAATAATATACTGACTACTGGAACCTTGACCTAAGGTTATTTCTATGATTAAGGTGAATTCTGGATGGAAAATCCAGAGTAGTAAGAGCAGTAAGATCTAGATCAAAAATCAGTCTATTAGAAAAGCTGCTACACAGACGTTACCAGAGATAGTCCCATACTCAGCTCAAATCAGCTAAAACAGCAAAAGGTGGTTAAGGAAGATTTTAAGGTGTCTGAAAACATGTCTCCTGCATTACAAGCTGGAAAAACAGTCCATGTTCAACTGATATTTTATATTTCTATTTTTAGAGAAGAAAGAAAAAGCAAGATAATACAGCTTCCATTGTGTTCCTTAGAAAGACACCTTGGCTAACATTTAAATTTAAACATGAAAATTGTTTCTCTCTCCCCAGTTTGTTAGCAACGCATGAGAAGTCTTTGGAAATAGACCATTTCACTTTTCCAAGATTTTTCCAGTCTTTAGAAGAAGTGAGGGAGTATGAACAGATGGGTGAACACTAGAAGAGAAAGGCAGCAAAATGTGGGCTTCAAAAAAAAAAAAAAAAAAAAAACCAGAACGGAAGAGTCAGATTCTATTTACTCACTTTTAAAGAGAAACAGGATATACTACTTAGCAGATTCTGATTGGAAAGTTACCTGAAACCATGACAGACAGACCTAGCTGGCAGAATCTCCATAATTTGATAATACTCCTTCATTTGCTATTAAGAAGGTATATAGGAGTAAATCCATGTATAGTATTCTAGTAATTTCAGTTTAAGCCATCTTATCAGTTTAAACACACTGTTGGCTTATGTCATGTAAAACATTTATAAGACAAAGGAATGCTAATGCTGGATGTAAACTGCATGGATCACAGTGCCTTGGAATAAAAGGTGAGTAAAGCTCAGGCTGAAAATAAGGCTTTCGAAAATCAAAGTGGGCTGACTTCTGAATAGGACAAGTAATATAAAAGAACAGAAAAAAAATAAAAAGCACCACAAAGGTTTGCTTTAGAAGTTTATCTGGAGATATTTGAACATGAAAATAATTGTTCCACTTGCTACTTAAACACAATCATCTAAAACAAAATATGGAAGTATTCAAGGCACTGGTGTTGTGGAATGTTTCATCTGCAGTTTCTGTATGTCTCTAGTAACAAAGAGGTACATAGAGCACAACAGTAGAGGAAGCTATTAAGAAGCCTAGTGAACATCCTCAAACTTTATTAAGAGGAAGATATATACAATACAGAAAAAATAACTTAATGTTTTAGACTTTCTTCTGTGTGATAAATAAATCAAAAGCAATCAGGTCTCTCACTCTCAAAAAAAAAATACTTAACATTTTACTAAGATGTTAGACTCAAAGGGAAGAGTGCCACCTACTGAACCAGCAGTTTACCATGCTTCCAGAGCTAGAAAATAAAATGGATAGTAGCACTCATCCTGTAAAAGCAAATCACTCCAAATTTCACATTCAAATCACAAAATCCACAGTAGGAAAAGGGGTAAAATGCTTGAGGTTTGGTATATCATCACTAAAAGTATACTCATCAAGCTTGGTCTTCTGTGTAAAACTTTGAGAACAAGCAGACAGACTTCAGAAAAAGCTGTGGTCATGGAAGCACTGTGATCAGAAAGCATGAAGCCATTCTCTTGTTCGACTGAGTAACTACTGAGGCAGTATGCATTTCAAAAGACTAGAAAAGGACATTTTATAACCTATGTGCAAGGTACCTGACTCCACCTTCCTAAGGTCAGTCATATTTCTTAAAATGCTAAGGCTTGACATACAAATCGTATATAAGTACTTGGTATCACTCACTTTCACTACATTCTCTGCATAAAACCTAGAAACATTATGCAATTCTGCACCCTTACATCAGCATGAGCAAATTAAAAAGCACGAGTTACAAGTCTCAGGTACATACACAATTACACTTGTAGAACAGAATTTTCACATGAATGTTAAATAGTCTGCAGTTCACTCAGTAACATAACGTGGTAGCAACCTAGGGAACACTACAGAAATAAGAACAGCATATGAAACTATCAACAGAAAAATAGAAGTATACAGATGAGCACGTTTTAAAATGCTACTCACAAGGGCATGATGTACTTAAACAAAACAGAAATATTTGCCTTTGCCACTTACCAAGTACCAGAAATATCCACCAAAGCCAGTACTGTCCATTGAAATATCCAGTAAAGTAATCTGAAAACTGCAATTTATACACAAGGCTTAGTAAGACAAATGACTAAGACACATTTAATGCTTCAGGCAAATACTGGGAACAGAGAAAAAAGTAAATTCGAGTTAAAATAATGTATTCTCCTAAAATGCAAAACCACTATTTGTGCAGTAGTTTAATATGCAAGAAAAGCTGTCAAAGTCAACATGATACTGGTAAAGTTACTTCAAATCTTTAAAGAGATATTATATGTGTGTGTGTGTGTGTGTGTGTGTGTGTGTGTGTAGCATGCATATATATATATATATGGCAAGTAATACTTGCTAAAATCATCTGACATTTTCTATCAGGATGAATCACCACTGACAATTTTTTTTCCTGCCATCCCAAACACATTACTGCAGCCTGCTGCTTCAGATATTAACACCAAAAGCCACATTAGTTTAATCTTATCAGATGGGGATGTTCTGCTGACCCCTCAAAAGAAGAGCTTTTGACCTTCTGTATACCCCCTACTGTTAATCGCTGCCAAGAATACCAGCCCCATAAAGACCTCCAACTCATTAAAGTCTTTTCATTTTCAAACTAGCATTCAGTTCCCAGCAGTGAGCTGAACGCAACTAAATGAACCTTGAAGAGGCATTTCAACTGTTCCTGTTAGTGACCATGGTAGACAGTTTTGTCCTCTCTGATGTGGGAGGCAGCTGGAGGGCAGGGTGTGATGATGTTGGAGACAGGTATCTTTGCCTTTAGCAGACTCCAGACTGCATGCTTCACTGATAAAAAAAAAAGTCTAATCAAATGTCTCCAAAGCATACATAAGAAACAGAACAAGGAGATGTGTGAAAAGTTGCTTAAAGGAACTAAAAAACCTTTTTAGTAGCTTTGCATATTTCTCATACACCTCCATTCCTTCATTCAGTACATTTATTGTATTCTGTGCCAGTAGACCACATTTTCATTTCCAGGGCACTTCAGTAGTTATCAACCAAGAAATCATGCAACTCAGGCATCATTTACTCTATAAAAAAAAAGATGCTGAAAGAACTGTAGATATAGCTGTTGGGTTTTGTTCCCCACAAGTGACTGCAGTGAAATTGAAATGTTTTCTTCAAAATATAGCCACCTCCTCTGAAATCTTTAAAGGCTTAATACTGTACTGTATTCATTTCTAATGATAATCCAAGAAAAAAAATAATCTAGAAATAGAATTGCTGAGCTGAATTAAAAGAACAAGTACATAATTTACATACATGAGTACATAATATATAATAAGTACATAATATAAATACTACAGTTTCTATTATTCAGCAGTAAGCATGATGCTTTTCATAAGTTCATTAAAATATCAAATGAATACTCAATTTCCAGAAGGACTACAGCATTATTAACCCAGCTTTACCTGTTTCTCTAAGCACATATCCTTTAAAAAAAGAAACAAAACTTACAAAATATCTTAAAATCACTGATCAATCAAGTACTGGCCTATATGCACTACTCCTGCTATTTTTCAAGCAAAAGAAATCATTGTTGCAGAACTTACTGAACAATAAAACCAATTCTATTTGTTTTATATATATATATATTTTTAAGTTAGACGTGTAAAATAGGACTAGTTAGGCAATTTTTTTTTTCTTACTACTGAATGAAGAAGTGCAACACAAACCATTTGAGGAGATTGAAATAATGTAATATTTTTGTGCATATGTACACATGTGCATCACCATTAAAACAAAATTGTCAGCATATATCCTACTTGCTTCTGTTATTTTCTCTAGAAAGGGATACAGCACAGGAAGATAACCTCCGCTGTGAAAAAGAAGCCTTGAGGTCTTGGAACTGATCAGATCTAGTGTTTCCAAATTAGTAACAGATTATACAAAAGATTTGAAATACAGGCTACAACTTAGTAATTATTTAAAGAAGTTTAGCATATGTTCATTTTAGTGTTATGAGCGTATTTTCAAGTAGACAAGAACAATAAAACCTGCAACAATCAAGTTCTGCCTTCTGTTTTGTATACCTGAACTAAAGTTTAAAGGAGCTACAATAGATACATAGTTAAAAAATTCACATCTTGTCCATTAAGACAAATTCCATTCCAAACCTGAATCCACTTAAATATACCAGAATCCCATCTAGTCTGGTAGCATTCCTCTGTCTTGGGGAAGAAAAGAAAATACCTTTCAGATGTAAGAAGGATGAAGGACATGTGCCACCCAAGGCCCCATGTAATCTCTCCTCATTACAAGCCTTGCACTATTGTGCAAAGAGTAAATGAAGTTATATTAGTTGCATGTACAGGAGAAAAAAAATAATAATCAGTGTTGGCAGCACATAAAAGACTACTATTAATACAAGATCTTCTCCTTCAATAGGCAGGATGAGATTTTAATGGTGTACCAGAGACACATGTAATTCAAGTTCAGAATTATTAAGTTTCATCTAGTATTTTCTCAGAGAAATTGCCTCCGTTTAGTTAGCATAACTTTCTGAAAGTATTTAAGCTGGTAAAAACATGACTAACTTCAAACTTGATTTTGACTCAACACTGTATGTATGTACCTGGTTTTCTTTTCCCTGTGAGATATAAGAAAGCAGTGTTTTTTTGTTTTGTTTTCCTTTGGTAGGCTGACACACCACTTGTAAATTTTTCTTTTAGGAAACTTTCTGAATAATTAAAATGATATTTTTATATTTGCTCCACTTATGCATGCCTTTAAATATTTGTTCAAAGAATGAGTCAATCTACATTTATTTTAAAGGAAACGCCACATAAATGGTAAATCAGATAAAAATAGATTAAGTTTCATCTTTACTAAGTACATATGAACATATAGCAAGTAAATTCCCTACTAAAGTGCAAGTTAGAAAAAGTTCTAGGCACTAAGTGCTGGAAATACTTGTTTATAATGCCAATACTGTATGCTTGGATAAAGTATTATGGGTTGGTTCTACAAGTAGAATCAAAAAACATACCCGTACAATGAGAATCCATTTGATCAGAGACAGACCAAATCCACAGATTGCACCATACCTTCCAGCTATGGTATTGGTTATACAGAAGGATAAACAAAATCCAATCCAGTTGAAAATAAATGCCACTATAAAATAAAAGAAACAGTAGCTTGTGTTAATCTGTATAGCTAAGTAAACAGACTTCACATTAATTTCACTTAATAACTAAAAAGGACATGCTTACAGAGTCTGCAGTTCCCTTTTGGTAATTCAAGCTGTCAGATTACTTTGAATCCAGACATTCTCAATGGTATATAGTCACTTAATAATAAAGTAAATGGTAAACAGGATCTGACCTAATACTTTAAACAAGAGAACATTCCAACATGAAAGAAAGTAATACTTTGCTACAGAAATCTGAGCAGACAACAGTAGACAAGAAGGGTGAATGCAAATAAAGGACTTGAGCATACAATATTTGGATTCAAACAGAAAATAAACTTGTTACAATTTTGTGATCTAGTTATATGCACACGTGTGCGCACCAAGGTTGCATATTCAGCTTTATTCAGTTTGAATAGAACACAGTAAAATCATCTGATCTTGCTCTGCAAACACAGTGTATGAAGTTGAAAAGTTGGTTTTGTTGGTTACTGTCTTCTCTTCTAGATCTATATCCAAGCATCCTTTACATAGAAAAAAATGAAGCAATAAAAACAACATTGAGCATGAGTACTATTGCTACTTCTGTTAATTTGATACAGCTCTCAGTAGAAACACAATTACATGTTTCATGTTTTACTGCTCATCCAGTTGACACACAACAATGTCATACGTACAGACTTCAGTCTGTATTGGGTCAAAGTGGGGTAATCCCAATTAGGCAGTATACCAGCCTTGGGAATGAGGGAACTAAAGAAAAGGCCATAGATCAGAACAGCTGAGAGCACTAAAGGAAGATGACAAATCCCAGAAAGGACCAGACAATGTACATGAAGGAAATTAAGCCCACAGTAAACCCAGAAGGCATCAAAGAGGCAGGGAAGAATGGACGTAGGACAGAGGAGAGAACTCCTGCACACAAATTCTGAATGGTCTAAGACCCAATACTTGGGGGCAGAGCATTACATCATACAGGAAACGTCTGTCTTGGCAGTAAAAATCTGAACACACAGTAAAACTTCAGGAACAGAAAAACTGTTTCTAGGTAACCCTTTCAAGAGATTTCTTATTTATTTCTTTGCAATTTAAAACCTCGCTACAACTCCTCCAATAACCACATTGAGTCGTGATGATTTTTCCTCAAAAGCAGAAATGGAATAGTTTGTAACACTGAATTTCCATTCACTTAAAGAACTGAAGTTTCAAGAGAAATTTTGAAAGACTTCGCATCATCATCACAGTCATTTTGTACAAGTGAGAAAACATCTTGCCTCTGATGATGATGAGAAAGTTTACTGTTATGTTAATTACTAATAAAAAACCCTCAAAACTTTAAATAAACACTGATCCAACCCAGTATATGCAGAAAAGAAATAAACAAATAGTATTTTATTACATATCAGTTGCAGAACAACATGCTAGCAATCCTGACATTTACATAGCTTTCCAAAACAAACAGCATTTACATTTGAGAAAGCTTGGACAATTTGCTCTAGAAGCAGGAATTCCCATTTTTAAGCATGCTTTTCAAATTCACCATACTTTCAACAGTAACATTTGCAGAAGTCAGTTCTTCAGCATGTCTGTTCCTGCCCCATACATAACTACAGGCTGGGCTTGTTCAGCCTGGAGAAAAGAAGGCTGCAAGCTGACCTCATTGCAGCCTTTCAGCACAAACAGGAGGGGAATCAACTCTCTGAAAGGATAGATAACAGCAGGACAAGGGAAAGATTTTAAGTTGAGGGAGGGAAGATTTAGGTTGGATGTCAGGGGGAAGTTCTTTACAGAGGGAGTGGTGAGGTGCTGGAACAGGCTGCCCAGAGAGGTTGTGGATGCCAGGTTGGATGGGGCCCTGGGCAGCCTGGTCTGGTATTAAATGGGGAGGTTGTTGGCCCTGCATGTGGCAGGGGGGTTGGGGATCCTTGATCCTTGAGGTCCCTTCCAACCCTGGCCATTCTGTGATAACTAGTTACTGCTCTTCCCCTTCTCCTTGTGCTACTGATTGTGACTGACTTGTGGCTCTGACAGGCAAGCCATTAAGGAGAAAGACGACAGACAAGTATATAATGGACTAAGCATAGTACTTACCATTTTTAATGGTTATATATAAAGGCAAGGATTTACAGCACCTACATTTCGTATATATTGTAAAAAGAATAATTTACCCAAGTATACTAAGGGAATTAAGTTCTTAGAGTCAAATTTTTAAACACCACTGTTTTTTCTTTTCAAATTATCCTAAGCAAAAAATTCCAAATAAGATCCTCAGTCACTGAGTATCAGGAAGATATTTAACACTGAGTTATTTGCACAACTCCTGAAATACAAGGCATCAACGTTTTCCAGTATTGCTCAAACTTTATTCCCTTTGCCTTACTCAGTGTGTTGTTCCACCAAGTTAGCATCAGATAACAAAAATGGGAAAGAAAAACCATAGACTGTCTAGCAGCTGTAAATTATGCAAGTTTAGTTTTATTAGGATGCATGAACTAAGTAGTGAGATTTGCCTTCTGCATACGCTTCTACTTATTTCAAAGTCAGAGAGAGATTGACAAAACAAAGCATCTCTGTCCACAGCTCAGAAATCACTAAATTGTGCAAACTTCTTGCTGCAACAAATGCAACCCTCTGCATTATGCAACAAGAACTGCTTCCCATTCCAATGATCATATTCATATCTTAGCCTAACTCTCAGCTACTGTCCTCTTCTCTTTAATAAATTTATTTAGATTAAACTTTCGCTGTCTACACTGAAGCCATGACTTCAGTCTCTCTTTTTACTACTCTAACAACACACAACAAGTAGGACTGTTAAATGTTTTGGTTTTTATTTTTAATACACTCTTGAAGTGACAACAAGAAGAGTAAGCATATATGAATATATTTCAAATTACATTTAAAAAAAATCAGCCATTAGAGTTATTTTGTGACAACAAAACTCATACTGAGCAACAGGTAAGAAGCTGCTTTCCAAAAACTGCAATAGGTTAAAATTTCTGTGTTTTCTGTTGGCCTTCAGAGCTGCAAGAACACGCTGCAGCTTCACGTCCAGGCTATTCATTCATCAGGCCCTCCCATCCCCCCTCCCAAGTCTTTCTCCGCAGGTCAGCTCTCAATGAATTCTTCTTCCAGTACATACCTGGGATTACTTTACTCCAATCCAAGTGCAACATCTTGCACTTGACCTTGTTGATCCTCATTAGGTTCATGTTGGCCCACTTCTCAAGTTTGTCTAGGTCTCTTTGAATGGCATCTCTTACGTTCTATCAACTGCACCACTCAGCTTAGTACTACCTGTGAATGTGCTGAGGGTGCCCATGATCCCACTGTCTCTGTGGCTGATTAACATGTTACAGGACCAATGCCAATACTGACACATATTTTATTCCCACAATTTACAGTCAATGCAGAAAACGTAGTTTTTCCGTTTCTAATCTTATTACATTAAAAAATCCAACAATAGCAACAAACAAAGTAGAACATATCTATTTCTTCCTCCTCACGTTCTTTCACTCCACTTGCTGATCTTTTCAACTTAGCTTTCTACACCTTCATATTAATTACTCATCTTAAGTTTACTAGCATCTTTTCCATGATACTAAATATAAAACTGGTCTGAAGATATATGTTGGTTCCAAATTTAACCCACAGCTTAAGTCTGTAATGAGATTATAATGGCAACTACATATACAAAATGCAGCCATACACAACTATTTCCTTTATTCCCTGAGTTGTCTGTACAATGAATTTGTTATGGTCTTTTTTTGTTGGTGGCTAAGCCAACCTAATCTTTACAAAACCTCTCAATTCATGCCTGCTTGCAACCTCCACAGGTAGATTTCCTAGCTTGTGTGCAGTTTATTGACTGAAGCATTTACTAGCTTTAAAAATTCAACATTAGCTTATGAAGGAATGGGTATTAATTGTTCCAACATAGCACCTGGAACAAAATTTAAATTTCTCTGTATTGAGACTTCTCTGATTTTGAGTTGTAGACGCGTTTAAATTGCCCAGAAATTATTCAAATACAAATCACATGTCATCAAGAACTTGAAATTCAGCTGTTTGATCCATTTGCCACAGAGACTAGCTTCTGAGCAGATAAGTCTGCATTGGCAAGGGATCTGGAGTAAAAAGGCCAACCAAAAAGCTCTTTTTAAGGCTTTTTTGAGGCCAGCATCAGCACCACGCTTGTGCTAGGAGCTGGCAGCTTATGGGTGGGCTCCTGAGTCAGCAGGGGTAGAGCTGGCACATTAGCAGCACAGTTTAAACACCCATCCTTAACCTTCACACCTGATAATAAGCTTTAAATAGCTTCTATTACACAAAACAGATCAGGTGAGAAACCATTGTTTCTGCTCACTGAGAAAGGGGAGGTTCAGTAAGTGAGCACAGCCTTCATTTCCCATAGGGTGCTACATCTGTGCATGTGGGAGGTGGGTCTAATGGTGAGAATTGTAAACTTTGGTCCCTCCTTGCTCAAGAGACCAGCTTTTCTTGGCAGTCCCTTGGCAGGCCGAAACACAGTCTCCACTACACAGCAGGCTTGTTCTAAGAAGACCATGGCAACCCAGATGGAGAAATGTCACTGTTCAGGTCTATGGCTGCAGGGAGTGCCTGAGCATGTTGTTGCCTAGGGAGAGTAGCAGGGACTCCACCTGTGTGAGGTGTGAGCAGGTGGATGAGCTACTTAGTTAGGTGGAACTTAAAGATGAGGTGCAGAGACTTAGGGCCATCAGGGAGTGTGAGCGGGAGATCGACTGGTGGAGTGACTCGCTGGCTTACCAGAGGGAAAGGTTCTGGGAAAATACCCCCAGAAAGGTGGTGGACCCTGTGACCCTGCCCTGTCACAGTTGAATAGACCTGACTGATGAGGAAGGCTGGAAGAGAGTCCCAATTCGGTGTCACAGGACACCCCAATCTGCCTAGCCCAGTTCCCCAGCTCCCTCTAAGCAACAGGTTCCAGTTGTTGGAAGTTGAAGGAGAGGTGAGTGAAGAGGTGATGGAGGATCTGCCTAGGAGAAAGCCTAGGGCGAGGCGGTCACCCCCATGCCTTGAGACTGCCTCCGACAGGAAAGAAAGAAGGGTGGTTGTAGTGGGTGACTCCCTTCTCAGAAGAATGGAGGGCCCCATATGCAGACCTGACCTGGGCTACCAGGAAGTGTGCTGCCTTCCTGGGGCTCGGGTCAGAGACGTAATGAGGAAACTCACTACGCTGGTTAGATCATCTGACTACTTTCCATTACTTGTAGTTCAGGTGGGCAGTGATGAAATTGCTCAGATAAGCCTACAAACTATGAGAAAAGATTTCAGGGGTTTAAGGCGTTTAGTTCAAGAATCAGGAGCTCAAGTGATCTTCTGCCCTATACCTTCAGGGCCAGTAAGGGACACTGAGTGGGATTGGAAAGCACAAGCAATGAATAATTGGCTTGGAGGCTGGTGTCAAGCAAAAAATTTGGGGTTCTTTGATCATGGGGAAGTTTAGTCAGCCCCTGGCCTATTGTCTGTCCATGGAACCCACCTATCTCAAATGGGGCAATGAATACTAGCGCAGGAGCTAGCAGGGCTTATTGAAAGAGCTTTAAACTATCTACGAAGGGGGAAGGGGACAAAACAGGCCTCACAAGAGACGAACCTCGGGGAACGATGCTTAAGCTGGGGGTGAGGCAGTCTACTCGACTGAAGTGCATTCATACCAGTGCACGCAGCATGAGCAACAAGCAGGAAGAGTTGGAAGCGATTGTGAGTCAGGCTAATTATGACCTTGTTGCTCTTACCAAAACATGGTGGGACCACTCCCATGACTGGAGTGCTGTGATAGATGGCTACAAGCTCTTCAGAAGGGATAGACGAGGTGGTGGTGTGGCCCTTTATATTAAAGACTGTTTTGATATTGAAGAGCTCAGGGTTGGGAATGACAGAGTTGAATGTCTATGGGTAAGGATCAGGGGGAAGGCCTGTAACGGTGACATCTTGTTGGGGGTCTGTTATAGACCGCCTTATCAGGATGAAGAGATGGATGAGGTGTTCTATGAGCAGCTTGCGGAAGTCGCGCGACCGCCAGTGCTTGTTCTCATGGGAGACTTCAACTTTCCTGATGTATGTTGGAAATATAACACAGGACAGAGGAAGCAGTCCAGGAGGTTTCTAGACTGCTTGAAAGATAGCTTCCTTAGGCAACTGACAGGAGAGCCTACCAGGGGTGGTGCCCTGCTAGACCTGACCTTTGCTAACAGAGAAGGGCTGGTGGGAGAAGTGAAGGTTGGGGACCATCTTGGGCAGAGCGACCATGGAATTGTAGAATTCTCCATTCTTGGAGATGTCACAAGAGTGACCAGCAAAACTACCTTCTTGAACTTCCAGAGGGCGGACTTTGATCTGTTCAGGGTTCTTGTAGCACGGGTCCCTTGGGAGTCGCTTCTCAAGGGCAAAGGGGCCCAGGAAGCCTGGATGCTCCTCAAGACGGAAATCTTAAAGGCACAAGAACAGGCTGTCCCTGAATGCTGTAAGGCGAGCCGTACGGGTAGATGACTGGTGTGGATGAGCTGGGAAATACTGTTGAGACTCAGGGAGAAAAAGAGTCTACATCCTCTGGAAGAAGGGACAGGCTGCTTGGGGAGATTACAAAGAAGTAACTAAGTATGCAGGGAGAAAGTTAGGAAGGTGAGAGCCCAACCTGAACTCAGATTGGCCACTGCAGTAAAAGAGAATAAAAATTCCTTTTACAAATATGTATCAACGGCAAAAGAAGAACCAAAGATAGTTTTCATCCTATACTTGATGCAGCAGGGAACGTGGCCACTGAGGACAAGGAGAGTGGTGAGGTCCTCAATGTCTTCGTTACATCTGCCTCTAGTAGCCAGACCAGTTATCCTCTAGGCATTCTACGCCCTGATCTGAAAGTCTGGGATGCTGCTCAGAATATACCCCCAGCGATTCAGGTGGAGGCAGTCAGAGAGCTCCTCCTCCATCTGGACTGTCACAAGTCCACAGGACTGGATGAGCTGCACCCTCAGGTGCTGAGGGAGCTCGCGGGGGTGATTGCCAAGCCACTCTCAGCCATCTATCTGCGCTCCTGATTAACGGGAGAGGTCCCAGAGGATTGGAGACTTGCTGATGCGACTCCCATCTTCAAGAAGGGCCGTAAGGAGGATCCAGGGAACTACAGGCCTGTCAGCCTGACCTCAGTACCAGTGAAAGTAATGGAGCAAATCATTTTGGGTGAGATCGCCTGGCACATGCATGGTGTCCAGGGGATCAGGCCCTGCCAGCATGAGTTTGTGAAAG
Source organism: Centrocercus urophasianus (assembly GCF_019232065.1). Lineage (NCBI taxonomy): Eukaryota > Metazoa > Chordata > Aves > Galliformes > Phasianidae > Centrocercus > Centrocercus urophasianus. Next base: position 7,845,238 of record NW_024885532.1, read on the forward strand.
GCAGGTCATGCCTGACCAACCTCATCTCCTTCTATGACTGGGTGACCAGCCTAGTAGATGAGGGAAGGGCTGTTGATATAGTCTACCTAGACTTCAGCAAAGCCTTTGACACGGTCTCTCACAGGTTTCTTCTGCGGAAACTGGCTGCCCGTGGTCTGGACAGGTATACATTCGTTTGGGTAAGGAACTGACTAGAGGGCCATGCCCAATGGGTAGTGGTTAATGGAATCAAGTCCAGCTGGTGACCCGTTTCAAGTGGTGCCCCCCAGGGGTCAGTACTGGAGCCCATCTTGTTTAATATCCTTATTGATGACCTAGATGACAGGATTGAGTGCACCCTCACCTCAATATGTTTGCAGATGACATCAAGCTGGGAGGTAGAGTTGATCTGCCTAAGGGTAGGGAGGCCCTTCAGAGGGATCTGGATAAGCTGGATCTCTGGGCTGAGGTTCAACAAGGCTAACTGTCAGGTCCTGCACTTTGGCCACAACAACCCCATGCAGCGCTACAGGCTTGGGGATGAGTGGCTGGATAAGTGTGAAGAAGAGAAGGACCTGGGAGTGTTGGTTGATGCTCGGCTGAACATGAGAGATGGCCAAGAGGGCCAACAGCATCCTGGCCTGCATTAGAAACAGTGTGGCCAGCAGGAGGAGGGAGGTGATCATCCCCCTCTACTCAGCACTGGTGAGGCTGCACCTTGAGTACTGTGTTCAGTTTTAGACCCTCACTATAGGAAGGACACTGAGGCCCTGGAGCGTGTCCAGAGAAAGGCAATGAAACTGGTGAGGGGTCTGGAGCACAAGTCTTATGAGGAGCAGCTGAGGGAGCCGGGATTGTCTCTCCTGGAGAAGAGAGGCTCAGAGGAGACCTCATTGCACTCTACAACTTCCTGAAGGGAGGTTAAGAGGAGTTTGGCCTCTTCTCCCAGGCAACGAGCAGAGAGCACGGAGAAATGGCCGCAAGTTGTATCAGAGGAGGTTTAGGTTAGACATGAAGAAAAACTTTTTCTTTCAGAGAGTGGTCAGGCACTGGAATAGCCTGTCCAGGGAGGTGGTGGAGTCACCGTCCCTGGCATTGGTTAAGTGGTGTTTGGATGAGGAGCTGCAAGATATGATTTCGTAGCTTGTGGCAGCAATGGTAATGAGAAGACGGTTGGACTAGATGATCTTATAGGTAGTTTCCAACCTTGTGATTCTATGATTCTATGATCTTTCTTCTTTTCTTTCCTTTCTTTATCAACTCATCTATGGGCTCTAATTCTTTTTTTTTTTTTTCCCTAGGGTTCAAGGACACCTGCGGAGAAGGACTTGGGAGGCTCTGATGGACAAAAAAGATGAACAGGAACCAGCAGTGTGCTCTTGCAGCTCAGAAGGCCAACAGTACCCTGCACTGCATCAAGAGAGGGACAACCAGCACAGAGAGGGAGGTGATTGTCCTTCTCTACTCTGACCTTGTGAGTCTCTCCATGTGGAGTACTGTGTTCGAGCCTGGGGCCCTCAGTAGAAAATGAGAGCAGAGCTGTTGAAGTGGGTCCAGCAGAGGGCCACAAAGATTATTAAAGGGCTGGAGTCTCTCTTCCATGAACAAAGGTTGAGGGAGTTGAGCTTGTTCAGCTTGGAGAAGAGAAGGCACCAGCAAGACCTCATCATACTCTCCCAGTACTTACTTACAAGCACTAGGGAGACTGACTTTCTACGTTCTGATGATCACAGGACAAGGAATGGCTTTAAATTAAAACAGGGGAGATTTAAGTTTGATATCAGGAAGATTTATTCTTCTCAGAGGGTGGTAAGGTGCTGGAACAGGTTGCCCAGAGAAGTTATGGACGGATCTTTGGAGGTGTTCAAGGGCCAGGCTGGACTGGATCCTGGGCAACTTGATCTAGTGGATGGCAACTCTGCCCGTGGCAGGGAGGTTGGATCTAGATGATCTTTAAGGTCCCCTCCAACCTAAACCATTCTATGACAGAAACTGATAGAAATCCAGCCCTGATCACTAGAGAGCACATTTTTTGCTCACCACCATAACCACAAGCTCCAAAAGTTTCTTAAACCGTATGATTTTATTCCTTTAAGATAAAATAGGTTGGTTTCCAAATTTTTCCCCCTAAGTTTCTGAAACAAGTGCTAAATAAAAAAAAAATAAAAATAAAAAAAAAAAACAAAAAAAAAACACAAAACCTTAAGTCATTTTGAAAACAAAGCAACATGTTGATGTAAAAGACTTAGACTATACTGTCTCCTTTTCTTTCGTTAAGCAAAACACAACAGTATTTTTCAACTTAGATGACAAAGAGGTTTTTAACTTTTACATACCAAGCTGCCACAAAAGAAATATCTGACCACTAGATGGCCTGAAGACAAATATTTTTGCAGGTTCTGCAACTACCACTAGATGGTACCTACACATCACTAGTAGATGTCAATCATCAGGCAGGAACATTAAAAAAAGAACAAAAAATATGTATTTGATTATGCTTCATTGAATAAAATGAAGTAACAAAAGCTAATTTCTGTTTTACACTTAAAATTAAGGCAACCATCTCCCAAGATCTTCGTACAAGTGCTGTACGTAACAGTCACAGAAAGAATCTGAGTGAGCTCATCAAGAACAAGTTGTTCTTTCTGTGATCCTCTCACTGTAACAAAGTTCCTGATACTGTTTTCCTGCATTTTAGCTACATGAGGAAACTTATTCCAGGTTCTCACTGATCTGCCACCTCTGCTTCCAGGATTTAAACATAACCCATGTAGGAAGAAAAAAAAAAAAAAAAAAAAAAAAAAATAGAGCTGTTCTGGAAATTTTAACTCCTGCACCCCTGAGTTTACTGTGGAACATCGATAACCAAAAATCATAAAACCATGGCATGTCATACATCAAATTTATGGTCCTTAAAAGAAGAGGAATACATCCCACACACAGTTTGAGATCTATTCCCTCTGAGTTATTTAGTTCCTTTTTCATCTAATTCTTCAATTCCCCACTCCCACAAAAAAAAACCCACACTGAAAATGAGATCTATGTATTCAGTGAGTTGTTAACTCCTCACATAATGAACATAAATACCAAATAAACTACATAAATTCTCATACGTGAATACCACATATAATAGTCAAAATTATTTGCTTCTAGTGCAGCCTCTGCACAGCGTGATTTTAACTACCACACTCCTAGGTGCAAACTAATGTGCTTTCACTAATGATATAATAGACTTAAAACATTTTGGAGCCATCAATTCATCCACTTGACTTCCAATCGCAGTGCTAATGAGGGCCTGAATCAGGACTTGAAAGCAAGAGCAAGTTCATACAATACACAGAACCTAAACAGGTTAAATACAAATGGTTACAGAACACAGGGCAGGTGAAGAAAGGGAAAAAGAAAATGAAGATATCCCTTCACCCCTCAAAATTGGACCCTTTTTATGGTCCAATTACAGAAACTGATTAGGATACAAAAGTCATTTTGTCACCAAACAAATACCTGTATATTTGCTATGTGAGATAGACCAATTATTCTCCTTCGAAGACACAATCCCCAAGCTGTGCATTATATATGAGCAAGAACAAATTTTGAAGTTCTATAACCTGCATCTCCAGTCATGAAATAGGTAACTAAGATAGACATAAAAGGGACATGAACTAAAATGAAATTCAGGATGAAAGGCATGAAGAGGATTTTAATGAATGATCAGCTTTCATCCTGATGACTGCTAGGAAGAATGGCTGCATCCCCCACCCCAAACTTTTACACAGGTTCATTTCAGAACAGGGAAATAGCCTTAAAATTAGAAATAATCATGTAATTAGTGAAACTGAAGCAACTTTCTTCTGCAATTAACTTCCAGTGGCTAAATCTAAATTTACTCAACACAGTAGGTAAAGTACAAGGCAAAGAATGCACAGCATACAGAGACAGTGCCTGAATAACTGGTCAAGTAGTGCTGGCTGTAACCAGAGACTATCTGAGAACTCTACATATTTATGCACTAGCAGGTAGCTCAATCTGAAGTTAAGCGTAGCTGCAATTGTTCCACAAGGCCACACGCAGCTACTTAATTCACTCTACTAATACAGGCAACTTTTATACAGCACACTCTTTCTCAAATTTCTTCTACCTTAAAGTTGGTTGCCAGGTCTCTGTGATTCAGCCTTTAGAGCTGGTTGTCCAACTGGAAGACGACAGAACTACTCAACTTATAGTAAAACAGTACAGTCTTTATGTACCTCAGAACAGTGATTATTTTTGTCCCCTAATATGCAAAAGGTGTCACAGGAAAAAAAGCAAAACACTGGCTACATCTAAAACAGGATGTACTTATATCTGCATACAGGTAAAAAAAAAATAAATACAGTACATTAACGCAGTTTTATCACAGTTACTTTTTATATTCCATAGAAATAAGGTACAATTAAGAGATACCTCTATAGGTCTGGGATACAAGATAACTTACTGAAAAATGCCAACATGAAGATGCCATCATTGCCCACTCTAAGCTGATCTGCATCACTGAAATCATCCCGTGGTGGATACTCTTCTTCCTGGATTTACAGGTTAGTGATAATTTAGTGAAAAGTTTATTTTAGAATAACTAACTGTAGGATTACAGTATTAATCATGTTTCTAAATCTAGAAAAGAACTGACATTTCTGTAACATGTCCACATCAAGGAACTTGAAAGAAAAATATTTGTAAACAAGGCTTATGTTACTTATGTTGACAGAGCACGGATTTAACAGTTTCTGTAGAAGATATTGTCTATACATCTTAACTACAAATTGTTTCCAGTGACTACTTTGACAATCTAGACCAATAAAAATCCTCTCTTGTTATATTTATTTTAATATGCAGCCAAATTGTTACTAATAATTTTTTTCCAAAAGTTTGTGTGTTTTAATTTTTTCTCTAACAGAATAATCTTTGAATGCTTTGAGTTAAAGAACAAGGATTTAGAATAAGGTTAGACTCTTAAAAATGCTGATGCAAAAGCACAGCACTAATCCATTTATAGATTATCCTACAAACCACTGTAAAATATATGTAAAGGGAACAACACCTGTAGAGACACTAGAGGGCGTGAGCACATTAAAATTGTTCAAACATCTGAACTCAGAAAATACCTAAGTTGAACAGAAGTAAATGGATGACAGTCAAAACAGTGCAGAAATTTATCCGGTCATGTCAAAATACTAAATCTTAACACACTGAAAGTATAGGTCTGTACTGTTTCTCAATATCTTCAACAGGACTTGGAAGATCTAATTCATGTACAGCTGTGTGGGCTAGGAAACCTAAGTTTCCATTGCAACAGATTTTTAAAGAGTCTAATGAAAACTGCAGAAAACAGCTAAACATTATGTCAAATGAACAACAGCAAACCAAAGCAGGGTAATAAGTTAAATAATGGCTGTCAGTTACAGTAGCAATGCAGTCTGTGCAGAAACATGAGAAACCTCTATTTACTTTTCCTCCACTTTTTTAACAACTGGTCATAATGACTTAGAATTGAAGTAAGAAATACCATATTAAAAATAATGAAAAATAATTTGAGCTTAAAATGAGATTTAGCTGTTTTACCCAGAGCAAACAATTACTAATGAAATAATGTACTTCTTACTCTTGTGATTATGATTTTAACATATTATCCACTCACTGTATCAGTGGCTACTTTGCATGTATCTCTATACATACATCTATTCATAAGTAAAAGATAATTAAAAATACCAATGATCTGTCATGCAATTGTCATATACACTTTTGTGAACAGTGCAAGAAAATCTACCACAGTGTAGTGATTCCAGTTAAGTTTGCTAGAACAAACTGTACCAACTCCAGACAGCCACTATTAACCTTTATTAACACGGTCATGAAGTTCCAGTTGCTATCTTCCATTTCAGTTCATTTATCAGGTCTTTGTATCTCAAAAAAATATTAACACACTATTGTTCGTAAGGACAATTGCAATTAAATCACAGAGTTGAACAGCAACCTTAAGAGAGTATAACTCAGCTCCAGGTAATTTCAAATGTCTTTAAGTGGTCACCTTATGCAGCCATGAAAGCGTTAGTTTATTTAGCATGACTTTGCTGCAGCTGCAAGACTGATAGGGGAAGGGAAGGAAAGGGAAAGACTGAAAACACATTAAACGAGGTTACATGTGAAATGCTTATATTTAAAATACATATGCCTCAGAAGCTTTCTTCCAAGTTTTAGCAACAAAAGCTTTTGATTTTAATTTCATAAGGTCTGTAAAACCCCATTTTTTCCCCTTAAGTTGTTTGCTAGCTGCTCCATCTCACACTGGCTTTTACAAATCAGTTCACCAACTCAGTCTTACCCTTCACGAAATGATCTTGCTTAGTTACAGTAAAAAGTTTAACATATTCATCTATACACACATTACTAAGGCTTGTATATGGAAGAAACGTGCATCAGTATATGGTCTAGGGACATGAAAACAGCCACTTGCACTAAGTATGAGCAGCTTATTCATCGTACTCCATGCCAAAATGGAATCACAGTGGGCTATGTTCTATTTACTGTCTTCAAGAACCAGCCTTTTAAAGTGATCAGAATCTTCAATGAAATGAAATAGTGTTCTACCTTTAAACCATATTCAGCACATATCTATTCACATAGTACTTGGTTTTATCACTGGTCCCAGAGACTGAATACATTAACTGTCCTCTGCTCAAGCCTCACAAATATAGGTTGCCTTTCATAAACCAGTGTTCTCATTATACTTAGTGTCAAAACTATCACTTTCTTCAGAGTACAATTGCTTGCCACCTGTTTGGTTCCAATTTTTGGAAATGAAAAGGGACAACACAAAATGACTGTCCTCTCAAGTGATGATTAGAAACTCAATAGTTTCATACTAATTCTTTTATTAGATACTGATATTTTACTCAATAAGAATAACGTTATGCTTATGTTTATATTCTTAATGTGAATGTCACTGATATCCTAGGGCTATATATATATGTACACACACACACACACAAACATAAATATGCACACAGATTGCTTAAAAAAAAAAAAAAAAAAAAAATCCTTTTTTCAATATCTTTCATTGATTTTTGACAAAACAATTCTATTAACGATCATGGATAAATTCATTTTGATTGCTGGACATGCTGCAATTTGTATAAACAGAAAATTTAATATTCCTGTGACCAGGAAAATGGTTAAACAGCAAAATATATCATCAAGATGAATGATATATCACACAGAGGATTTCTATAAGCTAAATCTATAAGCTGAAGAACATCAAAAGGTACACAGCATCTACTTAAGTCAAATCTATTTGCTCCTCCGGAACCACAGTGCTCTCTGTAGCTATTTATGGAAGAGAAGGCTGCTTGTTTGTTTACACCAACCCCCAACGACTTTGTAACATCTTTTTAACTGATACCTGGCATGGCATACAGTGAGACAGCCATCTTTAATCAAGGAAGGAATTGGAGTTTTCAGGAACCTGTTGGATAACTGAACTGATAAAAAACTGTTCCCAATGCAGAAGGCTTACAGAGAAAAACTAAGAAGAAAAAATGATTAAATAACTTGGAAAAACACATAAATTGTATTTTCAGCATACAAAACAAAAAGGAAAACTTAATGACGAGAGGGGAAAAAAAGGCATGATGAAACCCAGGAGCATTTGTATGCCGGTAGGAAAATTCACAAGTAGAGTCTAAACTAGAGAGAACTAATACCATACCTCAGGACGACTGTGGAATATTTCATCAAACAGACTCCTAGACTCCCTAAACTGGGCGTGCTAAGCATGTGAAAACAGAAAAACATAAGACAAACGCAACTAAAGAGCATTAAATAAAAGCAATGCATTGCAATGTACAAGTCATTTACCTGTGAGCAGTATGTTTGCATGTTTAAACTAACCTTTGAAAACTGACATCGAGAATAAAAAAAGGCAAACATGAAAAGTCAGTTTATATATATATATAATTACTGCTATCACAAGTGATGACAAAAGATTCCTACAATTTCTTTGATATGTTGAGCACATAACTAGGAGCATATGAAAGAAATGAATGTTTACACAATCTATTCCCCCCCATAACGTCCCTATTTCATTCAGGAAAAAAAAAAGTATGAAATCTAGTTCATTAAACATTTTTTTATGCAGTTTTCCTCTCTTCTGGAAAATTAATAGGCTTGTAGCCTTCTTTGCTGTACATTTTAGAGTATATCATGAAGGGATTATCAGCTTCATGTATTGCTCAAGGTAACATAAGCTCATCTAACATTTTAAACTGTTTGTGTTATTGTGGTGAAGCTGCAAAATATCCTCATTCAACAAGCAAGAAGTTACAAGCATAGCTCTTAGCACAGTTCGCTATCTTAAGAGCACTGATTCCATAAACCTGAAAATTAGAAATCGAAAAGCAATATTTTTTGTGTATGTTTTTCAAAGCATGTAATAAGTAACTTAAACATTGCATGCAGATGCCACTGACTGTAATCTCAAAGTAAAAGCAATAACTAATTACAGACCACTAGTGCAAAGTTCAAGTGACTTAATTGTTCTTCTGCAAGTACTCAGAGCTCAGAATCAATATCTTTAATATCTTTCCCCTCAGGATGGCAAATCATCACCCTAACCATTATGTGACATTTTCCATAGCCTTAATATTGTTTCATTAATATAACTTCTGTGTGCACTTAAAGGAAAATAAGGAAAAGAATAAGAAGCGAAATGATCAGAAACCACCAAACTTGAGATCCTTAGCAGTCAGCAGGACTTAACACTTTTAGGTAAACTGAGAAAGTTTCTGATATTAACAGTATTGACTTAATCTACAAATCATTTAGCAAGTTTCTGCTTTCGGGGAATGATGGTATGTTCCTACTGATTTTTCCTGAGTAGGTGAAATTTTTATGAATTTCAGTAAGCATCAGCACTTATTTCCCAAGTTCTTCTGTGTGCTTTGGAAAACAACATATACTGTCAGATTTTATGCAAAAGTTCATTTATTAATTCATCACCATATCTTACAATCCTATCTCTGAAATCTAGATTCCTGCCCCTTGCCTCCATTTTACCTGTTTTCCTGTCTTGACAATTCGTTCCTGACTGTTCAACTAAGTTTTACTAATGCATTTGATTTTTTACTATTCTCATATTGCATAATTTCCAAATAGAGTTATTTCCCTTCCTCAGCTCCAAAAAGTGTCTGCTCACAAAGCAACACAAACCTCCTAAGCTCAGTTTATTCTGTTCCTTCTCACTTCTCCTTAAGACCACTCTGTACTTTTACACATTTGGACTTACATTCAACCTTGTTTTTTCTCATTGCAACTCAGACTCGTCCTCTCTCATCCTGCCTGTGTTCATTTTGTTAGCAAAGCCAGATCTAGACTTCTCTTCCCACAACATGTAAGCTTCAGAGTCTCAAGATCTTTGTCCTGCTTTGTTCTACCTACTGCTGACATCCTTGTGATTGAGTCAAATTGCCTTTTTCTTCCCTACTGATCAAAGGCCAAGAATAATGAAACTATCCATGGCACACCAGAAACTCAGTTTCAGTACTGAAAGTATTTAAGGGCAGTTGTATGACCTATCTTTTTTTGTTTGACAATCCTGTTCTGATACAGGACATCTGCAAACATTCTCTGGAGACAACACATCTGCAGCCCCATTTCCTGCAGTCTGAACTTGTTCATGGGAGACTCTCTCCACAAATTTAGTAATTCTAAAGCTCTATGTATCAAATGTGGAAACTCATTTTTCAGTAACTTATGTTGGCCAAAGCCGTCAGATTTTCTGAGGCAGGGTAAAAGATGTTTCCAACACAAAAAAAAAGATCTAAATATGTGACAATTAGAGCACTTCAAAATAAAAGGCTTAAAAACACAAGAAGAAAACCAGTTTTACTTAGATCCGTTCTTAAGTAGGCTATACCTCAGCTTCAGGCTTCCCTCCCACCCCCATTTAAATCCAGGTCAGAGACAACTGCATCTATGTCTAAAGCTTCCGCTTCATAGGGTCCCAGATCTACAAAGTTAGAAGCAAAAAGAGTATTGCAAGAGTTGCACACGCCCCATCAGAAGTATTATAAGACTGGTAACAGTACCCATAAAATTAATGTTTCAGTTGCTAACATCTCAAATAAATTTAAAGTTCACTGACTGAAATCAAGGGCTACATTCAGACCAAAGACAACTTCTACTTAAGTTGCAAGCACTAACAGACTAGATATAATCCATGCTTCTGTTAAAAGGTTATAAAATCATTGCCTCCTAGCAGGAGCTTGGCAAGAAACCATGCAAATATTTTGCATTCACAGCTACATTTAGTAAAACAGACTTGTGTAACACCTCCAATGGTGATGTCACATAGACCTATTTTAACTATAGCTGCGTCTACCTCTAATTGCTGTGCACTGTGATTACTGCATGGCAATCAAGGAAGAAACCAATTCCAGCTGCACAAGCTGAAGTTTCCCATTCAAAAACATGCTGTACTTGACATGCACAACCCAGTTAGGAAGATTTTAAATGCATCTCAAACTCAATCACCTTAAACTCAAGGTGTAGATCTACAGAGAAAGCTCTGGAAGCCCAATTTAATTATGGCATATTACAATCAATCCTACAAAAAAAAAAAAAAAAAAAAAAAAAGCAGAATTTCAAAGAAAAAAAATAATGTCACTGTTTATAAAACTAACTTAATACTTGGAAATGTGAATTGCGAGGGATTTTGTTTGTTTTTCAGTTTTTTTTGTTTGTTTGGCTTCTGCTTTTATTTTGAAGACTGCATTCATTATGACATTAATTCTTACAAAACTCTATGTACTGAAAGCACACCTATTAATTTACAGTTTACCACACTGGTAGTATGTGACTTTTTTCTTTAAGTACTTGGAACATTTCTTCCAACTTGTCATGGTTTTCCAGTATTTAAGTTCTTCAAGAAACAAATAGCAAGGACTTATCTTTTACAAAGATCTACTGTTTGGTGTTTCAACTTTTCCAGACAATGAGAATTTCATTCCTTTCTGAAGTTCTGCTTACTTTACTAAACCTTTTTTTTTTTTTTAAGCATATGAAACACTCAATATCAGCACTAGTTCTAGAAATTGACATTATCAGTGGATGTTTAATTAAAAGATGACAAGATACTGAATAAACTATCAAAACAGGGCAATGGATGGTATTTCAGAAATATTTAACCACCTACTAAGCCTCAACAGTGCAAACACTGTACAACTTCTCTAGTAGTAACTTACACTACCTATAAAAAAATGAATGTATAAAAAAATTAAAACCACCTGCCCATCATTTTTAGTGAACAGGCCATGAGATGGTCCTTATTATTATAAATCATTAGATTGGTCTTACAAGTTCTATAAAGTTGAAACAAAGAACTGCTTTACTTACACGCTGGGTAACTTCTGCTGCAGCAGCTGCCATTGCTGCAGCTTTGGCCTTCTCTGCTTCATCGTAAGTAGGAAGAGAGGTAGCTACACTGTATGGAGGTGGTACAGGATAAAATTCATTGTGTGTTTCTGTTCAAAATAAAGAGGTAATTACGCATTTTTAAACTAGAAAAACATTAAAAAAATAAGATTTAAGAGCACAAACTACTGAACTTTAAAGTGCATTCTTTCAAGAGGCTGAAATTCAAATTTGTAGCTCAATTTCTTAGAATTTTTGAGAAAAAAATGTATTTTTATAGAATTAAAGTGAACAAGTTAATGGTTATTTTAATTGCTTTTTAATCTTGATGCTACAAGGATCAAACAAGTTAGGAAAAGAATTCATGAGCCTAGTTATATGTTCAGGTATTCCAATCAAGTCATTTTATCATACAAGAGACATGCGAAGAAATATACTAAAAAAAATTGTTTAATCAACATTAAAGACCTAGGTCAGAGTAATTCTGAAACATTTACTTGGTGAATGTGAAATGCAAATTTAGGTAACTATGCTTAAACAAGGACTTTGATGCTGTCTGCTGTTAAGCCTCCTATACCCTAAAGGAAAGTCACAACCTCATCAGAAATGGAGTAGTGAATAAAAAGCTCTACATTTTTTATTCTAATTTTCTTCAAGAACATTTAAAGCAAAACCCATCTTTTCATGGCAGTATTTTCCACCACACATGGCACATCCTTTGGCTTTCAGGGAAGGGTGGAGGTGGCAGTTAAAAGAGTAATAAAAATTGCTAATGAGGTCTCATAATGAGCAGTGAAGTACATAGATTAAATGTAGAACTGAACTACACACAGACTTAAACAAAAGCTAACCATTACACTAATTAATGAACAACCCTTTAGTCAAGTAATTTGGAACAATCAGCATAATTTAGAAGCATGCTTCTTCTGAACAAATTTAACAAAGGGCTGTGCATGAAAGCCTCACTTCTTGCTGCAATTGCGTGCACAGAAAAAATACTGCAGCACGTACAAGGCTGATCAAGTGCTGATTCATACACACGCCTCTCTGACAAGCTGTTGTATGTAAGAAAAATACCTGAGGTTGCAGCTGCTTCTACGCCTATGCTACAGTAAGGTGGTGGGGAGGTATCTGCTTCAGATAAGGCTGCTGTCTGAGGAGTCTGTGTCGTCTCTGTAGAAGTAGAAGGCTGCTCAGCCACTGAAGATTCAGGAGGGTCATCCTCATTGTGAAGCTTAAAAGAAAAACACACAAGAGTCATGGAGATAATTGCCTGATAACTTTGAACTTGCAGACCTATCATCAAGAAAGAAAAACACTCTTCAACAAAGCCCAAAATTATTTACAAACGCAGCCTGCGATCATTAAGGAACCCAGTGAAATACTTCTTGAGCAAACAATCAAAAGCAGCCTTAAATGACTCTTTATTTTCCCTTCTTCCAGAAACGGGTAACTTCTGCTCAATGTGATGTTCACATAATTTTAGAAAATTGCATTTTTAATGTTATCTCCATAGGAAAGTGAATGTTTAAAATATTAGGAAGATAGAAATAGAAAGTAGTTTAAAGTTTATTTTTTCTTACATTTGTTCGTAAGAATATTTTACTCCATTTTAAAATACAAAAAGTGAGCAATGCTATTTTTTGATTGCTTCTCCATTGCTACAGTAAAAATAACACTACTTGCACAAGTGTGACCTTTCTGTTCTTGTATTTCATCAAATAACTTCATCCAAATTCTTTCTAAAACATTCCGCATTTTCTACACTCTGGAAAGAATCCTTCTCCTATAGAACTTTAACTTGCTTGGACTTTTGCTTCTTTAAATATAGCTAAAAAAGGATCTATACAGTTAAGCTTATGGGGAAATGAGAATTAGAATAAGCAAGAACAGTAATTAAAACCATCAAATTCAGATCCATCAACTTACAGATCTTTTCTTTAAGACAGAATGCCTGATTATTTTTAGCTAAATTTATACCATTTAGAATATTATGAGTAGTACACACTTGGAACAAAATAAGTATTAGTATATACTAGTGTTCATGCTAGCATGAACACCACAATGCCTAGAGAACCACTACTGAAGCACCCATATTTAAAACTCAAGTCAGATGAACACACTGAAGAGATCTAAGACTGAAGAGGTTCTGTTTTCAGGAACTAAAAACCATCTTACAGAATATAGTTGTCCTAGCAAAAATAATAATAATTAGTATTATTATTATTAAGAGTATGGGTCATTTTTCCATTAAATGAAGTGCAATCAAATTATTGGAAAAGATTACTTTCAGAAGAGTGCTCAAAAAGCTTTGCTAAGTAGTGCCACACTCTTACCAATAATCTCTTTATATCAACAGTTCATCAAAGTTCTGGAGGTTATAAATTCTGTGCTATTCTTTCTAGACTAGTGATAACAGAAATTAGAAGCAAATATGACATTCTACAAAAGGCACGTAAATTAAAAAGATAGTTCAAAGGAAATTAAAAAATACTTCAGAAGAATTTAATGAAATAGTTTCTTGCAATTTTCATTTGACTTCTGCTACAAATACTCTCTCCAAACGTGTCAAAAGTGAAAAGGGATAGTTATTTGTTATAGCCTTCTTCCATGAACTCCCTCAAAAACTGTACTCTGAGAATAACAACTTAAATAGGGAAGGCTTTACCTAAACATGAAGTACAAGCTTAAGCTATGCAAGCATAAGCAAGCTTATGTAAGTTTCCACATACATCAGCATATGCATAAGTACATACACACATACGCACACTAATCACAAGCACAGACTAATAAAGAAAGGTCACTTTCAAAAGAACTGATAGAGGTTATTGCACGTTTTTGGGTACTGAGCAATTAGGTCATTTAAAAATCAGCGATCCAGAAAAAGCAGTAAACTGAGAAATACGCAAAGCTATTCATAGCAGTTAAGGTCAGAGAAAAGAAAACCATTTCAAAATAACCTAATATATTTAGGGATACAGAAAGCACGTGAGAAGACAAAACACTTGATTCTAAAAAAGATAAAACAGGTCAGGAAAAAAATAGAAACATGGTTCTAAATTAAGTACAATCATTCACAAGAAAAATCCAGTGCTGAAACAGATACAGTCAACAAAATCACTTTAAAATAAAGTTGTAATTAAATTAGTAATGAGACAAAGAAAATTACTACCCTTTTTTGTTAACACCTGGTACATGAAATATCAAAAGGTATTTGGGATACATGTTACTGGTGTACAGACAAGCAAGCAAAAAAAAAAAAAAAAAAAAAAAGGCAAGCAAAAAAGCCTGGGTAATAGGCTTCTGTTGGTTATCTTCATTCCTCCTCTCCTCTCCCCCTCCATTTCAGTAAGTGTTCTGGTGTTTTATTTCCCTCCCCGTCAATGCACAGTTTGTGCTCTGACCACACTACAGATGCACAAAGATCCACAACACCCACTGGGCAAGGAGCACATCACTGCTCAGTACTCATTTTGCCTTCACCAGGAAAAAACTCATTTTATCTCTTCCGCCTTATTTCTTGGAAGCTACTTTTTTTCCAAACTTGAGATTCAGAAGCACTTACAAATGACAGAGGCAACATTATAGTGGGAGAATATGCAACTAATATTTCTTTCCTTCATAGATAGCATTAACAATGCATTCTGTTGTAATAGAAAGATTAACTAATAAGCAGAGGAACTCCATACTAAAGGCTCTATTCAGAAGAGTCCTGTTATGACCTGTAGTGCACAGAAAGGGCATAGTTCTGGTCTTTATTTGGTATGACTCATAAACAGGGACTAAACATTTCAATTTATCCTGTAATCTACTCTACAGATCTGTCAGACATTCTGTAGTGTATCAAGTTCGTCGTAATGCAACAACTGTATGCCATAGACAGCATATATTTTTAAGTAAGATTCCTATAATACCTACAATAATGTGCTGTTGAAATTAAATACATATTACAGATCATTTTACAAAATGGGAAACAGTATCTTTTAAAAGATGTATAAAATCTATTAGTAAAGTCTGCCATTGGTATTTTAAGCAAGCTAGAGTAAACATGCTCTACTTGAATTCACTTCATCAGAAAACATAACTCTAATGGTGTCAGTGTTTTGTACAGGGCATTAGCTGTTGTTATATTATACTCCAGTGCTTTTTAAAAAAAATCTGAAACATCATTCTGTCAGCAAAAGAACAACATAAGCAGAGAGAAAGGCTGTCTTCTCAGGCTTTGTTTGGTGGGATTTTTTTTTTTTTTTTTAAAGGCTTATGGATAGAAGCGCACGTCAATTTCCTCAATAAAGGGCTCTTAACCAAACACCATCTTCTGGCTCATAATCTCTTTAAAGTGTCAGTGGATTTCAGGTATTGCAGGTATCTGATTACTTTGGAAACAACTACACAAGAAAAAAAAAAAAGAGGATTTAAGGAAAGGAAGAGAAGGAGTACTTGCTTAAAGAAGTGATTTATGATGAGAATGAAATGCTAAAATGAAGATATCCATATTTCCCACAATATTTAGATACAGAACCTCTGGTAGTCTCCAGACATTTTGAGCTGCTGTCATCAGAAGAGCCATTGCTTTTGTATCTAGCACTGAATTTTAACTGTGCTAAGATAAATACAGCTTGAAAAACACATGCATTATGACTCCTCAGTCTTCAGTGTGCTGCAGTTCAAGGGCTGTGAAAGCAGGAGTTGAAACACTTTGCATATAGATTTAATTTCTCCTAAGCTATAAAATATTCCTTCTTAATCATAAAGCTCATGTTGTCAGCCAGATACAATGTGTACAAACTAAGATGTAAAGCACCTTCATCACGGCAAAAGCAGCTGTAATGCTTACAACTCCACAATTTTTTTTAGCAGATGAGCTGTAACTTCTCCGTACTCTTAATTAAAACAGCAGGAAAAGTAATCTTACTACTGGAAAAGTTTCCAGGTCTCTCTTTTTTTTTTTTTTTTTTTTTTTTTTTAAACTTGTAATGCTAAATGCTGAAAAGGTACATAGCTTAAGTAATACCTCAAACAGACATTTTCTGTTCCCTTCTGAATATATTTTAGCTTGGTTTCTATGGAAATGAAACCTATGCGGCATGTTAGGCCCCTTCTTCCCCTGCCTCCAGAAATAACTTCTAAATTTATCAGCCAGCATAAGCCAAAATTAAACAAGAAGGGAGAGGCTCAAGGAAAGTTGGGTTCCTACAGATTTCAAGTGAACTGGTGACACGCTGGAGGAGGATCAGCGCCCCGTGAGCGAGGCAGGTAAAAGTATTGATGCTGTCTTCTCACAAGTGCCTACCCTGTTGGCATAAGCAGAACTTCTGGCCTACCCAGAGCAGGTTCTGCTTTTTGTTTTTGTTTGTCTTCCTCTGGAGTATAATAAGAAGAGAAAAGCTGAAGTTACTGCCTTGAGGAGAGAGCAGGAAACAGCACTTGATTCCCCACTAACAAAAGCTAGGTTCTGCTCTTGGGATGACTAGGGTATATCATTCCAGCTGTAAATACTTACAATTCTTAAGCTACTTCTCACTTCAATTTTACGTTGGAGTATTCTGCAATGAGCCATCAAACAAGCCTGTTTTCTCTGTTTTCTTTTATACCTTTATTATCAACGCATTTGAGCGAAGCCTGAGTTTTAGGTAAGCTTATTGCATAAGTTTTAGGAGTAGTTGCTCTGCCTGGGCCATCAGAGATCTTCAACAGCATTCTCACCTGCATGATATTATTACTACATTCTTCAGTAAGCTTGGCTTCCAGTTTGACCTCATGCTGATCGACTCACGAGTTCTTTCCAATGGTGTTCAAACAAATACAAAACATAAAAGCTCCATAACACTAGGTCTTACATCATGCTTCAAATGGATATAAGATCACGTGAGTTCAAATTCTGTATGCTAAGCCAGTCAATTGGTACACTTGCTCTACAAAAAACACTCACAGCAACGGAGGTTCATCGCTTTCCCTGAGCAGAAGTTAACACTTCTACTTTTATCATTTTCCTAAAGTTTCAGATGGCAAAAGGTCAACCAGAACTATCCACTTACCACAGCTTCTAGTGCTGCAGGACTTATCTTAACACTGCCTCTGCAGTGCACGACAACTATTTCAACACTTCTGCATTAGATTCAGGGCCTCTTCCATACTGCTACACAAGCATTTGCTCCACAAGAATTTGAACATATTAAATATTAGAGATGGAACCAACAGTAGGTTCAGAATAAAAACTCTGTCATCTCTCTCCCATCACGTTTGAGGAAGCTTCTCCCCTTTTTCTATAAATTTTTGAGGTGTATTACACCTAATTTATTACTATCATTATTTATTATCATTATATATAATATATATTCTTTATATATTTTATTCATTTATATATAATATAATATATTATTAATTATAATATTGTTAACATATTATTAACAATATTATTAGTAATATTGTATATTATTTATATATATTAATATTATAAATTAATTATTATTAATTTATATAACTATTATATATATTATATATATATTTATTATATCATTACTGGTAATGATTTGCTAATCTATACTAAAAACTCTTCCCTACAAGCAAGGTACTACTCACAAGAAATTTTGGCTTTGAATTAGAATGTTACATCTACATACAATCAATCTCATTATGCTACATATGAGTTGTGTATTAAATGCTAGTCTCGTAACTGCACCTTGCATTGCTCGTTTGTTTTTTTTTCCAGTTTCAGTAGCATAAAAATAAGTTTACTTATTTGCCAATAGTGAAGTGATAGCCTTTGGACTCTTGAGTGGTAAAAAAAACAAAGGAAATAACACAGTGGTCAACAGTTCACACTATAGGCTACTGCTGTCTCATTTTTAGAAGCATAAGCATAAAACCCACACCATTACCCTACAAATGCCATTTAAGTGTTAAGATCAATGAACTCCAATAAGATCCATGTAATTCATCATCAAATGCATTCTCCTGAAACACACATCACCAGCCACAGAACTCCAGGAAAAAAAAAGCGAATCTCTGAAGACAATAAAATATTCTAATGAATAATAAAACACTACACAGTGAAGATTATAGGGCACTTCAGTACGTTCTAGAAGTCCAGCAGCCTTTTGCTTTTAATTACTTTGTTCTTAGCTACAACTCAAAAACTGTAATCAGCAACCTGAAGTGCACAGAGCAGATCCAAGCAATTATATCCCCAACATCAAATCCCTTGCAAGTCTCAACTATTGCATACTGAAATATATTGACAGTTTTTTGTTTGTTTGCTCTTTTCTTGGTTAGGTTTTAATTTGTCTTTAAAATGACACATCTCTGTACAAAGCTTTCAACAGCAGTCACTATGATATAAGGTCAAATATGTAAAATCTGCAGTAGAAGCAGAAAAGCAGAAGTCCATTGCTGCCATTCCACAGCTGTGTAGAAATACCAAATGTGTCTGCTAAATAAGGATTAGGTACCATGGAAACCCACAACCTCTGGAGGCAAATTTCTACCAAAAAGAATCTGAAGAGATTTATAATGAATGTTGTTGAAAAATATGTTGCAACAAGATGGCTCTTCCACCAAAGTTAGACGTCCCATGCAAAAATGAACAGAGCCATAGCCACTGAAAATGCTTTATAGGCACCTAACTTAGGAAATAATTAAATCACCTTAGCGAGTTCTGTTTAACTAGAAATCTAGACTATTGGATTTTTGAAGGTATTCTTCTAAGAAACATATTAGCATGTGGGGGAAGGACAGGAATTAGAAATAGTGATCAGGGCTTTCTGGACCAAAAATGTGCGTCTGCACAGTTGCTGTTCTACATATTTAAATTTACTTGTTAGTTTTTTAATGGATTATAATCCAAATTTAAACTATTACACATTTGACAGCACAACATGCACATCTGCATTTGTATCCTACATCTGAGATCTTTCCCATCTCTCCATTAACAGTGCCCTGTTAATAAATGACAGTAGATGACAGCATTATGCATCAGTATCAGAATACATACTGTTAGTAGAGTTCTAAGACTTCATTCAAGGCCAGGCTGGATGTGGCTCTGGGCAGCCTGATCTAGTGGTTGGCAACCCTGTCCACAGCAGAGGGGTTGAAACTGGATGATCTTTGAGATCCTTTTCAACCCAGGCCATTATATGACTCTATGACTTAAATCACTTTACTTACCTCTTATTGAAGTTCCTTTTCTATTACTCAGAATTGCAAACACTGCAATTTTGGTATGATTCAAACAGATACATATTTCATATTTGTTGCAAAATATCAAGTCAGGCAGTCTCCAAGAGTTTTTCCTATTGTATGATTATAGGAATTAACTGTAAAGTCTGCCAACAAAGAACCAGTGTCTTCAGTATTAGTGAAGAGAGTTCCTTTGAAAATTTTAAGCGTGAGTGTAAAAATATTTCTAGAATGACATGTAAGGCTTATTCCAAAGCTTGTACACAGTAACAAATTGCAATTCTGTCCTAATGTAGCATTTTAAGTTACTAAAAAGATCATCAAGAACCATGTAGCCTTCCATGTAGTCAAATGCTAACTCAAGAACAGCTTGAAGAAGCTGGTCTGAATTCTACTTTAAAAAACAACAACAAAAAAAGAACAGACTTCTTTCCTCCTTGAATTCTCCCTAGCTAGAAATAAAAATGTAAAATATAAACCTATTAGGATAAAAAAAAAAGCATGTTACTTTTTTTCAGTTTAAGGAAGTGTTCCATTTCCAGTACAACCATAAACAGACACATGGAGAGTACACAAACCTTAGTCACGTACTTGCCATCCACTTCACTCAAACTTCCGTAATACTCACAGCTGTTATGACATGA
This sequence comes from Centrocercus urophasianus, assembly GCF_019232065.1. Taxonomy (NCBI): domain Eukaryota; kingdom Metazoa; phylum Chordata; class Aves; order Galliformes; family Phasianidae; genus Centrocercus; species Centrocercus urophasianus. Next base: position 7,865,481 of record NW_024885532.1, read on the forward strand.
TTGGTAAAGGGCCCACCTCTGCCTATTCCATTTAGCATGTCATGGATTCTATATGCATGAATTTGCATTTCTGAATCTAATGCTTTGTGCCTCGTTTGTGAAATAACAGTTCTGCAATTGTTTTTTCTGCTGCTTTGATGACTTTGCAAGCACTAGTCACTTCCAACTCCCACCACTCATTTTAGACTGTGCCTTCAAGACAGTTGCTTCCCTTTACATTCTGTACCTTCACTAGGCAGTTCTTGTGAGAGACGAAAACTTCATAAAGTTACAACATTAAAGCAGTTCCCAGCTTTCATATAATGATGCTTCTTTCTCCTCAGTATTTTTCCTGATAAGGGGCAATGCTTTGTAGGATCTGGTGGCAGCTACCACTAACGAACAGCTTTGGCAAATCAGCAACAAGTGATTAACTGGGAAATCCAAGTGTGACATCCTGACTTACAAGCCACTTCACAGAATCAGTTCATTAAGTAAATTCTCACCACTCTAAATACACAAAAAAAACCGTGAACTGTAAACAGGAACAGGAAAGCCTGTAGAATTGGGCAACAGACAGGGCTGCCACCAATAGCAATCTCAATGTTCAATAGTTATATCCAGTCTCTCTGTTAGCCTACATCCATCTAAGCCAAGAAATTCAAGGTTCATTCAAAATCCTGAACATTTCTGTAAATGTTATGCTGCATGTTTCACTTCAAGCCCAAGTGCGTGTGAGCCATTCTACTGCATCTTCCTCAGTGGTGAAGGAGGAAAGAATAAGAAAAAGAATAACTTACTGGTTGGGTTTCCCTACTTCCACCCCCATTCCGGAGAAGCATTGTGGTAACTGAACTGCAGAAAGCATAAAGTTTCACCTCAAGTGCCTGACTTAAAAGTGTCTGGAAAAATAAGACTCCAGTTTTTGTCTCCTACATTACAGTAAGTAAGCATCCGTAAAAAGTATAGAGTAAAATATTAAGAAAAGCATCCCAAGTCCCAACTTTATTAACAACACTGAGGCTTTATCTGTTCTGTACTTGAAGAAGCTAGTCAAGCAGGAGCTTTCTACTCAACACTACAGAACAGTCCCAAAATGAAAAGACTAACAAAATATATAAGTCAGAAAATCAGAGTGTCCAAAGGAGGGCTACAAAGACAGCGAAGGGTCTAGAGGTCAAGACATATGAGGAGCAGCTGAGGTCCCTCGGTTTGCTCAGCCCAGAGCACTGCAGGCTGAAGGGAGGCCTGATGGCGGCTGCAGCTCCTCACAGGAAGCAGAGGGGCAGCACTGAGCTCTGCTTTGTGTGACAGCGACAGGGCCCGAGGGAACGGCGGGGAGCTGCGTCAGGGGAGGGGCAGGATGAGTGTCAGGGAAAGGTTCTACACCAGAGCATGTCAGGCACCGACCAGGCACTCCAAGGCAGTGGTCACAGCACAAAGCTGTCAGAGTTCAAGAAGCATCTGGACAACGCTTTCAGACATAGGGTTTGAATTTTGGGTGGTACTTTGCGGAGACAGGAGTAAGACTCAATGATTTTTACAGATCCATTCCAACTTGGGATTTTTCTATGATTCCGTAAATTATTATACTGGTAAAGAACACACTATTCTTATTAACGGGTCAATCATACCTGACTTTTTGAGCATAGTTCATTGTTTTTGTAATGTGGACTACTCAAGCTCCTCAACTGAAGATATCAGTATTACATGCAGAGGTCTTAACATTCTCCATCCACCAGAGGACTCACAGCTTCAATAAGACAAGCACAGCACAAATGAACATCAGGCCCTTTCTTTAAAGAATGCATTATTTTATGTCTCAATAAAGAGCACCGAGTTTTTTCATCCCTACTGTGAGATAGATTTAGAGTACTGACTAAAGGTTTCAAAGCAAGTCCGCATAAAACGTGGCCTGAAAGGACAAGTCTCCAGACTTCTGATACTGACGTGATACAGACATCTAGAAGCAGGTAGATCACGTTTTTTACTAGTTGAACTAGTCAAACTAAGCAAATGAGCTTAGCATTCTAGGAGGAAGCTGAACTGTTCAGAAGGGAGCAGCAGGTGACCAAACTAGTGCTACCTCTAAACCACAGGAAGTACATAAAAGTAACAGACACTGAGGAAGGAGCGCAGGCCGCTGTTTGACAGATGTAGCCGAACAACGCAGGGCTTCGATAACCTACTCATTTATTTTATGTTTTCTCATTGTAGAATTTGGTATAGTTTTTTTAATATTAACAGTTTACATCAGTCTTGTTTCTAACTGTTTATACTACTCACTTAGTGCAAGCCCCCCCCCCCCCCCCCCCTCAATCTCAGCTCTGGACTTTAAAAAAGAAAGTCTTTATAGAGTCATACAATGGCTTAGGTTGGAAGGGATCTCGGGTATCATCAAGCTCCAACCCCCCTCTTTTCCCCTCCCCATGCTGCAGGCATGGCCACCAACCTCCCCATTTAATAGTAGACCAGGCTGCCCAGGGCCCCATCCAACCTGGCCTTGAACACCTTCAGGGACAGGGCATCCACAACTTCTCTGGGCAGCCTGTTCCAGCACCTCACCACTCCCTCTGTAAAGAACTTCTCCCTGACATCCAACCTAAATATTCCCTCCCTCAACTTAAGACCATTTCCCCACATCCTTCCACTATCTACCCTTTCAAAGAGCAGACTCCTCTCCTGTTTATAGGCTCCCTTTAGGTACTGTAAGGCTGCAATGAGGTCGCCCCACAGCCTTCTCTAGGCTGAACAAGCCCAGTTGCCTCAGCCTCGTTAGGGGAGGTGCTCCAGCTCCTTAATCATCTTAATAGCACTCCTCCAGACCCTCACCAACAGCTCCTTCTCTTTCTTGTACTGGGGGTCCCAGGCCTGGATGCAGTACTCCAAATGGGGCCTCATGAGGGCAGAGTATAGAGAGACAATCACCTCTCTGTCCCTGCTGGTCACTCCTCTTCTGATGAAGCCCAGGATATCATCTTAATGCTTCGGTACATTCAAAATATCTTAGGTACTGTTTCTCTTAAATTCCAAAACAGCAATTAATTCAAAATACCATGATCATATGTACAACAGGCCTCAGGAACACCCAGCACGCTTATACTAACTGTCTTATGCTTTGTCTGAGGCATTCCTCACTTCTCGGTGAAGTGTCAACCATGCTAAGCACTACAAGAGCAATGCTTCAGTGTGAACTTGTGCTACTTTGGGAAAAAAAAATACATATATAGCTGGGTTTTTTTTTCCCCCTGCAATAAAGAGATAATTGATAATATAAACATCCTCCTGTTCATAACTTTTCCTCTAATCTGTTCTACATAATCTTTTCAGATTAAGCAAGGAAAAGCAAAAACAACTTCAACAACTCAGGTTACACATACAGCTTTGTCAAGGACATGATCCTGGCCTCTCTTACTATCAGTCAACATGAACAGTTACTACCAAAAGGCAAAAGAGTCATCAAAGCTGAGATGGACAAACTATTTTCATGAATGTGTTAACACAAAGAAGTTAGAGATGCAGATCTCTGCTCTATTCTTTCTTTTTCCGGAAAGGTTGCTTTATACAAGAAGGAACATAACAAGTCTCTGCCAAACACCTCAAACCGTAACTGAAGAAAAATGGGATTACAAACAAATGAAGTAGTGCACAGGATATGACCAGATTTTTTTTTTTTTTTTTTTTTTTTTTTGTGTCTACGTTACAGATTAAAAGCTAAATCATTGTGCCTGTTCCAAACCCCGCTGGACGAAGTACAGTCAGAGAAAGGGTTGGAGGGTGACTCGGTATCTAATTGGAGTTGGATTTGATCCATCATGGGTCCAATTCCAACTCAGGATATGCTATGATGGTTTGGTTATGGAGTGATTGGAAAGTTAGACTGTATCAGTTATAGGCTAATCAGTCTAAGATGATGGAAATGCTTAAGTGGAATAAACAGCTAAATGTTAAACTGGAAAATTATTTTCCACTTTCATTACAAATCTGCAAGCCATGAGGCATCCACATCCTGACATGTGCTCTGAGCCCTGGCTGAGGAGGTTTGAAATGACTTCAGCACAGAACAGAAGATATTAGTCATTTTCATTAAGAATACAGCTGGCAAAGGGGACGCCCATTTTACTAAATTATGCAAACTGTTACAGTGCTTGCCCAGGAAGTGGGAGAACCAAGCCTGAGGCAGCTCAAACCCACAGTCTTGGCTGTATAATAGCTCAGCTTGAGTAGGAAGCATTGGCAGTGCCTCTCTAGCCTAACAAGTTGCCAACTTTTTCATTCCTTTTTGCTCATCTCCTCTTCGGTTTACTTTGTTTCTGAGTTCAAAACTATTTGCTTATGGTGGGTGTGTTGGTACAGGCCCATTTGCTCATTTCTCCCTTCTACATCAGCTTAATCATCATAAGTCTAGGAGGTTTGGAGACTATGAAACTCAACACTGTGATCAAATCAACAATAAACTGAAGATGAGGTCACAAGAAGTTAGGTATGATGACATGACCAGTTGTATAGAATCACAGAATCACAAGGTTGGAAACAATCTGTAGGATCATTTAGTGCAATCGTCCTCCCATTACCATTGCTACCACAAGCTTCTAAATCATATCTCATAGCTCTTCATCCAGATGCCTCTCGAACACTTATAGGCAGGCCATTCCAGGCCATTCTCACTTTCTGAAAGAAAACATTTTTCCTCATGTCTAACCTAAACCTCCTCTGATACAACTTGCGGCCGTTTCCCTGCTTGTTTGTTGCCTGCAAGTAGAGGCCAAATACTTCTTCACCACAGCCTCCCTTCAGTTGAACAGTGCAATGAGGTCTCCTCTGAGCCTCTCTTCTCCAGGAGAGACAATCCCAGCTCCCTCAGCTGCTCCTCATAAGACTTGTGCTCCAGACCCCTCACCAGTCTCATTGCCTTTCTCTGGACACGTTCCAGGGCCTCAGTGTCTTTTTTGTAGTGAGGGGCCCAAAACTGAACACAGTACTCAAGGTGCAGCCTCACCAGTGCTGAGTAGAGGGGGATGATCACCTCCCTGCTCCCGCTGGCCACACTACTTCCAATGCAGGCCAGGATGCCATTGGCCCTCTTGGCCACCTGGGCACACTGTCGGCTCACGTTCAGCCGAGCATCAACCAACACCTCCAGGTCCATTTCCTCTTCGCAGTCATCCAGCCACTCTGCCCCAAGCCTATAGCGCTGCACGGGGCTGTTGTGGCCAAAATACAGGACCTGACACTTGGCCTTGCTGAACCTCAGCCCAGAGATCCAGCTTATCTAGACCCCTCTAAAGGGCCTGCCTAAGGGTAGGAAGATCAACACTACCTCCCAACTTGCTGTCATCTGCAAACTTACTGAGGGTACACTCAATCCCTTCATCTAGGTCATCAATAAAGATATTAAACAGGATGGGCCCCAGTACTGACCCCTGGAGGACACCACTTGTAATGGGTCACCAGCTGAACTTGCTCCATTAACCACTACCCATTGGGCACGGCCCTCTAGTCAGTTTCTTACCCAAAGGAGTGTATACCTGTCCAGACCACAGGCAGCCAGTTTCCCCAGGAGAATACTGTGAGAGACCATATCAAAGGCTTTGCTGAAATCTAGATAAGACTACATCAACAGCCTTTCCCTCATCTACCAGGCTGGTCACCCAGTCATAGAAGGAGATGAGGTTGGTCAAGCACAACTTGCCTGCATGGTCCCATGCTGGCTGGGCCCAATTCCCTGGACACCATACACCTGCCATTTGATCTCTCCCAAGATGATTTGCTCCATAACTCTCCCTCGTACTGAGGTCAGGCTGACAGGCCTGCAGCTCCCCAGATCCTCCTTACAGTCCTTCTTGTAGATCATATCAGCAAGCCTCCAATCCTCTGAGACCCCTCCAGATAACTAGTAGTGCTGATAGATGGCCGAGAGCAATGTTGTCATATCTTCCTTTTCCTGTCAACACTGTCATTAGGAAGAATGTTTCAAAAATAGCATAGAATTAGGCATTCTTCCTAAGTACCTCATCTCCCATCTGAAAGAGGGCTGCTAACATAATTTGGGTTGGGGCAATCCCAGGTATTTATACAAACTGGGAGGGGAGATCTCCTTGAGAGCAGCCCTGCAGAGAAGGACTTGGGGATCCTGGCGGACAAGAAGCTGGACATGAGCCAGCAGTGTGCACTTGCAGCCCACAAGGCCAACTGTGTTCTGGACTACATTAAAAAAGGGGTGGACAGCAGGGAAAGGGAGATGATTGTCCCCCCTCTACTCAGCTCTTGTGAGGCCCCATCTGGAGCACTGCGTCCAGGCCTGGGGCCTCAAGTACAGGAAGGACATGGAGCTCTTGGAGCTGATCCAGAGGAGGGCCACTAAGAGGATCAGAGGGCTGGAACACCTCTCCTATATGGGAAGGTTGAAGGAACTGTGCTTGTTTAGCTTGGAGAAGAGAAGGCTCCAGCCTTCTCACTGAGACCTCACTGCAGCCTTGCAGTACTTGAAGAGAGTGTATAAACAAGAAGGGGAACAGCTGTTTACAAGGGTAGACAGTGACAGAACAAGTGCGAATGGTTTTAAACTGAGACGGGAGAGGCTTAGGTTAAATATTAGGAGGAAGTTTTTCCACAGGTGGTGGATGATGCACTGGAACAGGTTGCCCAAGGAGGTTGTGGATGCCCCATCCCTGGAAGCATTCAAGGCCAGGCTGGATGTGGCTCTGGGCAGCCTGGTCTAGAGGGTGGCAACCCTGCACATAGCAGGGGGGTTGGAACTAGGTGGTCATTGTCATCCTTTTCAACCCAGGCCATTCTATAATATGATTCTGTATTACCACAGCACTTTCTAAGTACAAGTTTTCTGAAGCTCTCCTTATGTAGTTTCTACCTCATTTTTCAGAGGAGCTGACAGAGGACTTAAAGTTCCTCATTTTTAATGTAGCATGATCAGAGCAGACATGATTGGTTGCTTTACAGCTATCTTCTGCTGAGAACCCTGTTACTTGAAAGCATGTTGTTCCTGTTACCGAACTTCTGCCTTTTAAAGGAATTACAGGACTTACAAGATGTGACATTTACACAACATGGCCTTTACTCTTTACATTTACTTTAGCTTTACTCTTACATTTCACAGTTCTGTGTCACTGCTCAGAGCAGGTACATCTTTCTTTCATGAAACCTAAGAAAAACCCCAGATTCACAAAATAGGCTCATCCAAACCAACAGCTTGCTACCACCAGAAAGGACAATGCTGTTCCCATCTCTTCCTCTTATTTCCCTTGTGCAGACACAACCTTAAATTCAGGCCTAAGAAGTCCTTTGGAAACAAGCGTGAGTAAACCCAGGTACATTTTTATCATTTTTTACTACTCAGCTTTTTTACAGTTCACTAACACTGGTGTCCTACATAACTCATCTGTTTTAAACACAGGGCTGATGAAAACCACCTTACTTCCCTTTGCCTCCCCGCCAAAGAGATGGGGACAGCCCACATGCCACAGTCTGCACCCACAAAGCAGCAGCAAGCTTCTGTGTCTGCAACTGCTCCTGCTGGGTCACTGAAACGGGATCTCTCCCTGTAAAACAGACACAGAGCTGGGTATTACATCTGCCACCCTCCCAAAAACACCATCAGGGCAACAAACCAAGTTAGATTACCCTGCTTAAAATTTGTAAGTGATGTACAAGATTGTACCTCAGTATTGTATCTCAGCTCCTTAATGAGAGAGGAGCTAGCTTAGGGAGGACCTGAACATTATTTCCTTGTTTCTTATGAAACACAAACATGTTCAAAAACTTAATTGGAAAAATAAAGCTGAATTTCCTCACTTTTTAAATTTTCACTGCATCATTGCTGCATTGGAAAACACACTAATATCTGCAATTTTTTGTCTTCTTTTGTAGCAAGATTATTCACAAAAATAGTGTAAGTGTTCATAAAAGCATTAAGACAACCTCAAGAAAGAAACACTATGCTCCACTTATTACACAATTTTGTCACAAGTAGAAGTGTGATTGAAAAAAAACCAAAATTTAAGTTATTTTTTTACAGTTTAATAATAAACAAGATGCAAGGACAGTCTATTTTTATTAAAAAAAAAATCTACCTCATTTCATAGGATATGTTTTAGCCCTCCTAAACTTCAAGTACAAAATGCACTGAAAGGACTTTATCGTCAATGGATAAGAAGTCTGTATACTAAAAGTGTCAGCTTAACCATTGTAGACAAGCAACAGTAAAACTTATCACTTAATACATCTTTTCTCAATATTCTTCAGTACCATAAACTGAGTCTCCTAAATGTAGCATCTCATCTTCCAGTTACAACTTCACCATCAGGTATGAGGAAAGCAACAGAATTTCCCTCACGTTAGCTAGCTCAGTCTGTTCTATAATACCAACTAGGTAAGAGTTTTCCAAAGAGAATAAATGCTACATAAAACATACTACCTTTAGGATAGAGTTCTTAAATCAAAGACATAGAATAATGAATATTTGGTTTTATTTATTTGCCAACCACAGCTAACCTTAGTCTTATGACAAGAAAGGAAAGTTTTCTTTGTGCACATTTCCTGTATAGGTTGATTTTCACGCCTGAGACTGAAAGACTTGACTTTAACTAAGGATAAACCAGGTAACACTGTAAAGAGAAAAGAATCAGTAACAATGGATTTAAGATTTACAGGGTTTACACACCAAGTTTTTGGTAGTGCAGAAGTGCAGGAGGGTTTTCTCTGAGACTGGGAGCTGCCCCCCCCCCCTCCCCAACCCCAATTCCAGACTTAGGCAGCTCCAGCTGGATGCAAAAAGCGAGTGTCATTGGCCAAAGCTGAGACACAAGCAACATTAACACTGATCGTGCCTCCAAGACAGCAGATTTATGAAAGGATAAAAAACGCTGCACAGCAAATGTGAAAAAGGAGAAAACGTAGGGAAACCATCACACAGACAGCCAGGTCAGTGCAGAGAGCAGGTAAAAGATGCTCCAAGCATTCCCCACAGCCCAGGAGAGGCCCATAGTAGAGCAGGCTGTCTCCCTGAAACTCACAGGCACCACCACACGGAGCAGATCTTCACATGCAGCCATGGAGGAGCCCACAGGGCAGCAGTGGATGAGACCTGAAGGAGGCACAGCCCATGCTGAGCCCAGTCAGGAGCTGGTTCAGAGAGAAGCCACAATGGGGAAGGAAGGCTGTGGAAGCTGCTGCCCATGGGGACCCATGCTGGAGCAGTTCCTGAAGGATAGATCCCATAGTATGGAGCCATTTGGAGCTGCAACCCGAGGGAAGCCTGTGCAGGATCAGTTTGGGAAGGATGGCATCTTGTGGGAGGGATCCCATATGGGAGCATGAGCAAAGCACGTTGAGGAAGGAGCAGCAGAGAAATTCCTAGAAACTGTCTGCAAGCCTCATTCACTGTCCTGCTGTGCCACTCAGGGTTGAGAGAGGAGGTAGAAGAACCAAAACTGAAGTTGAGCCTGAGAAGAATGGATGGGGAAAGCATGTGCTTTTAGTTTGATTTCTCACTACTACTCTTTCTACTCTTATTCATTAACAGTAAATTTGTCTTCCCCAGGTCAGGTCTGTTTTGCCTGTGATGGTAATTGCTGAGCCATCTCCCTCTCCTAATATTGGCCCATGAGGTTTCTCATCTTATTTTCTTGTGAGAAAGGGGAGTGAAGGAGCAGCACGGCTAGCAACTGGCTGCCAGCCAAGGTCAACCCACCACACAAGAGATGCAGGACGTTAAACATCAGCTAAGATAATTGCAAAGCTATTCACATCATGTATCACTATACAGGCAAATTAATCAGAATAAATTGTTTATGGTATCAACTTTGATCTCTTCATCCTGTTTCTAAAAAGCACATACAACTTCACAGTCATAAGACTGGCATCTCTGCAAAACAAAACAACACAACCCAGTGTCTTTAATCCTTACAGTGCTGTACAATAGCAGGCTGTGGTTTTGGAAGCCTTGCCCCCCCCCTTCCCCCACAATAAGTCAAAGATTCATGGCTATCTGATCCCAGAACAACCCAAAGCTTTAATCAAAAAGGACCTGGGGGAAGTTTATTACATTTCTTAAACATTTCAACATACAAATTCTTTACCTTATAATGGGATTTATGCACCTAAATCACTGACATGCAGTTGAAGTTCTCCCTCATGACTCATTTACCTGAAAAATCCTTTCACAGGAAAAGGCCATCCCAAGCTTTAGTACTTAGTTGCTCACTCATTTTTACACACTGCAAGGGGGAAAAAAAAAAGCATTTCTTTTGCTTTGCTTGAGTATGGATTCACAAAGCAGCATTCGCATCACTTTTTCTGCAAACAAGCTGCAGAAGGAGCAGACATCTCAAACAGTAAGATAGCAATGCACAAATTAAGGTCAGATGACAAAGAACAAGTAGGTAAAAAGAATCACAACGATCACTCAGTGAATAAATTTCATTATAATCTCCTAATGCTGATGTCTCAGTCCTTCTGTTCAACAAGGAGCAGAAAACAGAAAGAAAAAAAAAAAGAAAACAAGAAAGGGAAACAGCTGAAAATGTCAAAAAATAATTTAAAATTTAAGATGTATTGAAGGGATTGTTGTATGTAAGTAAGAGAAAGAAAAGAAAAAGTATAGTAAAGTAAGAAAACCAAGATTGGCTAACTTATTTCTGATGTCATATATTCCTGCAGGGAGACATGACGAATTCTTACCCTTCAATTAGTTGTCTTTCTGCCCTATGAAGAAGGGACAAAAAGGAGGGGGCAGAAAGCAATACAAGTCACACACGCCTGCGGCAGAGAGTTACGTAATGCTGATTTACTGACTGCTCTGCGTTTACAACACTTTGCTACAATTCCAAATAGCAGCTTTCTCTGTATCGTTGGAAGGTTCTTAAACTGTTGTGGTTTTTTTGTTTGTTTGTTTTTCAATGTAACACAGAAGGAAAAGAAAGAATAAGAATTTAGCACTGGTATTTTGATGTAAATCAATGAAGATAAACCAAAGGCTGACTTTATATGAAACAAAGTCTTAAGAGTGGCTTGTGGTCTAAAGCTTAAAATTAAAGCACCCACCTTTAAGCCTTTCAGTTTAATGTATTTAGAGAAAGCACCAGCAGAAAGAGGCAGCAGTAATACAGCTCCTTTAACTTCACTAAAAGTCCTACTGTCACTGACACAGAGGTGTAAACCAGTAATTCTGTTATGATTTAGAAGAGAACTCGCACTAAATAGAGCAAAGAAAGATCAGTTAGAAGCAAAGGCGGATTGGCAAAAATGGGAGTGGGAGGATGAAGTGCATGGAGTGCTTATTTTTCATGAAGCAAAACAAATAAAGATATACAATGAATACATCAGAACTGATCAGTTTTCCAAAACTTAACACTAGAGAACAGTACGCCTACAAAAATACTGCAGTGTTAGCACAGTAAGTAGTATCCACCTCAGTATTTTGTCCTTAAAGATGAGTAAATAGCCATAAAATCTACAGTAATCTATTGCCTACTACCTGTCACAGATGTTACATAAGGAAATACCTCCTAACAAAATCACAAGCTGGAATAAACAGGTGATTAAGTACATTTGCAGCTGTCAGGTCCTACCATTCTCTGACTCAATTCAGTAAATAAATAGCATTACCAAAATCTCAATGTCTGGCAGTCAGATATTCTGAAGAGAAGATAAAACAGCATGGTCTTACAGGATAGCAATGAGTAAGGTATTTTAAACCTTTTTTAAAACTACATTTTAAAATTACAGTTTAAAACTACAGTTTCATTATGACTCACAATAAATTCAAAGGAACTAAAGGGTGTTGTCACTATGAAGGCTTCAGAGAACACTTCCATAACAAAATAGTGACTTAAACCAACCACAAAGCTTACTGCACATGGAAAACCAAATGGGCCAACTAACATTAGGATCAGCCCTTTTGGAAGGCCACACCAGGAAGCATTTATCCAACCCTGGGCACCGGCACCATGGCTGGAAGTTCCAGTCAAATAGAACAAAAATATTAAGAGGCAAGTTATCTCTGTTTCATTCTCCAATGCTTTTTTCTACTCCTCTGAGTAAGAGAACTACAATTTCTAAGGGGTTTTAAAACAGACCCAGGTTACTTCAGGCCTCAGGGAGGACATAGCATTTGAAGGCTTTTAAGAAATGGCTCTGCCAGCATTTTCTTTCTCCTTTTCAAAGAGCAAGAAATGACTCCAGGACTTCTGCTGACTCTAAATTACAGTCATGTGGCATGGGAAAAAGTATGCATGGACTCGGAAAGCACTTCAGGACCCACTGCTGCTCTGAAAGCATGCATTGCCCCTCTGAGGTCACAGGCTGCTATGTTTGCCAGCTGTTTGACAACCACTATGTATCATCACACAGGGACAGAAGCCCCACACAGTCCCTAGGGCTCCCAATGGAAACACTCTGAACCCACACAAGGGATTTCCTTTTATGACTCTCAGCATTATAGCCTAGAAACAATGTGATAAATAAACACTCACTTACGTTACATAAAAAGTAACACGAGTTTATGGCCTGGACCCAAAGGCAACATTGATGTCCAGGGAAATGGGTAAATCAGACCCAGACACGCAGAGAGTCACAAAACACAGTAGATGTAATTACTTCTGTTTCCACCATTCAAGGTGCCAAAAACAGCACCATAGCCAGGATTTAGGCAAAAGTCTGTTATCAAAAATCCAAACCACAGCTAGTAACGCAAGCTTCAGGGTTCTGTAGCATACCCTCAGCAAAGCCACGAAGTACAGGAACCAAACGATCAAACACAGACTTCTAAGCAAACTGGCTGCACCCACACCATTTCAAAAGCCTTTACTCCCAAATCGAGCGCGCTTTAGGAGGAACGAAGGAGCATTCACACGGGGCTGCAGGCTAACCACGGTAAGCCCCGGCTCCCGTGTGCCTGCACACACGGACCGCCGGAGCCCCGCGCGCCCCGCGGCCCATCCCCACGAACCGCTCGCGAAGCGGAGGGCTGTAACGCGCCGCCCGGCTCCCCGCGCCCCGCCGGATCCCCGCGACAGCCCCCGGCCTTCCCGCAGGAACTGCGCCGTGCGGAGGACAGACGGCACCCGCAGCCCCTCCGGGCGACCCGAGGACGAGGCCCCGCCGGAAGGAGGGGAAGGGGCGGGCGACGGCGGCTTTCCGCCCAGGCGGGCCGTGCTGGCCGCCCCCGAGGGCCTCAGCCACGCACCGCCGACAAAACGGGGGAAAAAAAAACCCCAACGGTTGGAGAGCACCACGCGAGCCCCGGCGCTTACCACTTGGTAGCGGCTGGCGGGCTGATGGTGCTCCATCCCGGCCGCCGAAGCTCCACCGCTCGCCCTTCCCCCACCCGCTCCACCAGAGCCGCCTCCGCCTCGGCCCTTCCCCCCGCGGCGGAGCCTCCTCCGCTCCGCCTCCACCCCCGCCCCGGTGGGGCCCTGCAGCCCCGCCCCATCCCGCCCGCTTCCGTGACGCGCTGTCCCCACCCCCCAGAGCCCGGCGGGCGCGCATGCGAGGTGAATCGATGCCGAACTGCTACACGTCGGTGGCGTCTGTGTGCTCTGAGGGCACAACTTCTATCTGCAGCGATGGAGATATTTTTGCAGTCGTGGGGCACAACCCCTTTGGGGTGAGGTCTCAAGACAAAGCTGCGCACCACTGCAGAGGCTGCAAGGAGCTTTAAGTCATAGAATCATAGAATAGAATCGTTAAGGCTGGAAAAGACCAGTAAGATCATCTAGTCCAACCATCAGCCCACCACCACCATGCTCACTAACTATGTCCCACAGTGCCACATCTACACGTTTATTGTACACCTACAGGCATGGTGAGTCCACCACCTCCCTGAGCAACCCATTCCAGCGCCTGACCACTCTTTCAGAGAAATTTTTGCTATATCCAACCTAAACCTCCTCAGATGCAACTTGAGGCCATTCCTCCTAATCCTATCACTGGTTATGAGGGAGGAGAGGCCAACCCCCACATTGCCACGGCCTCCTTTCAAGGATTTGTAGGGAAAGGTGGTCCTCTGAGCCACCTCTTCTCCATAATGAACAATACCAGCTCCCTCAGCCGTTCTCCATAAGACCTGTGATCCAGACCCCTCACCAGCTTTGTTGCCCTTTTCTGGACACACTCCAGGGCTTTTTGTAGTGAGAGACCCAAAACTGAACACAGCACTCAAAGTGCAGACTCGCCAGTGCTGAGTAGAAGCGGACAATCACCTCCCTGCTCCTGCTGGCAAAACTATTTCTGATACAGGCCAGGATGCCATTGGCCACCTTGGCCACCTAAGCAGACTGATGGCTTGTTTTCTACCCATCAACCAACACTCCCAAGTCCTTCTATGCAGCTTTCCAGCCACTCTACCCCAAGTCTGTGGCATTCCATGGGGTTGCTGTGACCAAATCACAGGACCAGCACTTGGTCTTGTTGAGCTTCAGCCCATTCATCCAACCTGTCCAGATCCCTTTGTAGGACCTTCCTACCTTCATGCAGATCGACACTTCCTGCCAACTTAGTGTCATCTGCAGACTTACTGATGGTGCCCTGAGTTCCCTTTACCAAATCATCAGTAAATATATTAAACAGGGTTGGCCTCAATGCCAACCCCTAGGGAACATCATATGTGATCAGTCATCGGATAGCTTTACCTCCTTTCACCACCACTCTCTGGGCCTGGCCCTCTACCCAGATTTTTACCCAGGAGAGAGTACATCTGAACCTTGCATGTGTGTGTGCAGGAGATCTGAGAAGTGGAGAGAGCTCCTGGGCTGGTGTTTGGGCAGGGTGGGAGAAAAGCTGGGCATGAAGATGAAGCAGAGGGGCAGGACACACAGTGGACCCAGCATAAAGCCTCACCTGTAGGCAGCTTCTGGCACATATGGCAGTCAGTAAGCTACCTCAGCTGGCCTGGTTTGGGAACGTGGGACCTGCAGTGCTCTGTTGCATTTCTTACTGCTTTTCGCAGGAGAACTTTGTTGGGCATGAAAAGCCCTAGCAGTCTGGAAACAAAATTGGTGGAGAATATAGGTTAGAAATGGATTAGTGTTATTATTGTCCTTGCAGGATTTCCTCCTTTTTCCTCTGCCTATACACATAATGAAAGTTACTATGTTTAATTATTCTCTCCTATAAAGGAACAGTCATTCATAAAGTAGCAAAGGCCATGTTGATTTTAAAAATAGTGTGCACAGAGTGTGTACAGAGCACTGTTCAGTGCTTCCATTATGTAATGTAAGGAAAATCTCATAATTGTATTACCAGATTTCATGGCAAATGGAATTTAGACTGTTCATGTAATAAATTTAACTTCCAGCATCTTCTGTACTTTTAGGAACAAATTTCCTAAAAGCAAACTTCTGAAGTGCCCATGTAACATCTTTGGCAGATCTATGTATTTTCAAAATAGTGGTAGCTCTGTATTTTTTGTTTAACTGACTGGTTCCAGAGGTTTTGACTATTAATCTGTATTGCAAAGTAGTCAGCAAGCACTGAAACAACTTTGAGTATATAATGAAGGTGAGACTTCTACTTCAGAACAACTTGGACTCTGATGAACAAGTCATGTTGACTAAAATACTTGACTGTCAGTTTTAATATTTAAGTTTTCAGCTTGACCTTAAATTTTGAGTGCATACAGTGGCAGCAATTGCTATCACAGATTTCTGCACCATGTAGTAAATTTTTTACTGTAAAAGAGCTGTGATTACGGAACATGCTCATCGTATGAAGAAAATATGATAATAAAGAAAACAATGGTGTAAAAATGAAATTTGAAAAACAAACAGATAAACAAAAACATTCCTTTAGTTTTGTTTGGAGAAAGAAGAAACCTATTTGCTTTTAGTCACTAAGTTTGCAACAGTTTAAACTTTGCCCTCCCATACAACTGAGCCAACAAAGGAGTTCTTGGTAAAAACAACTGTTGCAAGCTCAGATCTGTGAAAAGTTGACTTAAGAACATGATCCAAATTCAGATAAACCTCCATAAAATTTCTGACCTCTATATGGATTTAGATAGCCAATTTAAGCAGGAAGATGGCTTAAAGAAACCACTGGGATTTAATTTTTTAGAAAGAAACAGCAGGAGGTGTCCTCCATCTGTTCTTCTTTTCTAAGCAATACAGGCAATGCCAGAGCCATTCTTAACAGGACCACTAGGCTATATTTAAGATTTCCTAGCTGAACACAGACTCTCAATTACAGTGTCATCCTGCTTATTCAGTGTGTATATACATGCATAAAATCTTGCAGTACTGGCTCTTGTATATGTCCAAATACCATGCAGATACAACTGAACAAGCTTTAACTGTAATTCCGGCAGCACACAGCTCAGAGTGGGAAACATCTCAAATATTTGCCTTGGTTTCGGATGAATTTGGTAGTCTGCACCAATCTCTCTGTTGCCACAGCTATTTCCTGTTAGTCACAGAGATGGTTTAAAACTAGTTCAGGTATATCCTGACAAGCTTGTCACAGCTCTGCAAATTATACTTTGTCAAAATTTGTAGCATGGTCAGAGCTCTACGTGACTCTGAGACTGCTCACACTAATTCCCTTTGCTGGCCATGAACATGGTTAAAAACAAAAGAAATAGTAGAAGTGAGGAAAAGTTATCTGCCAAACAGATGTAGGTATGCTTAAAGCAAATTCAGGAAGTCAATGCTCGCAGTAGCATTTGTGCAGCTTCTTCAGCATATCTTGGTGTTTCTGTACAACTACTACTACTACTACTGCTACTACTAATAATAATAATGTAGGCTGCCACTTGAGTTTTTTTTTTTCTTCATAATTTTGTGGATTAAGCTGTGAATCGAGGAGAAATTGTACTGAGTCCATCAGTAAAGCTGCTGAAGTGTATGATTGTCTCTGAGAACGGGTATGTATGGTACAGCTTTTTCAGCAATTTTTAAGATACAGGCATGAATGTTAAAGCCCTAGTCTTGGCAATGCCTAATACGTGCTGTTGCAGAAATAACACTGTTTTAAAAAAATCCCCAAATGACTTTGAAGTTTCTATTTAACAAACAGAGCTGAATGGAATGTGCATAAGTCAGACAGAGTCAATAAAAGTGATGACAGAAAAGGAGAAATACAGAATAAAGAATGTAAATACATGACAAATTATGAAGTAATGGTAAATGTGGGAAAATATCTCCTGTTAAAAAACAATGAACAAAAAATATCAACCCCAAACCTTGAGATACGATGAGAAAAATGCAAGAAAAGGTAGGAAATACATATGGCAATGTACTTTGTGCATTGATGATCAATACAGATGGATACTGTGAATATAAATCCACTGCTATTATGAAGTCTTGTTCGGAGAAGATACTCCACTATCCTGGCAATGCTTATATTTTTTGTACTAACAACTGGGTATAATTAAGTACAAAACAGTTTTTTTTTCAATGTATTCCTTAAGAAATAGAGTATGCAAATATTTGTTCACCTACAATCCAAAAGTTACTTTTCTAAAACTGATTTTCAGTCTCATCAGAATGAAGAGAAGACTGTCTCCATGTTAAAACATGTTGAGCATAATTACACAAGATCAAGTACACGATAAATCTAAACAGTAAAGGCCTGGATATTATCTGAAAATCGTTTTGTTTTACAAGGAGAACTGGAGAGGCTGAGGAATAGATACACAAGTAACTTCTTGCATTTGTAGTGGTAGTGTTGCTTTGAAATATTAACTGCAATGCATGGCCTCTGTCCTACAGGAACAGGAGGAAGCCGAGTATATATTCACACTTTAGTTGCTACAAGGTCAGTAAGTTTAATGTGTTGGCATTTTTCCTAGCACTTATAATACAATACAAGAATCTGCTTGAAAAAGCTATAAAATGAATTTTTTATTACCAAAACAATGCTAATGATTCAAATTAGATGTCCCATGACATACTGTCCTGCACAGAACAGATAATAGTTTTATTCTAGACAACATTCCCTTTGTTCACCATTATTTATGCTTCATATATGCACAGGTCTTGAGCGAGCTTTATGCCTGAATTGATTTTCTTCTATATAAAAGAAAGCTCTACATAAATTATAAGCCTCTTGTATTAGGAACCGCTATTTTATTCTGTTTATAATACAACTGCATTAAAAAACACACAGTTCAGCACCGTGGGTCTCTATAAAGCCAACTTGGCTTCCTTTGGAAGTAAGTCAAGAATAAAAACAAAAATACAGGATTACCATATAATTAACTACCATATCATAAACCAAATCTAGTCAGCTGCAGCACTAAGAATAAATTTTGCCTAAGGCCTCATGCCTTGACTTTTCTCTTGGTAGTCCATAACATTCTGTATTTTGCAAAGCCCTTCAAAAGGCATTTAGAGAATTTCAGACATACATAGCTTTCTCTATTAATTCAGACCATGAACTTAGATGGGAGTTGAAGTTGATTGACAAGTAGCTTACTTCAACAAGCAACTTGTTTAACATGGAAAAATCTTTTCTTTTTCACTGGACTAGCGGGTTAACAGTCAAGCAACAGGTATTATTACAGTGTCAGAATGCATCGTACTATTTTGGTGAAACAGTGGCAGTCATCCAAAGTTTATACAGACACACCTCAGGAGCTAGTAATACTCAAACATAGAGTCACAACTGCAATTAAAATTTCTCAAGTCTTTCCCACACTTGCTTTTTCAAAGGCAGGCAGGTTACTACAAAAAATGCCCAATACATTGAATCTGTGTGGAAGTATCCTTCCACATCTGCACTGACTCAGGACTGCAGTGGCAGAAAGTGAAACAGAATTTTGAGAAGCAATCTTCACTGTCAACTTCTACTGAAGCTAGCTGTTATTATTTATTGCAGAAGTGGCCAACCTTCTGGACTTTTTGGTCTTTGTTGAGTGAAGAGGAATTGTCCTGGGCTACAGGTTGCTCTGAAAGTAATGCCTCCTACTTATTTCCATGGAAAATAAAACAGATACAAAGACCACAATAACACTGTTTGAGCAAATTTTAAGCTACAAAATGCTATTTTTTCCATATAGTCACCACGATTAGCTATGCATTTTCACCAGTGATGAACGAGAGCCTGCATGTCATGCCTGTAAAAATCTGTACCAGCAGAGGTGACCCACTGTCACTTTTGTCACTGCTGAAACACACCACACACCACCTCACTGTGCTTACACCCATTGTTTAGTCCTCACACCTATGCTAATATACTGTCAGCAGTCCTGCCTAGATTTATTCTATTACAAAGTGTTGATGCTTCTGTTATGGAATGTCAGCATCTGATGTAGATACTTGACATTTTTTATACTCAGTAGAGAAAAGCAGGCACTTTCAGTGTACAATTCTTCTCATTGAAAGTTAAATGTCTAAAATCAGCCAGCTGAATTGCCCTTAGTAAGAGTCTGTTTTTTCACTCACGACTACAAAGGCAGTCTCTGATGACTAGCTTAGCTGTAGATGTTGATAAAATAGACCTACAGTGTTTGATAAAATTAGTCTTATCTTACTGCCTATATGCCAAGAGAGTATGAGGATATGTACAACCACTTATTTCCTTTGTGCTTCTTGCCAAGGTTATTCAGCAGTATATCTGTTAATTGGCCAAAACATAATCATAATTTATAAGGCTTGATAATAGGAGAATAAATCTCTACAGAATCTCTACAGAACTAGTTCTTGGACAGCCTGTATCCCATCCCCGCAGGCAAAATCTAAAGGTCCCAGGTATCTAAATGCACACTGAAGTAAATAAGTAGCCCATCCTTAAAGGGCTTGATCTTCACTGATTTTTTTATTCACAAGTAGTGACTTAGGTGAGGATCAAGGATTGTTCTGCTAAAAGGAGTATCAGCTCTGCCCAATTCTGTCAAGGACAAATGTTGTATAAAGTAGGTAGAGAAATCTGACTGTTCTGTGCATTACAGAACCACTGAATCAGAACTGTGCAATTGCAAAATGGTTGAGTTTGGAAAGGACTTCTTGAAATCTCATAATCTAACCTTCCTGCTCATGCAGGCTCACCTAGAGAATATTGCCCAGGACAATATTCAGTTGACTTCTGAGTATCTCCACAGGTGTAAACTCCACAGTCACTCTCGCCAACCTGTCATCCTCACAGTAAGACAGGTTTGAATATCCCCGCAGTAAAAATTTGTGTTTTTCAATATTAGGAAATCTCAGAAATCTCATCTGCTTCAGTTTGTGCCCATTGGCTCCTGTCCTGTCTGCAGGCACCACTGAGAACAATCTGACAGCCTCTTTTTCATTCCCTCCCATCAAGATAAACATTGATCTCTTCTAAGCTTTCCCTTCTTCAGTCTGAACAATTCAAGCACTCTCAGTGTCAAGGAGCCAACAAGAAAAGGAGTTCTCTTGGATTACATAAATACAGCTACAAAAAAAAGGAAAAATAGATTGGGAATTTGGAAGTCTTAGGCAGCGTTGACTTCAGTGATCATGTGATGGTGGGTTCAGAATCCCAAGAAAACAAAGCAGGACCAAAAAAAAACCAGACTACCAGCCTTCACTTTAGTATAGCAGACTTCAACCTCATCAGAAACCTGCTGGGAAGAAAGAATTCCGTGGGATCCCAGAAAAGTTGGTTGGTATTAAAGATCGTCACCAAACTTAAGAAAACTCTATCCTGACAATCTGGAGATGAAAGGCAGCAGGAGGCCTGCATGAAGGAAAAAAGAGTTCCTAACTGAACTCAAACATAAAAAGAAGGTGCACAAAATGGGGGAGTTGAGTGTAAAATATATCCTTGACATGGTTATGCTTCTTAGAGAAACAGCAGAAGCAACTTCATACTGGTGTTTTTTCCATTTGTTTGTTTGTTTGTTTTTGAGGATATTTCAGATTATTAGCTGATTAGTTCTTAATATATCTTAATAACACCTTGTTTCTGCAGTTCATCCAATCTAATCTGTTACTGAAGCCTACTAAGGCTTTGAAGTCTTCCTCTAAATGTATTAACTCGAAGCAGATATAATAGAGGTAATCTGTTTATTTCTGGCTGGAAAGTTGATGAAAAAGCCACTTAAGAGCTTATTTTGCTCAACATGGAATAAGAGAGAGAAGATAAATGGGGAAAGGAAAACATCTAATTCTTGGCATAGGAGATTAATCTTATCTACTTCTGGAACTATGTTCACATGCTAGCCATATTCTCTTGGAGGACAAAAACTTATAGGCATCAGTCACCACGTTGGTTCTGCAGTATGTCCACAACAGAAAAGAAAAATAGGAAGGAGGAGATCAGAACCACAGTGTATTTCAGCAGATAAGTGTACGAGTTAAATAGATTAAGTAAAAGTTAAGTGAGCTTATTTCATTGTCTTCTGGAATACTGTGCAGTGAGAGCTTTCAGAAATACCAAATCATGTGCTGGTAATCCTCTAACAGCTTCTTGCACTGACAAATGTAGTAAGAAGCAAGATGGTGGGTGCTGAAAATGGGAACCCATGGTGAAATCCATAGGCATTGTTAAGTCTCAGAAAGAAGGTACGAGACATGAGGAAACTGGAGAAAAATGATTGGAAAGAACCTTTAAAAACTTAGAAACTAACAGATGTGAGAAATTGTATTGCCTAGGATGTTGGCTGACAGTTTGAGAGAGTTTGACTATGATTAAGAAATAGTCTTTTGCTCTCTGTACCTATGAATCTAACATCATTTTACCAGGCCTTGTTTTTCCTGATCATATCCCAGATCTACTTCAAGGACAGATTCAAGGCATGCATCATAGTAAATTTCCTAGCTTATGCCAAATTTAAATAGGAATGAATCCCAGAACTGGAGGCTGAATGGGAGCCATAGTGTTTTCCACCGTCTTTTTTTCCAATATGTAATTAGAGAAGACCTGAGTTGTGCAAGAATCCCAGCAAAAGTTAATCTACACGTATCAGATATTACAAAAAGTCAGCAAGTACTGCAGGAATATGACTGGAATGCATGTGTCAGCTGGCAATAGAGAATGCTTCTTACCTCAGCACACCACTGTCTTCTTAGAAGAACATACTTGTCTGGACAATTTCTACTCTGAGGCAAATGTACCAGTCATCAAAGAAGCAGAATTGTCATATTTAGGCAACATCAAAGTTATAAAGTGATTGAAAACCTGGTTCCAAACGTATAAGGTAGCAGTTGTTCTGACATATGAGCGCTCAGAGGCTGAAAGCATTTGTAGGAAAAATTATGATGTTTGTTTTTCAAAACAGTTTTGCCAAGCATTTACTTTTCAGGAGAATTTGTAGAAAAAAAAAAAAACAATCTGGTTTTAGCACTATCAAAACTAGAGAAAGAAATAAAGTGTTAATAATTCACATTTCTTGAAGATCAAAGAATGCATCATCAGGATTCAAAAACCATTTAGGACACTACACGTGGGTCTGAGCTGTTCAGAGGGAGGCACCTGTTGCAGGTGAGCTGAACAGCTCTGCAGGACCTTCAGCTGTACAGCTTGGCACATACAGTGTTCCCATTAGCAGTAATAGGCTGCAGGGTCTGCGTTCAGCTGGCACCACCGGTCTTCAGACATAATATGGTTTATCTGGGCAAGTTTAGGCCGACGTAGAGCTTGGTCTTGGTTTGTTTAGCTGTATAAACAGTAGTAGGACAGCCTTGACTTGTCCTTGCTTAGCTTTTTACAGTTGAACAGTGTTGGAATTACTGTAATTTGCACTTTTATATGTAATAGATATTAAAAGTGTGTAGTTTTCCTTTCTCCAATAACTATGATGTTAGAATAAAAATGCAGCATAAACAAGTACAGATATGGGATGATAACTGGAGCCTTGAAAGTGCAGACAGAGGATGATAACAGAGGCCCCTAGGTCATAAACAACTCACAGTAGTCAGCTACTGTCCATCAAAGGAATGCAACCTTGGGAGCTGGGTAAAACAATTCAGTGGTAACAAAAAGTACATGGAACAGTTATGTGAAACATGTACAAAGTACTGTACATAGAAGATCTGGATGTAATATGGAGTACTGCACCAATAAATAAGGAGCAACTGAACTGCATCAGCCAGCATGTAGAGATGACAAAAGACAAACCCAAGAATGAGGAGGAAGAAACCTTCAACACCTTCAACATCTTTATCATGTTTCCAGAAACGAGGAGGGAGAAATCCTCAACACTGCACCTCTTCCAGTGAAGGGCACGAAGATGGTAACTTGCCTTACTCCAGAACTGAAGCCTTCAGCCTGAGCAGGCGACCTCTGTGTCACTAGAATGACAACAGGAAGGTGAGCATGACAGAAGAAAAAAGAACAATTACTAGAAAGTTGGGATATTCTGGATATCCATCATGGGGTAAGCTGCTGAATAACTGCAACTACAGCTATATCAGTGTACCTGAACTAATAATAGTTCTTTGATTAGACTGTCAAGACTTTAATTAGAATAGCAGTAAATTCCCAGCTCTGCATAAAACATGTGACCCACATAAACTCCATAAGTTATAACACACCGAATTGGCAGGATCAACCTAAGCTGTAATTTAAATACAATAAATCAGAAAAAAGTTTATAGAGAACGTGGGCAACCTAGATTATTAAAATTGAGTACAACCGTTGACTGTATTGATTTGATTTCCAGAGATTGTAATGGGAATTTAGGCATTTAGCTCATATGTAGACAACTATATGCAGTCAACATTTAAGTACCTCACTCTGTAAGTAATCTCTATGCACTTCTATAACTACCAGATAGAAGAAGGCACAGCCATATTCTAACATAAAAGACTTGAGAGCAGAAGGAAAACTAGCAATCTGTAAGCAAGCCATTGCTACTGGCTATGATTCTTTTAATCAGTTCTTTAACATCTGTTTCTTACATTTGCCAGGCAGCACGACAGAATTCGCTTAAAATCAGCAAGCAGGTCAAAATGCTACAGAATGTCTGTTTTGATGTTTATTTTGAATAATTGAGAAGATCCTAGCTGAGCGTTAGAGGGATTTGGTTTTCTCCTACCAAGGGATTAGCAATGGATGCTAAGTTAAAAGGATAGAATCACAGAATCACAGAGGTTAGAAAGGACACACGAAGGTCAGCTATTCCAAATCTCTGCTAAGACCAGGCTCAGTTAGATGAGCTTATTCAGGCTCTGCCCTGTCAAATTTTGGATAACTCCAAGTATAAAGAATCTGTTTAAACTAGAGACCACATCTATACCATTCTTTCTGTTGTCTGTAAGAAGGGCTTCTTTGTGAACTTTAGACAAAGCCTGATGAACAACTGAAAAATTCAGTATATAATCATGCTGTGTAATGCACCATGTGTTTTTGATCAGTTTCGGAGAGAGGATGTGCTTTTTTTTTTTTTTTTTTTTTTTTTTTTTTTAATTTCTGTCTTATTCAGTGTAGCTATTTAATGCTTTTACGCAGCATAACTTTTTCTTCAGCATTTTTTGGAGATAAACTGATAACTCTGAGCAAGCAGTTCGGAAAAATCTCCCCTTTTATAAACTCCCAGCTTCAGGAGGATTACATAAGTATTTTTTAAGAAAAGGAGCCAACTGACACAAAAAATTGGAATCCTACCAAGAAATGAATATTTATAGCATCAAATGTTTGAATGAACTAGAAGACCCTTAACTCCATCTGAAGCAGATGTCCACAACAACAGAGCTAAGAAAGGAAAAAAAAACATCTTTTCAGGACATCTTTTCAGGCTTTCTTCTGAAGCACAAAAAGAAAAGCACTACTTAAGTAGGAGAGAGAATTTTGTAATGGGCATCTAAGAGTGTATTACAGAATTAGTCTATGCTAATTTTGCGAAGGCTGTTTCTCACCACATTAGAGAGAACTTATATAAAAGTTCAAATTTAGAAAAGGAAAAAGAAATATGAATCTTTTCTGTAATCTGTTACTCTGTTGTTCCCAAGCATTATAGCTGACTTTTGTTACTGAAAAATGTAATAGTGCACGATATATCACAGAGAACAACAGCCAATCTGTCAGTATTCAGGTAATCAGTACTGATATCCTTCATGTTTTAACATAAAGATGTTGATGCTACAGTCTTTTATACTTCTTTTGTCTAAATCTGGGTGACAAATGAATATACCAAATAGAGCTTCACTATTAGTACTGTTGCTACTATAGATGAGTAATTATTTTCATTGCCTGTGTTTGTAAATTCAGTCAGAATTGGTTTGTGTGAAATCATTGTGCCACAGCCATCCTATGTAGCCCTTAAAACCCAAAGGCTGAGATTCAATTCAAGTACCAGAAAAAAAAATCCATGCAAAAGCAAGTGACTAGGGCAAAAATATCAGTGAGTCCAATACCAAGTGGCACTGACTGACTTACATCCCAGTGATATGAACAGAAAAAAAAACAAAACTACGAAGCAGTGACGAGGCTTCTTTCATTCACATGTGTTCTGTACTGAGTCTGGCAATATGCTGAACACAAGTACAGCCCTAACAGACAATGCTAGCTGGAATGTATCCTAAGTGTGGGCACTTAAGCATGCATACCACAGCTGGAATACTCATAAACAAGTGCTCAAACTTGATTCTTCAGAAAAATAAACCACTATATGTTGGCTTTGGACTGAATGTCATGCAGATCTGAGATTTAAAATACCTTCCTCCAAATCTGCAATTGATTTATGCCTGTGATAACCAAGAAAAGATGCAGAACAACTGCTCTCTGCTCTTTTCAGAAAATGAAGCATGCAAAAGTGAGCGTAAAAGCTGCTTGTGATTTTTGAATAGTCTCTCCAAGTTTCAGTATCTGCTGTAGAATGTAAAATCTGCCACACCCTCCTCTTCTTTTTGCTTCAAAATGCAAACTGTAATTTAGTTTTCTTCTATAGAAATATATAGGCAATGATAAAGACTGACTGGTTCCCATTCATGAGGGCAAAACAATCTGAGGCATCTGATACACAGTACCTCAGTACCACGTATCTCATTAAAAAGAGTGGCAATAAATGCAAAAAGACATAAATAAAAGGGTTTTGTTTGATGTTTTATGGAAGCACATAACACTGGTCTTCTAAGACCTTAAGAGTATCCTTAATGTCTTACTTGAATTTTAGACAGCTAAAAATAAATGTGTGCAGTTGACAGGAATGAATGTTTAAAGTTATTTCTGAATTTCAGGTAAATGCAAAGGAAATGCTGTTGGTATGAACCTTGCAAAAGAAAATTCTTAAAGGCAGAAAAACATATTTATTCTGAAGCTTCATTTCCTTCCTTTACATTTCTATGGAACAAAAGCAAATTTCCTGTGAAAGATCTCATTCACCTAAATGAGAGCAGAACTGGGTGGTTAAAAAGGAGAGAGGATAAAAACAAGTCTACTTCGAAGCTAACTGTAATGTGCTGAAGTGTGTTTTCCCTGGCTACTGTAGAAGAGCTACTGTATTGTTTGGCATTCCCCTGAAGTGGTGTCCTTGTCTACACAGAGGCTTCATGAAAGCTCTTACGTCACCTTTTATCAGAGGGAGAAACAAATGCTAAAGATGTTTTGCCAAAGTACACATTAGTATTATTTTTTTAAATACCCTGGTGTCCAAAGCTAAAGAACAAACGCAATTTTATATTTTCCTGTGTCCTGATACAATACCACATTGTCACTTCGGCCAGTTTGAATAATTCATTCAGTGAATCATAATCATTTCTATTTAAACAAGCCTAGAATAAGATAACAGTGCCTTTTGCAACAACGGTTAGTAACACAATAGCAGAACTTCCTAAGGTAAAAATAAGCAAGGCTAAGATAAACATCTCTAACCTGTAAGGGCCAGATATTTTGCATGTCCCTAACTGTTTTGATCTGCCCAAAGATGTGAAGCAGCTATATAAACAGGATTCATAACTCCCTCTGAAAGAAATTCTCAGGTACCATCAAAGTGCTGTATTGCTCCAGAATGTATTTTTTTAAAATTATTTTGCAGCATAGTGTTGATAAACCATGAATCATAATGTAGAGCACAGGAGTTTAGAATAAAAAAAAAGTTGGAAGACAGTATTAATTTCTGATTTGTCTCCAGTTCATGGATAAGTATGGCTGGATCAAGGCAGTTCTTTTGTTTGTCTCCCTTCACATTGTAGTTGTGCTACACAACTTACCAAATCATTCGTAAGTGCTAAGTTAAAAACCAACCAACAAATTAAAAAAACCCAACAAACCAAACCAAACCAAACCAAACCAAACCAAACCAAACAACAACAACAACAAAACTCACAAAAAAATACAAGAAACTCCAAATGCACTTCTTTGACTATTTGAGACCCTAGGCGAGGGCCCTTGAAGGATACTCAAGGCATTCCAACAGGACTAGCTGAACCTAGGCTCAACATATTCAGGTATCGCACAGCATCCGTCCAAGAAATCTGAGGGCTCTGAAAGGGCAACTGAATGGAAGTTCTCTTGTCTTGCTCCACATGAAATATCTTCTTTTTCCAGGGATTTGTTGAATAATAATGGATCATATAATACCCAGTCATGTAATATTCCTTCCTGGAAACTGACTGGGTTCCAATCAACTGTTAATGAAAACTAAAAGCTATTGACAGTAATTACATTAGTCTTACAGCCTCTGCCTATCAACCATTTCTTATTTAAAGAAAGATTTTAGCTTGCATTACTCATATTGAGTTCTTTTCTGTGTTAGATATATAGAATATATATATGTTCTACATAAGCAAAATTACAAATTCAGCTAGGACACATAATTTTTCTTTTCCAGAATACTAGTAAGGGAACTTGACTGAAGCTGCACGACAGTGAAAAGCCAAAACCAAAAACATGGCACAGTAAAGAATGGGGAAAAAATAGTTCAGTTTTTCATAATGTTTTTGAGGAATCCAACTAAAGATGGGGAGATCAAATAATAGTAAAAAAAAAAGATGTGATTTTAAAACTGTGAATGTTATGGCTGACCTTGATGCAAACACGCAGGCTGTCAGTGTGGATACAGGAATGTTATGAATGGGGTTTTGATAAAGACTGGAAAACATTAACTGAGAATTAATGTGTCAAAGGTCATGTTTTCAGAAACAGAATCTCTGCAAAATGTGATAAAGAAGAGAGAACACGGCCAGCCTTACTAAGTCACACATGTCCCAGACCCTCGTATCTTATTCCCCATAACTGCCAGTAGTAGATGCACAGAGAAGAGGGTAAGAGTAAGACAGGCATGTAGTAATACAACCCCAGCATATTTGCACAGATTCCAGGAGCCAGTGGCTTACAAACCACAAGCAAGAACTTTGTATCTAATAGGCCTTAGTAGAATTTTCTTCAATAAATATATTCATTCATTTTGAACCCTAGTAAGCCTGTAAAATCCCAATGCCAAATGGCCAAGAGTTCTACATTGTGTGAAGAAGCATTTTCTTTTCTAGTTTTTTAACTTGTCACCTACTAGATTCACTTGATAAACTTTTTTTTTTTTGGAAGAGACAATAAGTAGTAGCTCTCTGTTTATGCTTTCCAACCTACTTGTGTAGACTGTTGTAATATCTCAACTGGGTCTTCTCTTTTTTGGACCTACTAGGTTTGGTATTGCAAGAGGCACTGAAAAGCTGGTTTCAAAAGTGTGTAGGCTTGTGGTAGAGGTAGAGTAGACAAAAGGAATAGGGGAAGATACTGCCACTGAACTAGAGAAGTTGTTCCGATAGTGAAAATGGGAGTATTTTCATTTTAAATAATAATTGCTACTGGACAATTGAGGGAAGATTTGAGTAAGCTTCTTAATTACTTTAAATGCAAATTCCTTCTGGAAGTAAAGCCAGGATAAATAATTTTTTGAAGAAATTGAAGAAAAGCGTAGATTTCTTGGGAACAGAACATTAACACGCATTGGTAAATCCCTTGATTAATTATTAAACATACAAGGTAACAAAAAACAAGCTAGGCTAACTAGACTGCAAGTATTTCTGTGGAACAGAAAATCAAATTATGAGAAAGCATGGCAAGATTAAATCTAAAGATTATCATGACATCCCTATCATTTATGCCATCTTTGTTACACTATCTTAAAAACAAGGGAAATGAGAAGGGAACATGAATGTGGGATTTAGAATAGAAGTATCCCTTGTGATAATTACTTCAGATTTGTCAGCTGCTCAAGAAAAAAATGAAAAAGGTGATGAAATATACTTATTTGATCCAATTTGAAAAATCATAACAACACACATTAAAATGTTCTGTAATATAGCCTTGAGTTTTGATGAAAATTTTGGAATCTAAAATAAAACATCTATGTGATCAATTAGATGCTTGGAACTGAAGCAATATCCTATTTAGTTAGGTAAGGAAATGTTACTTTCTGTATTAGTTCATGAATATGCTGGGGTATACTCTACTCTCTTTATAGGGACTATGGAAAACAGTGGTTTAATTTAATTTAAAATTTTTAGGACATCACAACTACAGAAGAGTTCTACCATCTTTTTAGATAAGCTGATAATCTAGTTTATGATAGAAGGTGTGCAATGTGTGGGAAAAATAAATTGGATAAGGAAAAGGGAGTTTAACAAACTGAAAAACAAACTTATTGTTATAACTTGACAAATGCTATTAACAACCAGCCTGTAAGCATAAATACCTGTATGTCAAATCAATTTAAATACAAAGAAGCATTAATTCAGAATTAATTAGAGTAAATTACTGTTAAAAAAAACAACAACAACAACAACAAAAAAAACTGTAATGTAATTTATGGCTTCATTGCAGAAACGGAAAGCTTTTAATTTTTCCTCAGACAATTTTAGCTCCAAAAAATAAATTGTAAAAGACTGCCCCTTATAGAAAATATTTTTTTCCATTTTTTCCCCATTAAATTGATGGGAACCTAATCATCACTTGAGTCTCATTCTTTCTTCCAGAATACCTTGGAATAATAAATAGATTCAAAAAGAAAGGCACAGAGGAAAATATGTGGGTGATACAACCTAACCAATCTCCTAGGAAGCTGTCTCATTCTTTCACTTTAATTGAGCTTTTTTTTTTTTTTTTACTGTGGGCTATTAAAGAATCATCATTCTGCAGTGACTGCTGAAGAGTATCTGCTCCTTAACAGAACTAAACATACAAGACAGTTGCATCAACCAAAAAATTTAAGTAGAAGAATGTGATGCAGTGTGGTACAATACTGACACAACAGTTTTTCTAATTCAAGTAATCTGAAGATTTATGAAGATCTAAGAACTTAGCATCAAGTTATCCCCTTGATATTCTCTCTGTTCATTAAAGCCAAAAGTAGCTGTGCATTTCAAGGTAGGAAACCTCAGCAGTAGTGATTTCTATCTTTGAGGATCTAACATGAGAACTGCTTTCACTCATTTGAAGCCTTAAAGGTGTTAGTTCATTGACTGTTTTTCGCTTCAAAGTATTGTCCTGTAGCAAAGAGGACAAGGGAGTATAAGCAAACCAAGTCAAGTCATTCATGCTGTTACTTCTGTCGCAGCTGCTTTCTGGTTATAATTTGTCTTTTGGTGTGAATAAATTATGTACAAATAGAATCATAGAATCATAGAATGATCTGGGTTGAAAAGGACCACAATCCTAGGTGAAAGGATCACCTAGTTTCTACCCCCCTGCTATGTGCAGGGTTGCCACCCTCTAGACCAGGCTGCCCAGAGCCACATCCAGCCTGGCCTTGAATGCCTCCAGGGATGGGGCATCCACAGCCTCCTTGGGCAACCTGTTCCAGTGTCACACCCCCTGAGTAAAAAACTTCCTTCTAATATCTAACCTAAACCTCCCCTGTCTCAGTTTAAGACCATTCCTCCTTGTCCACCCTTGCAAACAGCTGTTCCCCTTCCTGTTTATACGCTCCCTTCAAGTACTGGAAGGCCACAATGAGGTTTCCCCAGAGCCTTCTCTTCTCCAAGCTAAACAAGCCCAGTTTCCTCAACCTTTCCTCATAGGAGAGGTGCTCCAGCCCTCTGATCACCATAGTGGCCCTCCTCTGGGCCCACTCTGAGAGTTCCACATCCTTCCCGTACGGGGGGCACCAGGCCTGGACGCAGTACTCCAGGCCATGGATAAAATAGGCAAAGGAAGGAGCATTTTAGGGCACTTACTGAGCAGCCAGTGGAGGAGTGAAAGCCTACACAGGGCTCAGGGTGATCCAGCTGGGAGCTGGCATGTGTCCTAGCCATCAGTTTTCCTTCAGCAGTAAGGAAGAACACTTTGCCCTGTTCTTGTTCAGTTATTCAGGACAACATCTTTTTAAAAAGAAGTCTATAATTAGGCCTTGAATCTATACATTCAACTTAAGTACACATCCTTACGGAATTGTCAAGCATCCAGAAATTTTCACATCAGCTGGCTGGTCTATGTTAAGTAATCAAAAGTACCAAGGACTGTTCTCTGGCAACGAAGGCAATTGGCGTGGAACAGCTCCCCACCCCCATACTTACACCACTAGACTCTCTGGAATAGGGCGTTCTGACCTGAAATGCCTACTGGGAATGTTTTCTCACCATGTTATTTTCCAAACCATGTGCCTAGGAACAGTCAGACATTATAGCAAACTCCAGGGATCGTACTTGCAGTTTAATGATATAAACCACTGAGTTACTGTGCACGAGATACTCTCCAGCCTCTTAAAATTGCTAGTACAGCAATAGCTAGCTCAGGATTTCTAAGAACAAGGCCTCTTGATTGTTTTTTCTTTGTTTATTTGTATTTTGGTTGGTTGTTTTGGTGCTGGTTGGTTTTTTTTT
>NW_024885532.1:7898156-7925112 GCF_019232065.1 Centrocercus urophasianus
TGATATCAGGGAGAAATGACCTTCCAATTGCCTTCACATCTTTCCCACTAAGCTAGGAAGTTCTTCCCAGCTTTTCACCACCTTCCTGTCTTAGATAAGTGGTTACACATTAACTTCAGAAAGTTAGAATTGGACTGGAGCAATACTTAAGAAATTCAATCCCATTCCTCGCCTACTTTGGGCAGACATACTATGACACACTTTCTTGTAGTAAAGAATAACTTATTCTGAGTAGTACACTGTTACCACTGGAATATTTCGTGGAAATAATGATGGTGAAAAAACACCAGCATACACAGTTTCTGGTAGTCATTCCCACCTCATTTTCCATGATTCCATGTTTTTTTTCTGGTCTCTGTCACATGGCAATTGAAACTTTGAACATTTCACAGTGAAGTAAATCAATAAAGGAAATGAAAAATAGATCACATTACTGGTCTATAGGTTAAAAATTAAATATGCCTGTGGTAAAACTGGAAAGAAAAAAAAAAAAAAAAAAAAAAGAAATACTCAACCAAGTATTCACATCCCTTCATGAGCATTTAAGCTTTTTAGAAAACATATGTGGATAGCATAGCTGTTTAGTTTGAAAGACAAAATGTTTTGAACTTGTGAAAGTAGTGCTCCACAGTTATTTTTGTGAATTGCTGTTTTGCTTGTAAGAGAAGATGTATCAGTATTTCCCCTACAATCTACAGGCAAAGACTAGCATGACTGAGTGGCATGAGACATACTGATGATCAGGATCATATGAAAGGAAACATAGGGGCAGGAAAATTCCTAGATTTAATGGGCATTAAAGAGGTGGATCAGTCTGATCAAATGGTTCAAGAAAAGAATATTCTTTCAGACCTCAGATTTTTTGAAATTGCTTCTTTCTAATATTTCAAGTCTGAGAATGAGAGACACGTCTCCTGCATTTCATTCTTACATGGTACAGTATTTTGAAGAAAGTTGCTATTAGGACATGCCTAATTCTCCTCCAGCTGACAATTATAATTCAAAAGTTGCCTCAAACTGAGTTCAGTCATTTTAATTCAAAATGTAATTTTGAAAGTTTTCTTATCTTCCATTTGAATGAAGACCACAAAATTCATAAAAGGAGCTTCTATTTTTCCTTTTTTTTTTTTTTTGGTCAAAAAATGTGTTTCTTTCCAGCTGCTTCTTCTGTTATCAATTTAAGGATGGTGTTATCCACACAAGAGATCTTGAAACTATACATCTGAGTTCTAAAATATTGCAAACGAGAACAGCCAAATGGTAATAAAAACAAGGATGAAAGCATCATTTTCCTCCATAACTAAAAATACTCTGAACACTATTATAAGTATAGCAAGCCTTAGGATCCTTCTGTCAATGGGGAAAAAAATTATATCTTAACAGTACTTAAGGAGAAGCTTTTAAGCATTTGGTACAGTTATTACAGTGGCTGCCTATTATGCTTACATCTCCAGCTGAGTTGCTCCAATACTTTAGATATATCAGTTATGTAAACACAGAAAAAGGATCTGGGAAATATTTCTCTACTATTTAGATGGGGTTTGAATCTTTTCTTCTTTCCTGTGAGATGACAGAGTTAAATCCATCTTTTTATTATGCCCATGAACTAAGCATAATTGATGCAGAGATTATTTTTCCCAAAGCAAATAAATGTTTAATGTTTATATTCAAAACTTCCCTACAGACATGGTCAATTAGACTAATGAAAATATTTCATGCATGTAAGAACTACCAAAATCTTTATTCTTGCTTATCAAGAAGTCTTCATATTTAGACTGTGCAAAAGACTACACATTAATTTTGAGACTCCATACTCCATTTGAAACTTTAAAATATTTAAAATGCATGTGTGACATTAGTAATACAATGACCAAATGAGTCACACCTGGCAAAGTTGAAAGACACGATAGAAAGGTTACATGTTCATAAATACTGACAATTAATTTTTAAAAAAGAGATTCATATGTTATTAGAGAAAAACAATGGAAATGGTAAGTAAGAAGCACAGTCATTGTGGAAGTACTATTTTTCTAAAAAATAAGCAAGAATCTAGTAGCAACAGCAGCAGTAATAGTAGTGCAAATAACCATATAAAAATCTGGATAGGAGCTCTACTTTAATTTCTGGAAATTTTTTTTTTTTAAATAAGTAATGAAATCCATTTTCTTAGCATCCTTTATCTCTCAAATCATAGAATCATAGAATGGCCTGGGTTGAAAAGGACCACAATGACCATCGAGTTTCAACCTCCCTGCTATGTGCAGGGTTGCCACCCTCTAGACCAGGCTGCCCAGAGCCACATCCAGCCTGGCCTTGAATGCCTCCAGGGATGGGGCATCCACAACCTCCTTGGGCAACCTGCTCAAGTGCATCACCACCATGATAGTTTTCTGATCAACAGTCACTTTCTATGTTACTGTAGCATACATTTGGTAGAGAATGGATAACCAACTGGATGGGAATAATTGCTTCCATATTTGAGCAATATCTGCTCTAATAACTAAGGACAGGAATATCAGTTTTACCAATCTTTTCAACAAAAATACACAAGGCTTGGATGAGAGCATATTTTCATACTACTTACTTTCATTTTTGCCTTTCAAGTAGGTGATTATTCCATATAGAGTCACAAGTACTAACTGATATAATATAGTAGAAAGAGAAGCTGAAGAGTTCCATTTTAAGAGACAGCTCACATTAAACATTGCATTGAGTTAAGTAAAAACTACAAATAAGTATAACAAAAGGCTGAGCATGTTGTATCTGCTGTAAATCTTGACAGTTTTTTTCTATGAATGGCTACCTGAAATGCCTTCAGTTATGTAACCTATTATAGTTGCAAGGAAAACTTATAGGAGGAAGTCTTTGAATCCTAAATGAATTACTAAAACAATGCCAGCATGAAAAAAAGTAAACAGAGGCTAGTGAGGTCTGTCCTAGGCCATTCACAGACTATTTAATATCTGAAAGTAATATTCTGGGCAGAAAAAGAGACATAATAGTAATTTTGCTGAGTGATAAATACAGTTCCTACAAAGTACATGCGACAACCTGCAGTTTTTTTTAGCCAAATGCCTGGAGTGTGGCATATGCTCTAATGCAACAATGAAAGCATTAATATTGCTAAGTAATTAAAGTAATAAGAAATATAATTTTGGAAAGTATTTGCTTTTTCTCAAATCTATGGTGTAATATGTAAAAATATATTCTGATAAATAATAGTTCATAGGTACTGAATAAAGCAAGCAGGATGGAAATTCGTAAAATATAGTTTCAATACTCTTCAAATATTCATCAACAAGACTTATCCTGCACAGATTTTTCCAAGTGTTGTTTTTATATGGGAATACTACTTATGCCAGACCTATTCAAGTGTCTGAAACTCAAGCACATACCTAAATGTTTTCAAGACTGAAGACCAAAATTAGGACAATATCACTTTTGAAGGAATACGTGTGCACAAAGTTAAAAAATGGAAAACAGCATTATTTACAATGGATAGGTGAGACGTTATTTTACCTACTCAGTAGTTAAAGATTTGTGGTTTAATGTACACATGATATATATAGTTGAGATGCTGAACATAAGCAGTGGTAATCACTCCTCATTTCTGTGCTCAGAAATCTTAACTTTGCACCATTCTGTGAATTCAAAATGCAAAAAATCTTCAAGAAAACCCAAAACTGCATTCTCAAGGCTCAAGCATAGGTGTGCCTTGGGGCGCTAACGCTTGAAGACAAAGTACACCATGCAGTAGAAAGAACTGTGTCAGTAACAGCTACATTGTCAAATACACATTCTTGCTTTCAATTAGTATGAAGAAAGATGCTTACTGTTTGAATTGCAAAGGAGAACGGTACCAGCAAGCTAAGTGATAGAAAACAAACAACATACACTAACCTGTCTTAGTACAAGGAATATAGTAGAAAAAAAAGGTCATAAATCATAGAACATAAATTTGGCAGGAAAAATCATGGCAATAACTAAGCTAAAGGCATAATTTTGAAAAGGCTACAAATTAAAGTGTTATAGACACACCATGGGATTTATTTGTAATAAAAATAGCCAAGAACAGCAAGGGTAACTTTGGGTTCCTTATTTCCTGCATAGGAGCTCTGTAAATTGAAATGGATTGAAAACTACCCAACTTTTTCCACTATATAACCTGAATGGAGTAATCAAGGGAAAAATCAACAGTATTATATCTGTTATCATTTATTGATGTACTTAATTTAACTGTTTATTTCCAACTTGTTATTAGTAACATAAATGAACATTACGATGTTTTTATGTCTATAGATACAGCTATAAAATGCATTTGTACGTATATAAACTGATTATGTCAGAGTTACACTGGCAAAAGGTGCAAGATAATGTGATAGCATAAATGGTAATTCTGTAGTCTATTTACCAATTATGTGAAGGCTATGTGAAGAAAGCAAGTCCCAGCAGAAGTCTATGAAGAAGTTTTCTTTCCCATTTTTTTCTGATGCTCAGACAAGTGAGTCATAGAATTATTAGCAGCTAGACTCTCCATTTCCTGAGGAAAAGGGAAAATTGGACTTGAAGTTTGCTCAGAAAGAAGTCACAGTTCCATCATGGCATGACAGAGCCCAATGCATGGCGCACAGTGCACGGTACACAGCCCAGCAAGGAACAGAAGGCCAGAGAAAGGAATCATAGAATTATAGGGGTTGGAAGGGACATCTGGAAATCATCTAGTCCAACTCTCTGCTAAACCTTGTTCCTTACGTCAGGACAATCTCTGACCAGATCCTCCTCGACCAAGGGGAGGCCTTCCTTTCCACAGACTCTCTCTCCTGCCTTCAGGGTCTGGGATTCCCAAGGGGAAGTCTTAGCAGTAAAGATTGAAGTAAGGAAGGCAATAACTTGACCTTCTTAGTGTTCTGAGTGAACTAGGCAAAATCCATACTATGGATATATATTAGTTTTGTATCAACACGGTTTCAGATTAAAAAATAAAAATCGGAGGAGACCAGATTTAAGATAACTTTTCTTTTGGGCAAGTGTTATATAGCTGCCATGGCACTACACAGAAATATCTTCTTTCTTTCTTTCATATCTAGCCAAGGCCTTCAGAGAGCTGGGAACAGACACTCAGGGTAGGATCCACAAAATTAGAGTCAAAGAATGGCTGAGGCTGGCAGGGACCTCTGGGTCCATCCAGCCCAACCCCTGTTTAATAGGGACAACTAGGGCAGGTTGCTCGGGATCATATGATTCTATCATTCTATGATTCTATATGCAGGCAGCTTCTAAATGTCTGTAAGGAGAAGACACCAGAAACTCCCTGGGCAACCTGTGCCAGTATTCCAACACTTACACAGTAAAGTGCTTCCTCATATTTTGATGAAAATCTGACCTAATTTTAGATATTTCATATATTGATAATTAGATCTGAGCTGTCTGTACTATCTTCATAGTGAAGAAACAGGCAATTGTACAACAACATTCCTCTTACAATTAGGTCAAATTAACCACATTCTAGACATGTTGTTAATCATAAAGGTGACTAAGATCATAAAATATAGGTCATTAACACACAGGACATTTCAGGCTAGGAGGGACCTCAGTAAATCTCCATTCCAATGTCTTGCTCACTGAGGACAGAACTGGTTCATCAGGGCTTTGTCCAGTCAGGTCATGAATCATAGAATCATTTGAGTTGGAAGGGACCTTAAAAGTCATCTAGTCCAACTCCTTTGATGAAGACCATCAAGAATGGAAAGAATGCAACCTCTCTTGGCAACCTGTTCTACCGCCTGAGAGTCCTCATAGGGAAAAATTCTTCCTTATATACAGTCTCATCTGGTCTGTTCCAGTTTGTGCCACTGTCTCAGCAATCCCCATGCACTGCTGTAAAGGGCCTGGCTGTATCT
The DNA here is from genome assembly GCF_019232065.1 of Centrocercus urophasianus. Taxonomy (NCBI): domain Eukaryota; kingdom Metazoa; phylum Chordata; class Aves; order Galliformes; family Phasianidae; genus Centrocercus; species Centrocercus urophasianus. The sequence continues at coordinate 7,904,057 of NW_024885532.1, forward strand.
CCTTGTTTATCTCCCCGTAGGCACTGAGGTCTGCTGTTGGTGCCCTGGAAGTTGTCCGTTCTCAAGGCTGAAGAAACCTTTCTCCCTCAGCCTTTCTTCATTTGGAAAGGGCTTCATCCTTAGACATCTTGGTGGCCTTCCACTGATTTCATCCCAGATTAACAATGTGTTTCCTGTACTGGGGAGACCAGAACTGCACACAGTGTTCAGACGTGATCTAACAAGCGCTAAGTAAAGCAAGGGATAGTCACTTCCCTTGACCAACTGAGTTCCTGTTAACACTGCTCTGGATTTGCTGGCTTCCCTGCTACAAGCATTCATATTGCTGTCTCGCAGAGCCTTCTCCCTGGAACTGCTGCTTCCCAGTCTCTATCACTGCCAGGGAGTCTTCCTTCTTAGGGTCAGGAACTTGCATTTGTTCTTGCTGAGTTTAATGAAGTTCCTGTAAGCACATTTTCTCAACCTGTCTAGGTATCTGGTGGGTGGAGCATTGCCTTCCAGCTCATCTGCTGTTCACCTCCAGTTTGGTAGCATATGCCAAATGTATGTGAGTGCATAATCCCTCCAGGTCACTGGTAAAGTTGTAAAGCGGGACAGGTCCCAGCACAGATCCTGACAGTTGCCAGCTTCCACAGAGGACTACACTCTCAAACTAGTCATCCAACCAGTTCTTCACTCCTCTGGCTGCTCAGCCATCCAGATCATGATTTCCTAACATGGATACAAGAATATTATGGGAGAAAGCATCAATCGACCATCATGGCACAGTGGTAGGAGGTGGGGTGTAGCCAGGACAAGCGCCTGAATTAGGCAAGGGATTATTCCATACCATGTGACATCAAGTGGGAGGACATAAAGTTTGTGGGTAGTTGTCTGGGAGGGGGGTGTGGGGAGAGAAAAGGAAAAGGGAAGGCTTAGGGGAAGGAGAAGATGTTGCTTGGGGTAGACTGGGCATTGGTTGGCAAGAGGTGAGATGTTGCATTGCTAGCTGGGTGTTCTTTAGTAGGCAGTAGTATTGTTAGCTGGGTGTTGGTCAGCACGTGGCAAGCAATTGAACAGTGGATATATATATATATAGTTATAATTGCATTTTTGTTTCCTTCTCTGTCTTAGTAAATAGTTTTTATCTCAACCTACCCGTTCCATTTTGTTTCCATTTCAGTCAGTCCTCCCACTTGGGGGCAAGTGAGCAAACAGCTGTGTGGTGCTGAGTTGCTGCTGGGTTATACCACAACAGCAGTAGCAAAATCTAGGATGAAGGATGCACTAAATACACGTCCGCTTCATTTTTCTATTACATTATGACCAGGAAAGTCTTGAAGCTCTTATAAATCTTCAGAACATTTATAACATTTGAATAAACTGATCTATGCCTTCATGCAAATCTCTATTTTTACTGTCTTTTTTCAAAAACTTTTTCTCTGTTTGCACTTCACAGCCTTAATAACCTGAACTGTAACATACAATGTATTTGTTTGAAGCCCATAGCCATTTGGGATCTCTAGACATCTTAAAATTATAACAGCAATCAGCTACATATAATGTGCATGCATTTAATAAACTACTATCACTTATAGCACTTCTTCTACTTTATGTTATAGTTTTATAGTATCCTTAAAAATTTATAAAACATGATGTCTAATTTATAGCACATGTGCATACCAACCTCCACAGGCTAATTCGAGATGCAGGGTTAGTCTATTATAACTTTTATAGGTTATAAACCATTCCAAAATTAGCTTAGTTTTTAGCATCTGCAGACAGCACTAATACACAGAACACACAGACTCATAAATATTTTGCATCACGGATAATATGCCAGCAACACTTTTCAGTTTTTAGCACATAATGTTAAGATGAAAGTATGCATATTTTTTTACCATTTGGAGGGCTCTGCTACACACAGTTATTAAACAAATCAGCTAGTTAATTTGCATTTAATTGAAAGTCCTCTGTGTATACTTAAAATAAAATGAGATCACAAAGCAATGAGGCTACTGATGTTAAAGCTGTCTTCAACTGACAGTATTCCTCTTGCATGTTATAGTGATAGCTTCAGTTTTGCCCACAATCAAATCACTGGAAAAATATCATTACACTTCCTCATAGAAATCTGTGCAAAAAGACTGAGTAGAAATAGAGTAGATGCTCCATTTTGCACAGTGATCATTGCATGCAGCTAGGGGCTAAATGGTATTGGGAAAAACAAGGGACTTGACAGTTGAGGAAAAGCTTTAATTCATCAAGCATTTCTGTTCAAAACAGGACATAGGCAACCATGTAAAACTTTTTCTTTATGTTTAGATTGACCTACTGGGGTCATGCTGTGGGGTCATGAACTCTCAATGTAACAGACATGCAGTCCACTACAGCTTTCTGCTTTCTCTTTAGACTCAATATCTCTTTCTTTTCCCCAAAAACAAAGCTCTACAAGTATATAGGGATGCCAGTACATGCCTGTGTCTCATAGCTGGCTGTGCATCTGGCCTGAGGAACATGAAAATATCACCAGGTCTGATAATATAAACATTACTGTTCCATTCACACACAGCTCAAGTAGCAAAAATGTTTCCTATGATTTGTGCAAAGCACAGGAGTCCTCCAATACTGACAACAGATCAGGGTCATGGCAGCTTCCAGCTGGGAATACCCATTTGTTGGTCATTACCAGGGAACCATAAGCCAAGTGATGGACAGAAGGCTAGTCCAGCACACACACTGTTAAGCTGAGTTTAAGTCCTGTTTCTGCTAAAACACCTTGTACCATTCACAGCAAGCTCTGTTCCTCACTTGAAAATGAGGCTAATACTACTTGTATTTTTTGTTTGTCTTGTAAACTTTTCCATTGCAACTTTTCAGCATGCATTGGCATTTACACTGACAAAGTACTCAGTGTCAGCTGGAATTCACAGCACATATTTTAAAAGCAGAAACTATTGAGAAGAAAAACAGCACTGCAGCATTTAGGTATGTTGCTGGCAACAACACTGTTCCAGTACCTGACAAATCTAATCTAATAGATCTAATAACAAGGAAACTGCAGAATACCATTATTTCAATGGCTGCAGGAATATTATTCTGATCTACTTATCTATTCTATCAGGGCTCTGACCTTGAACTGGCCTCATCACTCTGGACTCGCCTGGTGATCAGCAGATGGTGGCTGACCTTAGCTGCTATCAGGCATGATCCCTATCCACTGATCTTGCTTCCTGCTTGGCCTAAGACCCACCTCACCTCTGCAGACGTGCCCAGAGACCTGGACAGTTGGCTGGTCTTTGCCTTGTTCAGATGCCATGACTTGCTGCAGCAGCCCCACCATCACGTCCAACAGCTATCTTTGCCTTCATGGAGCAAAGAACAGAACCAAACACACAATGGAGGATCAGTAAGTAAAAGAAGTATGACCTCTAACAGCTGGAAAATACCAAAATTACAGTGAAAAAAAGGCCAAGTGCAGAGAGTAAATCTGGCCAATGTCTTTTTATAGTCTAGCTGTATGAAAGTCCTCTATCTCCTCTTCCTAGTCATTATCCTTTAGAACAAACATAATCCAATATATACTGGATTATTTTGGCTGTATAGATATTGGGCTATATATAGCCCAGCATAAGCTTAAGCTATACCTTTGAGAATATCAATACAAAATATCTGCAGGTTTTTGCAGTGTGTTAAATCCTAAAATGCCACTACTTTATCTTCATTTATTAAAATGGTTAGCTGGGAGCAGGAACTCTCTACTCTCTAAATTGCAATTTAGTTAGCTTTAACTTTAGCTAAAGAAATTATCTCTTCCAAAGGTATTTTGTGCCCTTATCTAAGACTGCCTTACTAACTTTAAATACAAGCTGATTTTAATAAGGATGCACTTGAACTAACTTAACCCACTTCAATGTGGCTGGACTTCAAAGATCTCTGGTATTTCCCTTGCACTGAACAGTGGAGAACTTTTCAGTCGGCTAATGTAGGTGTTTCTCATGTTTCCTCAGGAGTGAACACCACACCTATCCAGGGGTTTTCCAACAGCCCCCCATCACTTGGAATAGTGATGAACACTGTTTTTTACATGAAAGAGATTAGAATAAATGGAAGACAAACTCTGCAGTTTAAAGACCTCTGTCTCTGTGTCTCATATCTATGCCTTTACGAAAAATAAATGCATGGAAATTATATCTACAGGAATTCTATTGTGATACGTGGATGTTAACCACATCAGTATCAGTATTTTTATCCACACTATTATCCGTATCAACATTTTAACATTCTAAAACTTCTGTGTTTTTTAAAACGGGCAACATCTTTTCCAATAATTCAAATTAGGATCTTTTTTTCATATGTTGGATGTTTCTTAGATTGCTACTATCAAAAAAAAAATCATTTGGAGAGGGTGAGCTGTTTATTCTTGATATTTTTCTTATGTCATAGACACTCTGGCCCAAGTATCTGACCAGTTTCTCTGAACTCTTTCTTCTGGCCAAACACAGGACAGTAGAGCTGCACAGTCCTGGCCCAAAGATGGTCAACAATCAACAGACTTATTTATTTTACTTTATTTTATTTTATTTTATTTTATTTTAAGTTTTCAGTGTTTTTTCAGTGCAATCGTTTTATGATTACTGATAAATCCGAAAACATAAAGGATACAGCAGGCAAACAAGTTATTCTTTATAAAACTGTTCTCATGCCTTTAACCTCACGGCCTAAACGTGAAGTGCCACTAGTTATTAAGAACGAGTTTTTGGAAAGCTCACCTGAGTTGCAAATGTGTTTATTTTTGAGAAAAAGCTATAATCACAAACTACTAAATAATCATCCTCTGAAAATTTGCCCCTTTTCAGACATCTCAGAAAGAAAATTAAAATTTAGGAACTTAAGGCCAGGTTGATATTTAAAAATATACAATAAATATAGAAGAAATCCTGGTTTGGATGAAATATTTCATAAAATTATCCCCAATAAATTCTTCTAGTATTATATAAATTCTCAATTCAATAGCTGCTCAACAAATAAGAAATGTTTTATTTTTCTGAAATGGTATAAAATCAAGGATTTCATCTAGCAGAGTAGTTTCCATTTTCTATGCATCCTACTTTGTCCATTCAGAGTTCTGTTGTCAAGTTTGTTTACATCTCCCTCGTTAGATTAAACTAATCCACATGTATCTTAGTATATTTATAGGAAACATCACTCCCTCACAGATACCCTTTGCTGATGACAGTAATTCTATATTTAGTCGAGCAACATATTTACTGAGTGCTGGTACAAGTGTTTAGTTTCAGATTTGTAACCCAGTAAGGTTTTCCTGAGCAAACAACATTACGGACACCTTGCTATGGGTGATAACGAAGATGTCAAATACTTGTTTAAAAATTGCATTTATTCTTTCATTCCAATATCTAAATATCAAAAATTCTGCCAGTTTCACGTCTCACACTGTGCATGTTTTGTGGAGTTAAAATCCCAGCAAGTGCATATCCATATTAAAACATTAAGTGAATAACAACATGCATTTATTTTTGCAAAACCTGGCAGAGATTTGGTTTGATTTGATTGCAGGCTAGCCATTGCCATGGCAATCATGCTACTAGAAGAGTCTGCCACTGGAGCTATCTCCCCTGAGTATTTTGGGAGAGCCCTCTAGTGAGAGAACAGTAGGGGTTTTGGAAAGGGTTGCTGGTTTTTTTTTCCTGTTACACCACATGACCGAAAAGCACGACAGGACATTGCTACAATAGGGGAAATGAAAGGAAAGGAAAAAGTATTTTGTCCAAATAAGCACAAGCTAGATGCAACATGGGTTGATAGTGATAGGACAAGGGGAAATGGTTTTAAACTAAAATAGGGGAGATATAGATCAGATATTAGAAGGAAGTTTTTCACACAGAGGGTGGTGACGCACTGGAACAGGTTGCCCAAGGAGGTTTTGGATGCCCCATCCCTGGAGGCATTCAAGGCCAGGCTGGATGTGGCTCTGGGCAGCCTGGTTTAGTGGTTGGTGACCCTGCACATAGCAGGGGGGTCAAAACTAGATGATCACTGTGATCCTTTTCAACTCAGGCCATTCTATGATTCCATGAAAAAATCACTGCAGACCAGACCAGACCAGAGTGTGTAAGGAACTATGTAAAACTGTGGTTATCACCATCTGTGTGAGACTCTTCATTCCCTCTCCAGATTGAAGGGGGAAAAAAAAAGTTGTAGAGCTGTTATTATCAAATGTGCTGTATTTTTTTTTTCTTTTCAAATGGCAAAATTTTGCACCTTTATGCATAATGTAAGTAGGAAATACTGTCATAGTTATTGGCTTTTTTAGGAAGTAATTTAACAGTTCTAGCTAAACCTTTGAGAAAGTTCTGTGTTCTCACAGTATCAGCTTTTGAATAAATTCAGTTATACTCAAGGAGATGAATCCATTCAACATCATCTACAGAATACAATACAAGTAATATTCTCCTCCCCTTATTTTGATGCCAACTAAAATTACTCTATTTAGGTATTCCCGAGTTAACTCCTTTCAGAGCTGGCATTCGTAACTACTCAATATGATATATAAAAATTAACTTCAAATAAAAAATAAACCTCATTAATGATCTGACCACCCACATGCAGCTCTGCAAAAAAACACTGACTTCAGAAAGAGATTTGAAGCAACACGTTCAAAAGACAGAAAGAAAATCAAGGAAAAAATAAAGCAAGTTTAACTTAAATTTACTTCAAAATTTAATTGCACTTCTGTAAGGACAAAACTCACTGGTTAACTTCCATTCATTTAATGAAGCTGTAATTTCACCTGCAAAAGGACCAAAATTTTAAGAGTATGAGCAGTATTTAACTGTACTTAACCATGAGGACAAAAAGATCATAATGCCACACATACCTTGCAGTGTCTACTCTTGGAATGACAATCTCCAGTCCCTCTCTCACGCTGTCTTATCCTGCAGTATATGGCCAGCACACAGAAGACTGGAAGCATTAAGTAATGTTGGCTCTTAGAGAAATGTCTTGGCATGCTTCTTTGCAGTGAAAAATACTACTCTTCTTGAAAGTCTGCATTAAAGCAAATGGAGCTACCTACAGAAAAAGTATTATTATTCAGTACCATAAAAGAACAACAGGTCAGAAAGCGTACAATTCAGAGTTTGCAGAAAGTATTTTAATGGAGAAGGTCAACAGGTAATCTGAAGATATTTTTCTGTTTCTACATACTGTATCATAATGTTTAAATGGTTCACATCTGAACCTGTGTTTGGAAGGATTTTTTAAAAACATTTTCTTAAACAAGTATTAGAAAATGACAGAATGCCACTACCTTTGCAGCTGGAAGGAACCTCTTGAGATGAAGACCTCAGATGTTTTCTCAAGCAAGGACAGATGTTATTCACACTCAAAATAAAACAGCTTGCAAACAAACAACAACGACAAATATATATATATATATATTGTACGTAGTAGCAGTTGAAAACTATATATAACATACCTTAGTATATAAAAGCCATTTTAAGCAAAAACGAAGGCATAAAAGCAATTTAAATCCCTTTCTTCAGTTGCACAAAGCTGCCACACAGATTATGCATTTTATTTTCATTCAGTGTATTCGTAAAAAACAGAAACAAAACCTCCCCCTTTATCAGTGGCTGCAGAACAAAATTAAAAACAAAAAAAACTCTCTAAAATGTGCAATGATTGGGAATCCATTTATTCACTAGCTATTTACAAAACTATGGATAGATTTTATGTTTGATAATAATTGCTGAAAATAGCTACTCCTTAATTTAATCTTCACTGAATCCTGTAAAACAAAGACTTTGAAAGTTTTCTAAAAAAAATCTCCTCTAAAAACAGATCCGGCTTTCCCTAGAGAAATAATCCAGGTTGCCCCTATAGCATCACCAACACTGGAAGCAATGTTTGTGCTCCCTCTACTGGCTCTGTGGCAGCATCAATCTAAAACTAATCCCAACTTCACCATTAGCAACAGAGAAAATACAAGCTTAAAACACCATGCTGTAATGGATTCCTTAAAGGGGAAGAGAAAAAATTGAAAGTTGTTTCTCTCAAACAGAAAATCAAAACATTACAAAATAGATTTTATTTCCAAGCTTTCTGGTTTCTTTCCCAAGATCTAAAGCTGAAAAATAAAATAATGCCTCGCACAAAGGATGACAGATTTTCTCAGTATTAGCAATCATAGAATGACTTGGGTTGGAAGCGACCCCAAGGACCATCCAGTTCCAATCCACTGCCACAGGCAGATCCACCAACCTCCAGATCTGGTACTAGACCAGGCTGCCCAGGGCCCCATCCAACCTGGTCTTGAACACCTCCAGTGACAGGGCATCCACAGCCTCTCTGGGCAGCCTGTTCCAGCACTTCACCACTCTTTCTCTGGGCAGAACTCCTCCATGATATCCAGCCTAAACCTTCCCTCCTTAAGCTTAAACCCATTGCCCCTTGTCCTATTACCGTCTAACTGTGTAAAAAGTTGATTCCTCTCCTTTTTATAACCCCCTGTTAAATACTGGGAGATTGCAATGAGGTCTCCTCTCAGCCTTCTCTTCTCCAATGAAGTAATTTTTAATAATCCATCACATTATCAAAAATGTGATCTCTGTGGTGAGCAATCTGAAAAGCAATCTGTAGTATAATAGAGTTTATTGAATAATTTCTTGACAAATAAGATTTAAATAACCCTTTTAATACTAAAAGTACATTAATTCTTAATTGATTACTCATTAAATCCAATAACACCTCCAAAGCAAAGAATTAAAAAATAAAAGAAAAAAAGATTAAGACCGTCTAGGGGGTGATTTACTCATGTATTTCTGTAGGAAGAACTCACACAAGTAAGATTTCACTACTTCACTACACTGGATTCTGCATGCAGAATTCTGCTATGAAGAAAAAATAAGTACTCTGAATTATCTTCAACTCCAATAGCGGCGTAGCCTTCAAAATTATTTTGCAGTGTTTTGAATCTGCTGAATAACACAGCTCTTCCATTTGTGGTGTGAAGCCACCTTTATTGGATCAGTCATGTGGTCTGTCTGAGCAGATGGCAGTAGGATTTAAGTGAAACCAGCATTTATTTATAAATAAAAATAAATTACTGGTTTCAAGATAAATGGAAAATGTACATTTTGCCACTTATGATTATTATTTCATTTACTACAAGTCAACTATGACCCCACAGAGTTAAGAGGCAGAAGGCATACCATGCCTCAGGAATATCTTAACTCCAATGTGATGTGTCCTGCACAAACACTTATTTGAGAGAATAATTCTCCTCCACTTCTGTTGAATTTAACAGGAAGGTGCAATGAGCACAACAAGTAGTAGGAAGAGCAAAATCAACATCTTTCTTGCTTCCCCCATGTTTATGCATGATTAACATTTGACACTCGAAGGATACTATCCATTCTATTTGTGTATTAAATTTGTGTACAGAAATACACCAGATAGTACCACCTCAAAATCTGGCACAGACAAAAGTCGACAGTCCATGCATAGTGAAATGTGGCACAAAAATGTACATTTACGGCCAGAAATGAGTCAGAACATTAGCTGGTATGTAAGCACATAAAATAGGAATTTGGAAATGACATTTGGGACGTAAGTAAGCCAGTGTCTCTTCTCCAGAGATACTCCATACAGAGCACATGCAGAGACAACAACGGTACAGTCCAGTCCTCAGCATCACAGCTGCATCCTGCTTCAACCAGGTTCATCTAGCGTGTGTTCTTGAAAGCGAATTCAGGAATATGGGCAGCCACTTACCCCTACTTGAAGGCAGAAATCCAGGTGTGGCTCTGTCCTGTAATTGTTTGCTCATGCAGAGACCATAGAGACACAGCTGGTACTTGCTGACTACATCAAGATGCCTTCTGGAAGATTAAGCTCTGCTTGTTGGTGTCATAGGGGCAGTTACGAACTATGTCTTTCCTTTCCTGCTCAACCTCATTTTGGGAAGCAGACAATGTCTTAATTACAGCCTGGGCCCTTTTTCAGTCATTGTTTCCATAGCAGAGGTAGGGGCTAAGCTTCACTTTGATGCCATTAGCATAATGGAGCAATCCACAGCAAGCTGTCCCCATATTAGTACAATGAGGCTACTAATGAGGCTCCACAACATGAGCATCTTGTAATATAAAACTGACCCATTTCATTTTTTAAAACACAATGCCATTTAGAAACATGCTATGTAGACTTAGTTTGTAGTATGACTTGGTAAGTGTGAGGTTTGTTAAATATCCACCATTAGTAATTTCTCTCTATATTTAAAAGTGATAAAGATAAATGTTCTTTTTCAGTTTGTAGATTTGACTTTTGACTGCAATACTTGTTCTGACGTTGGCTTTCCAGAAAACCTGTTTAACAAGAGTTAATGTCAGTTCGAAAAAGCAGTGCTCAGCTCTGTGTCTTGTAATCTGAGGATAAATGCTACATGAGCTACAAATACTTAAAAGACCTGCTTGCTCAGTAGTAGTTTGGAAAATTAAAAATAAAAATAATAACTCACAGAGAGATTTTCATTCTGTCCCTAATGACTCTAGCTTACACATTTGAATACAGGAGAAGGATGGGATCATAGACATGTTTAGAAATATCCACTAATACGTTCTTCTGGGAATCCTATATAGTGGCATCACACAAAAAAGCCAGCTGCTGATTCTAAAACTACAGTTGCATGAAAATGATTCACTACTTGTAAATTAGGCAAAGGAACAGAACATAGTAAGTGCATACATCTACAGATCTACAAACGTGTATCTACACATCTTGAAATAGCAAATAACAGCAAAAGTCCAAATTCATAGGAAGCACAAACTAAAAATCTGATCAACAAAATATTTCTGTTCCATAAAGCCAACGTGATGCCATTCAATTTCATTGACCCTGCTATTTCAGCCAGTGATTTGGGGCTAAGCTGTGGCACACTGCAAGGAAATAAAACCCTCTATCTCCACATCATCCACTCAGATACTTGTAAGGCCTGTAGTGCTTAAGTGCTTTTATTTGTTTGGATTTCTGAAAGATACTAAGGGCTTAATGTCTGAAACTGTTGGGATCACCATGCCAAACCAGAATCACGCATAACATTACATATTCTTCTACAGAAAAGAATGACTACACACAACAGCAAATGCTACCTCACTTCCCTATTAAAAAGAAAATAAAGTGAAGCATGACCTGTGTATATTGAAGAATTTAATAATGCTGTAGATCAGTCTGGCAGCTTAAAAAAATAAACCAACATAGAAGAAATCAAACAAAAGCACAAATTGATATTCTATTTATGACAAAGACACTGTCTGGCAAAAGTGAGATAGGCCTGGCAAAAAGGCAGATGTTCTCAACTATTAACTATTCTTTGTTTTAAAAAAATTTTGAAGAAAAAATATAAGTTAAAATGAGATTAATGAACATTCAAGAAAATGTCAGCTTTCAAAAAAAGGTCTTTAATTCTTAAAAATCCAGCCTTTACACATTGACAAAGATAGTGTATAATCAAAGTCCCCACAGCTTTGGAGATCAGTTGGTTAAGAACTGGGGACAAAAAAGAAAAAAAATAAAAATCTCTGTGTTGGTTGGCAATATTCATCTCTAACATAAGTGGCTGAAATGGTGAAAATGTTCATGATATTATTTTTAGATGTAAAAAATGAAAGAGATGAAACTAATGCAAACTAGGCACATAATAAACTTATGAACTTGGGAGTTATAATACATTAAAACATTTGTACTACTCTAAAGAACTTAATAATGTGTTTATAAACTGAAAGTGCTAGTAGGAATCAGTAATTCTGATGCATGAATAAATAGAAGCATTAGATTTGTATTTCTTTATCACCATGACAATTTACTTGTACTTTAAGATCAATGTTAAAATGTACTTTCTATATTAATACAAAGCATGTATTTATCTGTTTTCATATTTTGCAATAGCTGTGATTTAGTTCCAAAGAAGTGTTTGGTCTCTGCAGATCATATTCAGGATACAGTGTACCACTATCATTCAGCAAAAGGAACTGATTTTCTAAATTTCAACGATTGTTGAAACCTAAGAAGAGTATTTTAAATTATTCATTTGCTACTTTTCAATCTTTTCAAAAATTCATTCTTTCCCTTGGTATCTTCTTTCTGACTTTCATTACATAGATAGGAATGACATTTATGATTTTCTTTTTTTTTTTTTTTTTCCTCTTGGGCAGTTTATGAACTTTACACTGAATAGGTACAGGAGAAATAGTAGTTTATTTGTCTCACAGAAACATGAGAAGTTAATAATTACTTTAACCCTCTGCACAGATTCTCTATTATGTTGCATTAAATGAAATATGATTTTCAATATGTTTTTAAATTAAAGCACTGATTTCATGTGCAACTGCAGTTTAAGCAAAGACTACCTCCTCTAAGTTCTAAGATTCTTCTGATGTTGTGTCTTAAGTAGAAGCCATCTTACATAAAGAACCCACCTTACATGTCAGAAGAAATTTTATTCTCAGATCTAATGAATACTTTCTCGCTTTGGTTTCTTCTAATTCCTGCCATGAAATTAAACGAAAATTGATTTAAAAGTGCTACAGAACGTTGTGGCCACTTCTGAAGATGTTGGTTCTGTTGGTTTGTAAGTCCTAAAGTTTAGTCTGCAAATGCTAAAAGAGGAAATGTCGGCAGCTATAAATATATTTCTTATAGTTAATATTGCCACAGAGGGGTGATAGTGCATGCTTCTATAAGCATTTTAATGTTCATAAGTTACATGCAGATAAAGTGCCTAAAACGTACTTGTGAAATACGTTTGTGGATCACAAATTTCATTTATAACTGTGTGCTTCTGAATAGCTTGATAGCAGTATAGAAAATGAGATGTCAGACACAGCAAATTGGCAACCACGATTATATCCAAACATTTTATGAAGGGAAGAATTGGAGGCAATGTTTTCTTGCTGGCTTGTATATTTAAGGATCAAAGGTAGTTACCAAGATAATAGTGAAGGAGACTGACACCGTGTTTTCCTGAATTGTTTCTACTAGACACTGCCTTTTGCAAAAGGTTAAGGGCCAGATTCTTATCACAGTGCCTGATTTCTATGTGCCTGTCCTTTCAAAGATAGATCACACCCAAGCTTCATAACCCTTTTATATGTTCGAGGGGAATTAACTTGTATCTTGGTGATTGCAAGCCAAAGCCTTTTTTTATGTGTACAAAACAGCCTCCAAAGAATTTCACATGTTGGTGACTTTTTGTCTACTAACTGGATCTGCCGCTCAGTCTCCACTATGCAGAGAAACTGGAAAGACCTCACAGACGTGCCTGAAAAACTGATAGTTTTACGTGTTGGCTTATTTAGCTATGTTGGATGCTTGACACTTTCTCCGCAGAGGTCAAGTTCTACTCAGCAGCATGAAAAAAAATAAGGATTGTAATATACTACAGTCCTTGTTCTGTAACAGATTAAGAGAGGTAAATATTTTTTCAGGGGGAAGTAGATAGTAACAGTCTGTGGTGAGCTGCTATCAGCAGAGGGAAGATAGGGATGAATCTTGAAGAAGTTCCCCAGACAGGACAACAGCCTGATATTACTGCATCCAAATATATCTTATTATCTTCACCACTGGACTCCAAGACTACTGCTGTTATCCCGATTCCATGTAACATAGGCAGGACATCAGGATGCTGATATATTGACAGATCAATATGTCAGTTTGATTATCCAAACCCTATAGCCATGAGAAACAGGACGGCAGCTCAACAGTCTTGTATCTGCTCTGCCCTCAGTCAGACAGTCCACTACTTCCTTGGAATATCTGCCTCTGCTTAATGACCACACAAAACAGCTCACAACCTGGGGTTAGATGCTGGTCTGTCATAAGCCCACTGAATCTAGGCAGATAAGATCGCATCAGCCATGTTGTTCAGTACTCAGCAAATGAGAGGTACTGAAAAAAAGCAGCAGTACTTACTGCTATTTCAGGTATCTCACAGGACAACTCAGTATCACCGCGGGCATTCTCTATGGGACTCAACCACCACAGGGAGATGGAGCAGAACCTCAGCTCTCCTGGCTCGGTCTGAGCTGTGGCAGCATGCACTGTTCCAAGGCCAGCAGAAGCCATATGGGCGCTTCCTGGGATCTGACCCCTAAGATCAGCATCATCCCATGCTGTGAGGGTGACTGTACGCTTTACATGGTGCCTGTGCTGCTGTTTTTACCCAGATGTATGCTCTGCTAGGTCTAAAAATACCTCTCTCCCTGCTGCAGGGTTGCATTTAGTAACAGTGTTTATGAATACGGGCTTTGATGAATCGATCTGGAAAATGTATCTTTTTTTTTTTTTTTTTAATAGTGTTTTTAAGCAACTTTCCGGACGTTGACATTTATGATATTCACATCACAGGGGAGGGGGAAGCACCCTCCCACGTTTCTTTTTCTCCGACACACGTTTGGTTATAACAGCACCCCCTTCGCTTCCCAGGAGGCTCTCCTTCCTGCCAAGAACCGCCTCCACCCGCTCCGGGCAGAGCCAACTACAACGGCCAGCCCCGCCGCCGCCATCACACCCCCAACCGCCGCGATGCAACCCCGCCTGGCTCCGCCTCCCGGCAGGCTCCGCGCGCCGCCTGTTCTCGCGAGACTCCTTATGCTCGCGACAGCGGCACGCCGCCATCTTACCTGCTCGTTCGCTTGCCCGTTCGTTCTGCCTCGCTCTGCGGCGGAGGGGCGAGGGGGGGCGGCGCGTTTCGGGGCTGCGTTCGGTGCCCGCCGGCCGCTGCCGAGGAGCAGGAAGAGGGGAGTCGCGGGGCGGCCGGGCCGCGTTGCCTGGCGAAGGAGCAGCGAGAGCGGGGCCCGCGGGGAGCAGCCGCCGCTCGGTTGGTTCCGCCCCCTTCGTGGCGCTGGGCCTCCTGCCCCTGTCGAGCGGCCTCTGCCGAACCGGGAGGCGGCTTCGGGGGGCAGGGGGAGGCGCGGCGGGAGCCGGGGTCCCGGCCGGCGGGGCGGCACGGAGCTCGCCGCCGTCGTTGGTGGTGCTGCTGTTGCTGCCGGGGAGGCGCGGGGCTCGGGCCGCTCTGGATGGTGGTTAAAATGATCATAGAAAACTTCGAGGCGCTGAAATCCTGGCTCAGCAAAACGTTGGAGCCCATGTGAGTAGCCGCGGCGTTGCCTCTCTCCCTCCTGAATAATCCTCCCTTGGAAAAGGCGGGCCTGCAGCTCGGGCAGGGGAGCGCTGCAACACAGTGCTCCGGCACGGCGTTCCGGCAGGTGCCGTCGGCTCGCCCTTCTTCCCCGCCTCCATCGGGCACCGCGGGGCTGTGCCGTGCCCCCGCTTCTCGGCACGGTCCTCGGCGGGGAGGTAGCACCGTCCTTCTCGTGAGGATGCAGCTTCTCCCCCTAGCGACAGCGTTCGTCGCTAGCGCCAGTGCTCCCTCCCTTTGTAGTGAGAGGAGGTAATGTCTGCGTGTGCGGCCCGCTCAGCTCGCCTCATGGAGGCCGGGGAAATGGGCTTCGGCTGCCACCCTGGCGTTCTCAGAGGGCTCCCATGTAGCTCGGGGGTTTCTACCCGAGGGTGATGTGTTTTCTACATCGTTCGCAGTTGTTTTAAACATTTGGCACATTTGTGTCGTACTCCCCTGCAGCTAAAAATTGCATCAGTTGCATAGAGATCTGGGGAGTAGGAGCCCAGAGAGTAATTTGCCTATACCTGCTTGGCCTCTGAGCATAGCATTCATGCTAGTAATAAGGACTCTTTTGCAGATACTCAGCCCACGCAGTACAGATTTTCCCTCACTGGATAATATTCTGGTAACACTAATGTGGGAACTTGGTTTTAAATGTTTCATGTTCTGGAAGAGTGATGCCTATGGACATTTTGGATCAGGGCAAGCTCTTGTCTTGGCATTATGAAACACCACTCTACTATGCCTGCATTAAGTTGTTTGAGCGTAATTTGAGTCAATATAACCAGAGCTTATAAATGAGCTCTAGTGTTAACTTTTCTATTGAGTTAGTTGTCCATGGCTGACACTTGTGAATTGAGGTGGAAAGGAGGATCAGCTCTATGGCTTCCATAGGCATTAGTTTAGTATACTTAGGTACGCGCATAGTTTGTATTGCCTATGTTGAAATAGCCTTAATAAGGCTCAGGACCTGGGGAGGGGTTGTTCATTTTTCCGTAAGACAACACTGAAGTAAGTGACTCTTCAACTTCATTCCTGTGGACTTTGAATTAGGCCTGCACCAAATTTCCCTGAGTGCATACTTATATAGAAGATACTTATACAAAAGATTTAATCCTTAATACTGTGACATGATTTTATTTTAAGTTCTATTTGGAAAAAGAAAAGTGTCTTTCTTATGAAGGAGGTGAGCTAATCTTCCTCTTGTGTAAATATAAGGTGTTACTGAAATAACAGAGCATACTCTGTTTTGTGGTAATAGATCCGGCTGACCTATTACTGGCAATAGTCTTCTGACGCAGAATGTTCCTTGTTAGTGTTTGAACGATTTCTTGCATGAAACTTCTGTTAATGGTCAGTTTGATATGTCTTTAGAGCATGCTGTTCAGAAGGTTTGTAACAGGTAATACTTCAGAAAGTCTTGTATTTTCCTATATAAATGGTGGTAGTTTGAAATGATAGGTTATGCATGATTCTTCTCAGTTAGGCAGCTACTGGGGATTGATATGTTAGCTTCAAACAATTTGGCAGTATTGTCAAATTCTGTGAAATCTTAGGCTGGAATTCTGCTGGTGACGGTTGCAGTAGAACTTCAGTTGGCTTCAAAATGTCTTTTGTTGTTGAGTATATACACTAGGGTATTTTGATTTTACAGGTCTGTATCAGACTGTTCTGCTTTTGAATATTTATTCGGCTTCTCTGCGTTTGATATTGCACATCAGAAGCTGAAGCTTGACTTTACTAGTTTATTTTAGATTTCTTACGAGTGATTTGAAACCATCAAAAATTTGCCAGGTAGGATTTAGCTAGGGGTCAGTGTGGTTCCAAAGCTCTCCCTAGGCTTCATTCATCAGTGATGAACAGTGGTAACTTCTTATCATGGCATTCAGTGTTCCTCGGTTTGTCTGCTGTCTGCTAGTGATACTCAACAGCTCAATGCTGAAGTTGAAATTTTCAGGGTTTGAGATCACTATGATATTCTGTCTTTAATCACTTAAGGCATCAGGATGTTTCTGTTAAGCTAAATGCAACATGTGAACAGTTCAAATAGGGTTCTCATGCTTGAAAAGTATGTTGTGGGGTAGGTAATTACTGATTGTTGAGTTTTTTTGAATTGTTAGTTCAGGAGGAAAGAAGGAACTGTTAAAACTCAGCTGTTTTATGCTTTGTTCTATACAGCTGTGTCGTCTTATTGCGCATTGGATTTGGTGTAGAGATGTTGTCATTTCCCACCAGTCAAGTACCTTGGAGATACTTCTAATCTCAGGTACCTGCCATGTATGCCTGTAGCTGTAGCTTCTGACTTTAGGGAAATTCTAGTATACTGTTAGTTCTTTAGAACTGCAGGTGTTATGCTAGCACAAAAAGACCATAAGCACCAGTAACCTGGAGGTGTTTTACTTTAGGCTGAAAATAACTTCTTACATGTCTTTTCCTTTTAATTAAACGAAAGTGTGTCAAGTGTGTGTATCTCGTGGCTCTTTCTGAAACCTTTAGCTGCAAAATAGGCAGGTGAATTTCCCAACTAGATTAAGAAACGTATCATCATATCCTTGTGGTGCTTTTGTCTTGATAGTTGTGAAGTGTGAAACATTTTAGAAGATAAGAAATTTTCTACGTGCCTCTGTGTGTTTGTATTTGCTGGCTAGATATCTAGAACTGGGTAGTTAGCTATTGTTTTTCAAGCTGTCTGCTTCAGAGTATCCAGGACTTTTTAATCTTCGTGTATAATTTGTTGCAAAGACTATAGCATGTATAATCCTGAAGCATTTATTTCAGAACTAGAAAGTAGTAATATCCATAAAGATTGTTTCCTTTAACTAGAAAATTTTATCTTTAAAATATTATAAAGCGTAAGCCAGAATGTGAATTATAAGTATAATGAAACAAGTGTTATGTATACGTTTGCATAGACTGGATGTGGTTGGGTTACATGCACATGGTGCCTCTGGGAAGTAGATATGAATGTTAGGAGGGGGGGAGGGCATGTCAGAATATAAGTTTCAGAATTTATTTATTCACTTCCTGGACTGTCCTGATGCCTTTGTCAAAGCCTTGGTGATCCTTCACACAACGCTCTATCCAAGATGGGTTGTGTTGCAGAAAGGCAGAAATGACAAGTGCCGCTATGCTGGAGCATATATACGTTCCAGCTCTGCTTGAGGATGGGTGGTACTTCACTAGTGACTTTCTGCAGTCCTCCAAAATACAGGCCTTTATTTCCTTTTTTCTCCCTGGTGTGCATGGTTTTGGAAATACCTTTGGAAAAAAAATGCATTTGGTTAACAGAGAATTGCATAACGTTCACACAACCATTAATGATACCTGTGTGTGAATGCAGTAGCAGTGTAAACAAAGTAGAAGTACTTCAGTGCTGTGGCTGCTTTGTATTTGACTAGAACTATCTTGTACGTTTAACTCAGGTTAGCTCTGTGTAGAAGATACATGTGTCAGTGGTCGGCTTCACTGCTTGCAGACTGCAGTGTGCTTGCTTTCTAGTATTACATAATTTTTTCTCATCCATGGTATGGCTTCTGTAATGTATTTGAAGGTAACATTGAACTTGAAGTATAACCTCATGTCTATTACCTCTAAGTTTTGTACTAACAAAGACTTTGCTAGGCCATTTCTGTTGTGATGGATTTCTTTTCTACAAGTTTATTCTAGATCCTGTATAAACTGTGTATGTATGCTTGCTAGAATGTCAGGATCTGGCTTGGCAGATTGGTAAGGAGGCAGGTCTTTTTCATTTTATTGCCAGTTTTGTTGTATAAATGCTGACGAACACCTCGCCCTTATAAGACACTGTAATATTCTCCCCCTTGCCCTAATTCTTTGCAGTGGAAAATTATCTTGTTTTTAATTACTTTATTACTGTAAAATAAGTATAATTAAGCTCTTCTGCCGGCCTGCTGAATTTTACTTACAAGTTGAGTAAGCTCCTTTTTTCCTCTTTCCTGTGTTTAGATTTCTGAATACGTTTGTTCAGTTGCGAAGTCAGACTTGCAAAGAAGATAAAAAAATAATTTGAAAGAATGTTTGTGCAATATTTAGGCATTCCCCATTAAAACTGAAAGACTTTTTTGCATCATTTAATTCTGTAAATGATAATGACCTTCAAACTATTTTGACAGATAAAATCCAAGTTGAAGAATATTTTGAGTGTATTTGTCATTGGAATGTTTTATGGGAAACAAAATGTGTTGGTATTCATCAATTCCTTCACTCTTTTCCTGCTTGCTTTTGCTTTTCATCCTTTTGTTGTTAAATCTCAATGCATTTCTTTTGTGGATGAAGGATCTTGCTTAATTATTTTGAATCGTGCTTAATTATTAGTAGGTTACTATTTAGTCATCTCCCACTAGCTTAAGAAAAGTGAATAAAGGAGGTTTAACAGTGGTGTAAAGAATATGATAATGATCCAAGATACTGAAAGAGTCGAAATCGAAATGAAAGTCTTTGACATTTCTTTGAATGTTCACGGTGTCCACTGTCTGTCCTATGAGAAAGACTTAAGAACCCACCAGGAGGTTTAGCTTTAATTGACCAGAAACTTCCTAAGGTGTTCCAAAGCATAAAAAGAAAAAAAAAGAAGAAAAAAAAAAGTTTATTTAATTTACTGTTAGCACTTTATTGTGAAGTATTACGAATATAAATGAGGCATGGATGCATGTAATTGTTGTGTCACTTTATACTGCTGAAATCACTCCTCTGTGTCTATTAAAGTTGGTAGTTGTTCATGTAACTCGTGGGGAGCTGCAGTGTTTGGGAGTTGAATATTCCTGACTTTGAGTGCTGATACTGTTCTGCTTATTTGGAAAAGGTACTGCAGCAGAGTTGCAGTATTGGGATTATAAGAAGGGGTATGAAATCAGGAAGTAAAATACAAGGAAATTATTCTTGTTTCACTGTACCTTCCTCTGTTCTTACTCTGTACATCACCACTGGTGAAATGAACTCCCTGGCTGCATCACAGGGCTCAGGTAAAACAATGATTTTTGCTTTCTGCATTGAACACATGCTGAACAATCAGCAAGCTAACAGCAGTTGCACCCTTTGAGAGCTGTTTTGAGTCTAGGATGTGGCATTGTGAGCAGTTGGTTGCTGGTTGCAGCTGTATAAGCCTGTCAGATTGGGATATCATATTTTAGAACTACAGTAATGACATCAGTATCTTGGATAAGAGCACTGGCGGCTACTGCATTCCTCAGCATTCGTCTGTGCTAATAAAGAGCTATCAAAAGTGTCTCAAGATGGGTCAGACCTTGCGGAATGATTCTGTCATTCATTGAATTTCTGAGTGCTGGAGCTTTTTACAGATTTTTTGAGTACAGAATCTTGCAGCAAAACAATCAAATACCTACTTTAGACGAGGTGCCCAGCAAGTGGCAAGCTTTTTCTGCACACACTCATGACTGCAAATGCAAAGCACTTGAACATGGTCATGTCTACCAGGTTAATGTCAAGGACTGAACTGTGTGCTGGAGAAGTATAAATATTAATCTTTAGGCAACAAAACCGGATTGTTAAAGTTGTGATTTCTGAGGATCAAGGTGAAACAAATAACGTGCACCTACATGTTACTTCCTTCATAGAAAGACAGTTCACTGCCTGGGGGTTTTCAGACGTGCTTTTGTGGTTTCAGTGTAGTGTGGTAGTTCAAATTTGTCAAGAAACTAGTTTCAGGTTTTGCAGCACCTTTTTTTTTTTTTTTTTTTTTTTTGCACATTCATTTAAAGGTACATTCATTTAAAAACAACAAAAAGAAAACCTTGTAGCTGCTTTTACCTCTTTACAAAAGTTGTGCGTGCTCTAGCTGTCTCCAAAGTGAGCTTTAGATTGAGATTCTAGGCATTAGATTGAGATTCTAGGCATTAGATTG
>NW_024885532.1:7925122-8066676 GCF_019232065.1 Centrocercus urophasianus
TAGATTGAGATTCTAGGCATTAGATTGAGATTCTAGGCATTAGATTGTTAACTGTAGGTTACAGGGAGACTTGATGCAAGTTTCTCATTCCTCTCTCTTCCCCAGTTGTCCCCCACCTTCCTCCCCTGCTGTGAGTAACAGTGTTCACCTTGTGAAAACTGTCAGATTACAGCTGGATAGGTGCAGTTTGGGAAATTGTGCTGTTGTGTGGGTAAAATGATTAGGTAACCTACAGTTAAACACCACTTAAAGATTGTTCCCTCTGGAACATAGAAGAACCAACTGTTGTCACCAGAGAGTAAGTAGACTTTGCTTAAACACACTAACCTAGAAAAATACATCGTAAGTGTAGTCAACATTTGTTTATTCTTTCTTACCACTTGGGGAGACATTTATTGTGTATTGCTACTCCATGTGTTATAAAATGGTTATACCATATTCATGTACAAAGGTATTTTGCTGATTTAGCTTTGCTGAATTACTTCTAGCTGTTTTGCTATAGTCTTACACTAAGTCGGTATAAGCTTTATTAGTAAGAGATTTTGTTTACGTACAGCTGACTACACCAGTAACATTTCTCTACGGGCATCTTTCATGTGTTACATGCTCACTGAATTTGTATTGAAAACTGATAGGTTGAATATTGCTTAAAGAATTATAAAGAATTAGATTTAATCTTAATTTGAAGCTTACAGCTTTAAATTAAAACTGAAATGAGGGGAGGGAAGGCTAGACAGAAGGAACTCTTTTTTTTCAACCAAGTTATGCATTCCTGAATATTCAGTGCTTAAATCTTATGGCTTAAACTTAGTTCTACATGTTTAGTTTTCTTGTGCTGCTTTTTCTTTGTTTAAAATGGTGATTTGGAATAATTTCAGCAAAACTGAATGAGATTGGAAACAATGGATTTGGAAATTTTCCTTGATTTTTCTTTTTTTTTTTTTTTTTTATTGTAGCTGTGAACTCCTGCTTTTGCATGGAGCAGAATGTTTGATTGAACATGACCTTACTTTCTGAAACTCTTTTTCCAGTGGTTAGAGGTATCCAGATCGTTCCTTGAAGAACATGTAAAATTCTAGAAAGAGTTTTTGTCCATGTATGCCTGAATAGTGGTGGTAGTGTTTACTAGAGCAGGATTTCTAGAGCAATCTCTGTTGTCTCACAGAGCAGTAGTCACACTGTGTTTGACTAATGTATTAGTCTCTGCAGAAAAGTATTGCCAGGGGTAAAAACGTTTGGTGTTTCTGATCAAGATCATGCACCTAGAAAGTGGGCGTAAGAAAATGTGCTGTGTTGTTTAATTGCAGCAGGCACTCAGATGCAGTGGCAGTTGGCTCAGATTACTTACAGCAGTGCACTTACTTTGATTGCTCATTTTAGAAAAACAATGAGAAATTTATGTGATTATTGTTGTGTGTTTAGCAGAGGCCTATGAAAACTTGAAGGAACATGGGTAGAAGATTTAAAGTTGAGAAATGTTATTTTGCTTGTTTAAATGCATGTGAATGTTTTTCTAGTAACCAAATGTTAGCATAACAATGAAGTTGAATCTGATCTTGTCAGACTTTTACTGCATGTATTTGATTTTTTCTGAGGTCATTGATGTCCTGCACCATATTCAGGTTAAGCTAAGGGTTCAAGCTTAGCAATTAAAAATGTGTAATACTCAGTGAATGCTGTAAGTGAAGTATAAATTTATTGTAAAATTTGAAGTGCTGCTTAACCTATTTGATATTTGTAGGTAGTAGTCTCATTTTGGTATTTTTTTTAAACAGTCACTTCCTCATGTTGAACTTCTTAGTGTATAAGAAGGCTGTATGCTGTATGATGGATCCTTCATACTGCATATTCATAGTATATTCAGCTGCTGCAGCATGGGTGCCTTTCCTTCCTAAAAGCCATTGCTTAATAAAGCATTGTCATCTATAAGAGTGTAAGATACAAGTCAAAGAGCTTAGGAAGACTTAAAAAACTAGCTCAAAATGGATGAAACATTCATGTGTGCACAATAAAGATACTGCAAGTATATTGTGTGTACTTACACACAAAGACTCCCATTCTGTAAGAAAAGGTAGTTAAACTAGAGAATGTACATACTGCATACAAGCAAGCCTCCCGTAATCCAACCTGGCAGATTTTGACAGAACTGAGGATGGAGATTTTATATGCAGTATTTCAGAATTCTGTTGCTAGTGAGAAAGTCTGAAGGAATTGCTTTTAGTGAAAGCAGCACTCCCCCAGAACTCTTAATAGCTAGAAAACAGAAGACTGTATCCACAGGAAAGTACTTTTTTTGTTTTGTAAAGTAAAACATTTGTTTTTGTGAAGTGATCTCTTGTTCCTCTCTTCCACCAATTCATGTAGCTAGCAAAATAATTTTTCCATCATCTTGTGGGGGGAAAAAACCCACCGAAAACCAGTGACAAGGAAAGATCTTGCTATAAACTTACTGTACATGTACTGTAAATGTATCTGAAATAGCTAGCATGCTGTTCATTTATGAAAAGATTTTCTCCATCTTATTTACTACAAAATGCATTATGAAGTAATTCATCTGTGCTAATATTTCTCAAAAAAATTTTTTTTGAATGACCAAAAATAATTGCTTGTTTTTACTTTAGCAGCAAGTAAGCTCTCCTGTTTATGTATAGGGGAATTTCAGTGCTTATATACTGAATAGTAATGTTAGAACTTAGTACATATGTATTGTTTATATGTGGTATTACCAAGAATGGGATGACAAATTATAAAACAGTGCCACACGAGAAGGTGATTCTGTCTTTTCGAAATTAATGTGCATTTTTATTGGGGATATTTTCTTGGGAGTGTTTTGGAGTTAGTTCAGTGCATGGAATGATGTTCTGAGGTTACCGTGAGGGACGAGGAGAGAAAAGCACTGACTGTATGCATGTAGTGTGTGTTAGTGTTAGAGCTTTTGGAATCGAGATGGCTTTCAGACAAGAGTTTGTGTTTTCTATCCTGCTTATGGAAAAGGAATTATTTTAAGTTGAATGTGAAGCTGTCTTATAGTCACTACCCTAGCAGCAGGAGATTTAATAAACTGCAATAACAGACATTTGTGGCTTTTTACTTCTTTGACTAACTCCTGTTTTTTGTTGCTGTTGTTCGCTGAGTGGTTACGGATGCACGCGTGTCATGACGCATTCTAACTTTGTGTTACAAAAAAATGGTGGGAATTCAAATAAAAATTCAGCTTATATTTTACCTCATATTTGTGAAGAGCAGAAACAGCAACAACAACAAAAAGGATTATCATGAAAATTTTCCCCTCCTCTCCAAATTACTTTCCTTTTATAACTGTTGGTAGAAAAAATGAAAATAGCGCTATAATTTTCTGAGGCGTCATCCAGCTTTAAACTTGGAAAGGAATGCAAATCCTGTGTAGTGACATGGAAGTCAGATAATCTTAGAATTTTCTCAAATTCGGAAGTTGAGAAGTGGTAGAATTTAGGCCCTCTGGGGCTCTCTTGGATGAGTCCCCTCACTGCCAGCTGCCTCATTGGACAGACAGCCGTTAGACGTGGGCTTCCAGATGGTCTGGGTGGGTGATGTGCTCTTGTGCTAGCAGTGTGTGTATGAAGTCTCGATGCATGAAGTGATGGTCTTGTTTCTGAGGTGACTTGGTGCTTGGGCAGCATTCTTGTTGTAGGCAAACGTTATTAAATCTGAACTAGGGTAAACCAGGTGTGATGCTTGGAAGAAAAGTTTTCTGAAGGATTTTCAGTCTTTGTGCAGCCTGTTACTCAGTTGGCAGCTTACAATTTGTGCAGTTTGCTGGTTTTGTGCGTGCAGATTCTTTTGGAGTTGAAAATGATTGTAAACTCCCATCTCCTATATCTATGAATAAAGCAGGCTAATACAGAAAATTGTGCTGTGTCCCCTAACAGCTCACATTGCTTCTGCAGCTTGAAATACTGCTGTTGCCTGCTTTCTGCAGGGTAGGGAGTTATGTTTGAAGCTTTGACCTCTAATGTTAGAGAGCACTATTCTGATCCCAGGGTATCCTTAGGGTCTACTTAAGACAGATGCTGGCAGATCTGCTTCCTTTGCTTAATGGATATGTTTGTGTGGAGGATGTGGCACTGGAGGTAGCTTCTTTGAGGAAAGGAATTATGTAGTTGATATGTATGATATTGTGGAGGATGTGCTTTTAGGGCCTAAAACACGTGTCATTTAAGTTATCAGCAGTAAGAATTTTAATTAAATCTCAATGCTGAAATTTCATTTGTATTAATGTAGAATAGGTTGGGAGTAGCTGTTCTATTCTGTTCAGTCACTGTGGTCTTATTCACTGGAACAGTGTTTATATAATACTTAAATTCATTGCAACCCCCTGAGTATATTTTAATTTCACTCATTTCACAGTTATTTTTGATACAGAGAATGTACATTTAGGAAGCATCAGTGCAATTGTCTTTCCTCATTAGTTTCTTAAAACTATTACTGAAATGGTAGTATTAACTTTGTTCATCACTCAGACCACCTCTCTGTCTGCAGCACATCATCAGTGTGGATATGGTAGATCTTCCTTTTCATTTCAGTAGCATCACTTCTGCTGTATTACTGTTTTCATTTCTAATTACGTAGGCTAACTTTACACCATTAAGAGTTGCTCAGTACTACAGATCTATCTTCACTGATTTCATAATCGAGAAATTATGGAAGTACTTCTTGTAGCTTTTATTATTCTTCAGGACTATTAGGCAGTTGAAGCCGTTTTACCCTAAATAGTTCATTCTAGTTTGCTTTGAAATGATCTGTGAAGTATTGTTTGGAAATCTCATTTCTAGGGAATCACTTCTCTGGAGAAAAATGTGATGGTTAGTGATCTTTCATCTCTGGGCTCATTCTTAGAGAATAGCCGTGGATATTTTTCAATTACTTTACAAGGAACGATTTGGATTCTCTATATGAAATTGGTGATACCGGTTTCACACATTCAGTTTTATAATTTAATTTCTTCTGTGTGTTTTTGTTAATCTGTTTGCAGATGTGATGCAGATCCATCTGCCCTAGCTAAATATGTTCTGGCTTTGGTGAAGAAGGATAAAAGTGAAAAGGAGCTGAAAGCATTGTGTGTTGATCAGCTGGATGTATTTCTTCAGAAAGGTATGATGTTTGTTGTGACTCTTAATTTTGAGTGAAAAGTCAAACTTTTAATGTAGAATCCTGTGTTTATTTCTTAGCTTTCTTACTTGGAGGTATGTAATTCAATGTGCACGAAGGAATAAAACATAAAAAAAAAAGACAAAGCCACAGGTGTATAGTGCAATTTATAGGTTCTGTTTTTATTCCTGGAAGAAAATTAAGAATGTTAAGAATTACTGCCTGACTTAGAAGAATCTCTCTATATATTAAAAAATGTTCTTCTAGATGGTGGATAAAAAGATACCAAAAATACTGCAATTGAATGCCTATTTGAAACATTGTCATTATTGACATGTTTCTTGACCTTTAAAAGTCCTTTCAAAATACCAAGTATAGAAGCAAAGTGTTTTAAAAAAAAAAAAAAAAAAAAAAAAAAAGTGCAAATAATTGTTTTAACTTTTAGGTGAACTTTATTAGTTTTTAAAAGCAAATATTAGTTTTAAATGTTGAATATTTATTTTTATTCTTTACTTTTAGAAACTCAGATATTTGTGGAAAAACTGTTTGATGCTGTGAATACAAAAAGCTATCTACCTCCACCAGAACAGCCATCATCAGGAAGCCTAAAAGTAGAGTTCTTTCAGCACCAGGAGAAAGAGACAAAAAAAGAAGAGGTAAGCACTGACATTATTTTACCTGTGCTCCTTTTTTCTTCATTCCCGTGGCTTACTTTTTTGGTTCAACTTCATCATGTGTGTTTATTAACAGTCTCAAGTTTAGTCTCAGAATTTGCTCTGCAGCTTTAAAATGTCTGGCGGTTCATGCCTCATATGTTGAGCATAGTGTTTCTGAACATAAGCTCATCAATAATACAATTTCCTGAGTAAATCAAAATGGTTCTGACTGTGCAAATGGAAATGGAGTTTCTGGGTGCTGTAGAATGTGTGGTACAACCTGCATTAGTTCTTTGCTCAGGAGACTGCTCTAATTAATGCTGCCCTTTTAATTTGCCATTCCAAATGACAGTCCTCATTCCTTCAGCTCCTTGATCCTAGAGATGTTCTGGCACTGGTGTTTGTATGGTTCTATGACCCAGAGAAGAGTAGGTTAGCCCTTTATCAACAGCTGTGTAGGTTTGGTTTGGAGTGTTTAACCATTGTGTCAACAGGGTGACCTGATGAAAAGACACTATTATGCCACTCATGGAACATTCTTGTGCACCCAAGTCATTCACTGTACCTCGATATGGATTTCTCCACCTGTACCAAAAGTAGATGTATTTTCAATGTAGCAAAATAAACATTTCTTATGCTTCTTTATCTTCTCTCGAACGGTGTTCTGAATATTCTCAGAAATTTGAAATTTACTGTGTTATTGTATTAGAAGTAAAAATCTTGTTCTGCTTCAGCTGTTGCTGCAGACTTTGTTCAGTATTTGAGATTTCTGTATTTATTTGGTTGTTCAGCAGTCTTTAGTATAGTGTACTGATGCTTTGATCTAACGTATATAATTGAAATTCAGATAGTTAAAGAGGAAGAGCGAGAAAAGAAGTTCTCCAGAAGACTGAATCACAGCCCTCCTCAGTCAAGTTCGCGCTACAGAGATACCAGGTAATAAATTTTTCTTAATCTCTTGTATTATATCTTTAATTGGAGAGATTTGGATTTTTATGACATTATAAATATTTCCTTTACCTATAGTCATCTATTAAGTATATAAACAGTTATAAAAGTGTAAGTATAAAACAGTTGCAGCTCTTATGCAAATATATTTAAACCTATAGTATGTGTTACAAGAAACTGTGTAAACTGTCTGTAAGCTTATGACTATTACTTTGGACTTTTTTGGATTTTTAATGTTAGATTTGTAATTTAAATTACAACACTTACTCTGCACACTGTTGAGTTTGAATAGCTGTAATTTTAATTAAGAAATTTTCTGTTCAGCTGATCTTTTTAATATTTTCAATGTGCAGAAGGTGCATTTTGGGGCGAAATCAATATTTTTACATTTAAAAATGTTCGGGATGATGAAAGTAAGATGCATAAACATCATAAAAGTATTTTGATGAGAAAGGAAGGACTGTAGTTTTTTGCCTTCTATGTCATTTACCATTGCTGTATTTTTAGATTTTTAATTTCTGTAAGTAACAATAGGCAAAATTGCATGTTTAGAAGCCGCGATGAAAGGAAAAAAGATGAACGTTCTCGGAAGAGAGATTACGACCGAAATCCTCCCAGAAGAGATTCCTACAGGGATCGATACAACAGAAGAAGAGGGAGAAGTCGAAGCTACAGCAGGAGTCGAAGTAGGAGTTGGAGCAAAGAGAGACTTCGGGACAGGGATCGAGACCGGAGCAGAAGCCGAAGTAGAACACGAAGCAGAGGTACCAACAGTTGGTCTCTAAAATACGGTGAATGCTGCTTACAAAATCTAGACACTAGACTAAAACACTGTTCAAGATGTACTAAAATTTCCATTGATGCTCTTGTTTTATGGTTAGCTTCTAGCTTTGTTTACTGTGGATATAAAGCTTATGTGACTATGGTCTCAGTTCTTATTTTCCCTTCTTTCCCACAGTTCTTCTCTATTACCTTTGATTGTGTTGGCCACTTCTAAATGTTGTGAGACAGGCAGAAAAGGCAGAAAAATCCAATTTAATTGCATTTTCTTAAGTTCTAGGGAAACTCAGTATCTGATATCAGAATATGCAGGAATTAATACTCGCCTACAGAGGTAGGGCTGGTGGAAACTACCAGTTTGTCAGCAAATTGCTTGTTAAACAGCAGAGTACAAGTCTGTTCTTTTTGTGTTGTTCCCTCTTTGGTGTCTTGGGAAGAGGCTGAAACTACTATAGTAAATATGTGCATTAACACACATATAGGACTTAAGGCTTCATTCAGTACAGTAGTTTTGCTCTTCAAATTAAGCTTCTTTTTAAAGCTTTTTCATCTGAAATGAATGCTTTTCCCTTATAGTTGTTACTGATAAATTAAAAAACTGCATTAAGAGTTGTATGATCTCTTTATCCTGACATAAAGAATACAGAAGTTAAAATATTACTGTGTAGATCTCCTATTTATTATTTTTCTTTGTGAATGGCTTTGCTAACGTGGTCTTACAAGCAGGAATGCAGAGCTCCTGAAAATTAGCAAACATAAATTATTCAATCAGCTTATTTTGTAAATTCTATAATTATATTGCAATGTGATTAAATCTTATTTTAAGGAATTTTACTTCTACTATTTTAATTTTACTACAATTGTAATTTCTTACAGTTAGTATCCTGCAGTAAAAGCATTTTTCCTGTTTCTAAAAGCATAAGGAAATGCCTGCTTTACCCATACTTGTCTGCCACTTTTAGGACATTTTTATTAATATTTCTTTAATGTGCTGTTGTTTGAGTCTGCTAGCTTACATCATGTCTTGATCTTTTTGTTTGTTACTTAATTGATAGTAAGGTTAGAAAACAAAGGGAGTAGTTAGTATGTATTTAGAGTAACAAATCATGCTGCTGTTATATATGTCCAGTAGTTTTCCACACCTGTCAAGTATTATTACTTCTCCAGTCATGACAAGACTTTGTATCGATTCAGTGCGTGCGTTTGGATGCAGACGGAATGAATATTAACAACGGGAAGCTGCAGCAGTAATACGGTGTCTTGAAACATTAAAGATATATCACTTCCATGATACCTTCAAGTAGTGATTACTTTTTGTTGTTGTTTCCCTTTATTGAAGGTAGCTTTCCAAATGAAGTTAGAATATATGGATTGCTACAGATGATCTACTGTGCTTGAAGTTAATTAAACTTTGTTTTATTATGGGTACAGTGTACCCTGGTGGTTGACTGTGTAATTTTAAGATTCCTTTTTTTTTTTTTTCCTGATTAAAAATCCTGCCTGTGGCAGGGAGGTTGGAACTAGATGATCTTTGAGATCCTTTTCAGCCCAGGGCATTCTATGATTCTATGAAAACCTGGGAATGTAGAATCATGGTATAGTTGAGGCTGGAAGAGGCCACTGAAAAACATCTAGTCCTAATCTATTAACTGTTCTCAAACCAGACAAACTGGAATATGTTGCTCAGGACTCCATTCAGTCAATTAATAAACAGCTGTAATTGTGGAGGCTCAGCTCTGGGCAATGAGTAGAACATTCCAGTTACTATTTTTATATTTTGAGATTTATTGACTTTGAGTAAATAAACTTAATGCTTTCAGTGTTTCTGGTGAAAATGTACACAATCATCCAATTAACTTTTTTTTCCCCTCTTCTTTTCAGAAAGGGATTTGGGAAAGCCAAAATACGATATGGATAGAACAGATCCATTAGAAAACAATTATACTCCAGTTTCTTCTGTAACAAATATTTCATCTGGCCACTATCCTGTCCCTACACTGAGCAGCACTATTACTGTTATTGCTCCTGCTCATCATGGAAATAACACTACTGAAAGCTGGTCAGAATTCCATGAAGAGCAGCTGGACCACAACTCCTATGGAAGACCTCCACTGCCAAAGAAGCGCTGTAGAGATTATGACGGTAAGTCCAGGCTTTTTTTAATTGCTTGCTGCAGCTGTAATCAGGCTCCTTTCTTGAAAGATAATGGTCTTTTTATTTTTCACATTCTTCCTTAATACTGCTTTTTTTTTTTTTCTATAATTTTTGAATGCATATTTATCCCACTCTTTAAGGACTTACCTTTTAGATATTTTTGTTAGTTCTTCTGTGTTTTCTTTCTATTTATTAGGTTTATTTTGTATGGATAAAGGATATTTATTGATTTTTATATAAATACTAGTGGAGTTTTATCTGTTTAAACCAAATATTATATTTGATTGTTTTGGTCATAATTAGGGCCTCACTGATGTCATCAATTATTGATTTTATTCCATCCTGTCTAAGAGAGATTAAGTTTCTAGAAGACTCAATGTTAAACTGTTTTTTACAGATTAAAAAAGATATTAAGATATTTCTTAAAATTCAGTACTTTTTTGTGCTTACCTAGATCTTATGCTGTCTTTTTCCATGTCTTATCAGTGGAAGAGACTACTGCAGTTTGTGCTGACTTAGCTAAATCCACCCAGTCAACCTCTTAACAGGATATGATTTCCCCCAATGTATTTTTCTGAGGCTTTTTTTCCTTCTGTGTATCACAAGTCTGAGATCTAAGTCAGTTTATATTCAGAACATTGATTAAAATAGTAACGTGTGGGGCTTTGTTTGTTTGTTTGTTTGTTTTTAAAGAAAATAGTCTCAGTTTTGCAGGTGTCACTCATGAGAACGCATAGTTGTAAAAGTGCAGTTGTTTTAAAGTTTCCTTCTAACGCAAGTTGAGCTGCAGAGTTGTGGTGTTGTCTATAGCTCTACAGAATTCTGGGAAAGGTTCAGACCGTGCAGATGGATATACCTCTGAAAATAACATCTCCAAGCATGGCTGAAACTTTGTATCTTTAAAAGATCATCTGTACAGCAGCTTGTTATTTCCAGTTTTTGTGTATGAAGCAAACAGTACTTTGTTGGGAAGCTATGATACAGCTGTCCTCTAATCTTTACTGGATAGCTTATTGCAGCATGCTTCTCCTGTCTTCAGTTTCACATTTTGTAGTGTCCCTCTGTGGAATTAATATTTTTCTTTAACTTTTCAATTTCTCTGTAACATTTCGTGAAGCTGTACGTAAAGCTCTTGAATGCTAAAAATTCTCTTTGTTTTTGATGTTTCAGAAAAGGGTTTCTGTATGAGAGGAGATATGTGCCCTTTTGATCATGGAAGCGATCCAGTAGTGGTAGAAGATGTGAATCTTCCTGGCATTCTGCCTTTTCCAGCACAACCCCCTGTTGTTGAAGGACCACCTCCTCCTGGACTTCCTCCCCCTCCACCAATTCTGAGTCCTCCTCCTGTTAACCTTAGACCTCCAGTACCACCACCAGGCCCCTTACCACCTAGCCTTCCACCTGTAACAGGTACTTCAGGAAACAAACAAACAAAACACGCAGTGCAAAAAGGTGTTTTAAGAATGTTAGTTATGTTTTTAAAAAAAACTGTACGATGATCTCAGTGTTGTTTTTTGTGACAGTTGTTGCAGTTTGGGTTGTACAATTTGCATATAAAGTGTGAATCTTGAATAAGAAATAACGTTTCAGTCATGTTTACGCAAAAGCACAGCATGGCATAGCAAAACTCAACTCCTTGAGTTTACTTGGAGAAATTGTATAAAATGACTAGTATTAGAGAAGAAGAGAAAACCCTGGAAACAAACAGCTGCTGGTCATTTAATTTGTGGTACTAAAATTAATGAGAATTCATGACTGCTTTAAGTTTACACCTAAAAATAAAAACATCATTTGTCATGAATTTGGAACCTAAACAAAATTATCCTGTGTATTTATTCATTCATTAGAAAATGCTTTGACTCAAGCACTGAAAATTATTTGAAGACTTGTGTCCTAGCTGTCATTTTTTAAATAGCAGTTTAGTGTTCATGTCACTTACATGATTTAAAAACTGTGTGATATGTCAATTTTATGTGCCTATCTCTTTTTTCTTTTCCTTTTAATTAGCTTAAATGTTCCACTTGGTAAAACTACTTAAGAATAATTGGCATTTGATAGTACTTGTAAGGTTTTTAAACTTGATTTTCAGTTAATAGTATCTTTACTTAAGAATTTCTTTATTTTGCTTATTACAGAGAGTAACTGTCTTGCTGGGATGATCAGTTCTGCCTCATTTAATGTTTACAGATCTGTCTGAGATATCCAGATACATGATTTTGTGTCTTTTTACACATGCGTTTTACCAATAATAACTTTGAAGGCCAGCATTGACTGTTTATCTTTGGAAGAGTCACATTACCTTTTGTAGAAATAAGCTCAATATTACTATGATGATACTAATGAATTTGATTCCCCGAGGAAGTTTTATGCAGCTTTAAAGACTGTTGGTGAAAATAAATACTGGGCTAGGAATGAGATTGTAGTATACAGAAGAAAAAAAAAAAAAAAGTATGTTGAGTATTTAAATGCTTTTGTCTGTGATCTGAGTTAAGAGCCTTCTGCCAGTGGAGATGGTTTCATAGGAATTAGTGTTGTTTTATTTTGTTTTTATAGTCTTAAGAACATTTTAGATCAATTTCCATATGAGTTAGTTGAGCATAAAGTAAGTATAGTGGATAATACACAAATACATTGTTTTTCTTTTCCTCAGGACCACCCCCTCCACTTCCCCCACTGCAGCCTGCTGGCATGGATGCTCCCCCAAATTCAGCAACTAGTTCAGTTCCTACTGTTGTTACAACG
Source organism: Centrocercus urophasianus (assembly GCF_019232065.1). NCBI lineage: Eukaryota > Metazoa > Chordata > Aves > Galliformes > Phasianidae > Centrocercus > Centrocercus urophasianus. The sequence goes on from NW_024885532.1 coordinate 7,937,530, forward strand.
GGTATTCATCACCAGCCGCCTCCTGCTCCACCCTCTCTTTTTACAGCAGGTGTAGTACTGAGGCTTTGCCCACAAGGTTTGCTAAATAGAATAACATTGATTCATACTGTAGTGTGTATAGAGATAATTTCATAGTTGATATAGATGATTGTATCATTTTTAGACTATGACAGTTACTTAACACTTTTTTTTCTAATTTAGTTCAAGACAGAATTAAAAGAAAATGCATGTGAAATGTGAATCTTGACTATGAAATAGTGTTTTCATTGTAATAATAACTTAGCATGATTGTTTTTTAAGATAGTAGTTATACAACAGACTTTTCCATTTTAACTGTTTCTTGTAATTAGTTGAAATATAACACTTGCAACCTTTGTTTTTTTAACTGCAATTTATTTTAATTAGACAATTTATTTGTTACCAGAAACGTACGACACAGATGGCTATAATCCAGAAGCTCCAAGTATAACAAACACTTCTAGACCTATGTATAGACATAGAGTACATGCTCAAAGACCAAATTTGATAGGACTCACGTCAGGTGATATGGATCTGCCACCCAGAGGTATGCTCTCAAAGCTGTACTTATTTTATTTAGATTTGTATTTCAATTTACATTAATGTAAATTGAAGAACTTTTCAGATAATCAAATACTGGAAAATGTTGCATTTTTAAAATATCTTCTGTAGGTAAGAAAAGTTAAATTAAACAGGGAATTTTTCTTATTGTTAGTTTGTGTGTTTTTCAGCAGATAAAATGTCCCCCTCCCCTCCCCCTGTATGATTCCTGTTCTTCAGAAAGAGCCACTTCCTTCCCCCTTTACCCTACTGTCTTGTTCCTAGTTATCAGGGTTCTGGAATATCCTACGTTTCCTATCATAAACATTTTTGTGTGTGCCATCTAATAGAAGAATGGAGGCGTTAGAAAAAAATGGTGCAAACCTCAGGATACTGTATGGGACATTGCGAATGGAGGCAGATGCTTTCTGTCACCCTTTTTTTGTTCCTTTTGTATGCTGTTAATTGGACAAAATGAAAGCTATTAGATGTTTTTATCATGTGTTGATAGTTAAGATTAAAAAGATCAGTCTGCAACCAAGATTTGATGCAGTTTTTGAACAAGGATCAGTTGTGTTTTTTCAGTGCAAATTCAATGCAAACAGAAAATACAAAAATTAACATTTTCATCTGTTTACAGAAAAACCTCCTAATAAAAGCAGTATGAGAATAGTGGTAGATGCTGAATCCAGGAAAAGAACAATTGGTGCAGGAGATGGTGGAGTTCCTACGAAGAAGACTTGGTTTGACAAGTGAGTGGTCATTAACACAAGGTTGGCTTAATAGTTGCAGTTCAGTGGAGATCTTTTCTGCATTCTGAAGTATATATAAATTACATAAATTGAAAGCAAGTTAAAGTGTGAATAAACTGACTGTATTAAAATAAACCATATTATAGAGAGGACTATAATTGACTGTCGTCTCTCAGAGACACTGCAGAGATAGCTAGATTTGCTTTGGATTATATGTGCTCTCTGAAAGCTGAAATGTTGTAAGATACAGAGCCTTGCTTTGATGCTTATTAGAGATGTCTGGATTTAGTTTTTAATTTTATCATTGCCATTTTGGATTGAGTTGCCATGTAATTCCACATAGAATGTGGTGCTTAGTGTCTGGATGTACCTAGGATAAAATGTTGGAAGGGATTTTAAGACATTGTCATGGTTGTGGAGAGCCTAGAACTATTAGAAATTTGTGATGGTGGTGAAGAGATTCAGGGGGAATGATTGAGAAGCAGCAGCGTTTGGAGAGAATTACTGTGGCATAGTTAGGAGTTACAACCAAAATATCATGAATTATTTTACGGATTTTTTGTGGTGAGGAATGGTGAGTGTATGAGTGAGCACAGATGCAGATATAGAGGCCTGTGTACTGTATCCTTCTATGCTTTTCTAAAATTGTATGGGATTTGGTTTTATTCATCTGCTGGACTGTGTGACGTGCAATCCAGTGTAAGCATATAAAATTTTACATTGTATTTGTTAGCTTAGTGTGGATTTCTAGCTTGTTTCTTATTTGTTGCAGGCAAAATTTTAACAGAACAAATAGTCCAGGTTTCCAGAAGAAGGTACAGTTTGGAAATGAAAACACAAAACTTGAATTGAGGAAAGTTCCTCCAGAACTTAACAATATCAGCAAACTTAATGAGCACTTCAGCAAATTTGGAAATTTGGTCAACTTGCAGGTAGGAGTCAACAAAGAGAAGACAAATATGCTTTGGCTTATTGCTGGCAGTAATGACTAAAAGGAGAATTCCAAGTGCTTTTTAACTAATTTCCTGAAATTGCTCTTTTTATTTTCCTAACTTGTTTCTTACACGTAATCTCCCTGTTTTAATGAAATTGTCATTGATGAAGCAGAAGTGAAATGTTTCAGTTCTTATTTAAGTTTGAACGCAGTTTAGTTTTCTCCTCGCAGATAAGACTTCTAGCAGAATTTACGTAAAACCTTTTAATTTTTTTGGACTGTTTTTTCTTTCTTCCTTCTCCATAAGTATGGATGTAGTGTGAACTTTCTATTTTTTGAGGTAAATCTTAATTATAGGGACCCTGTATTTCTCATCCAGAAAACAATCCCTTTGTTACAATTGCTTTCTGGTGTTTTATCCCTGATGGTTACTTTCTGATGTATCTGATTGACTCGCATTTTTATTTATTTATTTTTTTTTAAACAGACATTTAGTAACATAAATGAGCAAAAAATTAGAGAAAGATGCAGAGGAGATCCAAAAAACGAAGGTTTAACTTTGATGTTACATATTGTAGGCTGTGTGTAATGTCAGCATTTCATACAAAACTCAGCCTGATCTTTCATCGTGTTTCTTTATCAACAAGAAGTTTCAGACAGTAGTGCTTTCATGTACGCTTCCCAGCTTGCAGTGAAAGATTGAATGAAGAGCTGCAATACAGTAGTTTTGTGCACACTGATACAACAGAGTGAACTTCCTGTGCCCATCTGAGCATGTTAGGGAGCTGAAATCTCTCTTAATTGCACTTAAACTATTGAATGGCTAAATAAATATGTATCTGTGAATATGTGTGTACTAGGAGGTAGTATGGTTCTGTAAGGAAAGGAATGAGGGGAAGAGGATGAGGATGTGAAAAAGAGGGTGTTGAGGGACAGAGATTAGCAGCTGTGCTCGTCTTCTGGAAGATGTAATTTTGTTCTTTGAAGGTATCTGATATAATATGTTCATATCCAAAGGAGGAAAACTAAATTGAACTTTGTTTAGCTCTGATACTAACTGTGACACTATTTGTTCACATCAGTTATCTCAATTCCAGTGATTCTTCCTCATCTTTGAAACAGCTACACATATTTGCATTTAGAAATTCTGTTTGACTGCTGAGATCTGTTATTTAAGCGTATTAAAGTCTATTAGTGTAATCTCAACATTTCTTCTTGACACGAGACGTTTCAAGCAGAATCATGAATGGGAAAAGTTCATCCGCTGACCCATATTGGGTTTAAATTGTAAACTTCTCTGGAGTCTGTGGAACTATGATTTGTAGTAATTGTGACACAAACAAAAATTCTGCATACTGTATGTTTTTTGTTCTTCTATTTTAACTCCTAGGTTGCATATCAAGGTGATCCAGAAGGTGCCCTTATTCAGTTTGCCACACATGAGGAAGCCAAGAAAGCGATATCAAGTACAGAAGCAGTATTAAATAATCGTTTTATCAAAGTCTACTGGCATCGAGAAGGAAGTGTACCGCAAATCCAAACTACTCCACAGAAGGTACAGGATCTAAGACCGTTCTATCTAGAATTTTATTTAAAATAATTGCTTTTAAACTATTTTAAACTTAAATTATTTTAAAATGTTTGTAGAAAAAGTAAGCCAAATACTTCTACAATATGGAATACTTGATGGCATTTGTTTCTAAATTCGCTCTTTGAATTCTTGTTTCTTTGAATTCAGATAGAATATTCAGGAATATGACTGGGAGGTACTGAAAGAAAACCCTTGTTTGACTTAAGGAGAATACAGCTATGGTGTCATCTTATGTAATTGAGGCTTGATGTCTGAACAATGTATTTTTTTACTTTAACTAATGTAGGCTTATCTTTATTTTTTCTTCTGGTGAGTCTAAGACAGTAAAAGTTAGATTTATTTTCTTGGAAGACAATCTCCATTTTTTTCCTAAAGATGCTGCTCTTTGTGGTCTGTTTTCCTTTCCTCTTCAACTTGCATACAGCTATAGAAGATAATGGTAGAGTTCATTTTACCCAAATAAGTCTATATTTTTAAATACATATCTATACATTTTATATAGAGAGAGAGAGGGAGAGGAAATGCTTCCACAGTGGAATTTGCAAAAATTAGCCTAATTTTGTGGGAACAGATAGGAAAATTTTACATTTTTGGACTGATTCACATAGTAGAGCACTTATTCTTGGTTGTGAAGTGTTAGTTACAGCATTGACAAGTTTTTAAGAATATGAATTTAAGTACTGTTACGGAGCTTTGATTTATAACCTGTTACAAGCCAAGTTGGGTGTGTTAGTGTGCCTAGTGGTTCCACTAAAACATAAGGGACAGCTTGGATTTGCCCAAATCATGGATGGGAGAATATTACAAGTTAGCATAGAGCATAGAAATTCCCTTCTAATTGTATCCTGCCTTAAATGTATTTGCAATCAGTGTGGAACAGTATGTTCTATACTAAGAAAAAATGACAGAGCCTTTCTAGAAGAAATATTGATGTTGTATACAATTATTTAATAAACGGGGTACTACAAGATTCTTTCAACTGCTGCTCTAAGTTTTTAATTCTTTTCTTGTCCTTAATGGCATATGTCATCATCATCCAGCTCTCTAGAGCAATCCCACCAAAGGGCATTTTACAATATAGTTTCTTCTGTCCACTTTTTTTTGTAACAAATGTACTGTGTACTAAAACTACTTCTATGATATGAAGACCCACCTCACTGTCTCCCCAGTGACATCTGTTAGGTTTGAGTTTGAGCTCTCATTTGTTAATATCCTTGTTACTTTATCTGAAGCTGTGTAACTCAGTTACTAAGTTTTCCTTACATACAGTCAGCCAGAAGAGGGCAGTGCAGTATATCATTTACATGAATACAGATGAGCTCTCTCAAAAAGGATAGCTTGAGAAGTCATTGCCATCACCTTATTTGCTGATAATGTCATCCAACTTACAGTGTAAGATGTACTGAAAACCAAATATTTGGTGTGTTACTCAAAATAAAATATTTGCGACATTTTTGCAAAATCACAAAGATACAGCTGTAAGAATTCTTAGGAGTTTTTAGTCAAGTCACTAGTTTCCCAGTGCACCATCTTTGACATGTAAATCTTGGTGGTTTGACAGAGTTCCTCCAGATGTCTGGTCACGTACTTGTGTCAAGAAACTACAATTCACAGTCTAGTGTGGAAGGTGGAGGCATGTGGTCAGTGACAGAAAATGTGGAAACAGGAAATTTAAAATTTGGAATGCAGGACTTTCATGTTCTTGTATACCAAAATACAAAAGAAATCAATGAATGAATAAATATATATATTTTTAATTTGTAAGCTTTTTTTGGGTTGGTGAACATCAGCTTATCTTTTTATTTAAGTTATTATTTGATATCGTAGCTACAGTTAGTACAGGTTCTTTTAAATTACTTCACGTATAGCTGACTTTGCCCTGGAGTAAAGGAATGGATTAGGTGGCCTCTGAATGGTTTCTTCTCTAGTTCTGTTTTTGGGTTTGTTTTTTTTTTTTTTTTCCATAAATAGGATGAGAAGCTTGGTCAGAAGCATCAGGGCTTTTGTTTTGTTTTTGTCTTAAGTATTTAACTAATATTTTTTTCAAATTAAAAGTTGTTATCTGTCAGGATATAGTGATGGTATGTTCAAAGATGAGCTGCTCTGCTCTATTTCCTCAGTCCCACTAGTTTTCTAGTCATCCTTTTAGAAGGTAAAGAATGATGTGTCAGTGTAAAAAGTGAGATACAGGCTTATGATACAGGTTTCTGTTTTCCCTTTCTACAGGTGGCTGATAAAATAGATTGGAGAATCGCTTTAGGCCACTTTTTGTTACTTCTAATATGGCCCTTAAGATAGTCTAAGTAGATGCAATTAATGGCAACTCTATTGTGAGCTGCATGTGCCAAGTAAATGTTATAGCTGTGTGCACTATAGTCAGTGCAATGTTCCAAATCTCCTGATGTGTTTGTATTTGCTCTCAAGTGGAAAGCCATTGATTGGTAGGAAAAAATGTAAATCTAAATGCTGTTGCAGGAATTTTATATATTTGTTGGACTGCATATGTAGTAGTCTTTTGTTACTAATATTGCATTGTGCTCTTTTTGGGATCGGGGTGTTACAGGTAATACAGCCCTTAGTTCAACAGCCAAGTTTACCAGTAGTGAAACAATCAGTCAAGGAGCGATTAGGTCCAGTACCTGCAAGTAATATTGAACCTGCGGAAGCACAGAGTGCCAATACAGAAGTCACTCAGGTAAGATCTATTTAAAAAAAAAAAAAAAAAAAATCAGGCACACATATTTCTTTATCTATAATAGGTTCGCAGTGTATAAATATATGCCAGTAAGTCTGTCAATGGAAGTTATTCATACAGTGTAAATAGGCATTGAGTGCTTGTAAGTGCATATAGTTTGATTGAGCAACATTTGTATATCTCAGTTTTTCCTAAATGCACTGATATTTGGCTTTCTTAACCAAGTTATATTGAAAAATTAAGTTCCGTGGTTTAAAAAACAAGATTAAAAATGTTTTATTGTATTAAAGTGCAGTTTTCAGGTTTTAAACTGAAGTTACTTTCTATCTTAAGAACTTAAAAGCTATCCTTCAGTTTCTTATCTGTTAAACTAAACTCATGAGACAGATGGTTATCTGAAAGTGTTTTCAATATCTGTACATCACCCTTAAGAATGAAGAAAGCTGTAGTACCAATACAAATTGTGTCAGAGTCTGGTACATTACTCACATATGAAATAGCTTTTAAATTTTCATGGAAGTACTGTAAATAGCATTATGCCACTACTTCAGTTTTCCTTCTGAAAAGGAAGAATACTGCACTTTTTTCTTTTCAAAAGATTTGAATTTGTGAATTTAAATTCAGACCCCAATTTCCTGCAAATGATGCCTGCAAATAGCTGCTTACAAAAACACAGAAACTGATATGTACTTATAAGGGCTTCTGTAGGTGCTCAGTTAGCAAATTCATTTTCCAACAGCATGGTGTTACTTTGTTGTCTTACTTTTCTGAGTAAACCTGTTTTTCAAAATTCCTAACATTCAAAATCATACAGGAAACCATAAATTATTGTATTTGTACACATATTTGAAGGATAACTTTATGTTGTTTTCTTAGAATGTGACTAAATTATCTGTGAAGGATAGACTGGGTTTTGTGTCAAAGCCAGTTACTCCAGCAACTGAAAAGGTAAGAGAATATCTTGTATTGCCTTCCTCTCACATTCAATTCCAAAAGAATTATTTCTATAATGAAACCCTTTATGTTTATATACAGTTTATTTCAGAAGTGTGAATAAAGTCATTTGTTAAAGGTTAGTTTTGTGGAATATAATACACGGAATCTCAGATTAACTGAGGGTAAGTAAACATATTAGGACAGAACTGTATTTTCTTTGTTTTGATATGGTAGATCCATTTTTTCAGTCACAAAAATGATGAGAAATGCTTCAGGATCCTGAGTTATTTTTTTGAAATGCATTTCTGCATTTGTCTAACAAGTAGATGTTGGTATTTTTTTTTTTTTTAAATGCAAAACATAAGCATAAAACCACCAAACAATTACTTTTGGACTTGTGTGTTCCCTAAAAGCTGATTCTGTAAACATTTACTGTCTTACTTGATCTTATCATTTGCAGTACTTGTAAAAATTAATCAGTGCAGAAAGGACAAAGAGAGGTAAGATGTGAGAGGTGCATCTGAACAGTAGTTATGAGTTGTATATTTTGCCCACTGGTAGCAATTTTCAGAACAGTTATTAATGTTGCTGGAGTTTGCTACTGTTGTAGTAAAGTTAATAATGCTGGTTTCCGGACCTATTTAACACCTTAGGGCATGGACTTCCCCATTATTGATAATGTTCATTTGAGACAGCATTGGGAGGCAGCAAGTTTTACCCAGTAATGAGATTCCTGTGCCTAGTTATGTCTTTTTTCTATTCTGAATTGGCTTGACTTACAATGAGTGAAGCATCCGCTGCATTTTTTTCCTTTTTCAGTTTATCTGTTAATGCTGACAGTAAACTTAACTACAAAAATACAGTGCTGTGTTATGCACACAAATGTAACAGCAGTTAATGTTTAGTTTTAAATACCGATGTCATTTCAATTTGTGTCAAGCCAAGCTAAGCATTCCACCTAAACATACTGATCTTTGCTTCTTGGCTGTATTCTGTTGATTCTTGTTGACCTAAATTCATCGTGAAGAACAGCATTTTATACAGATAATATGTACCTACTTTAGAAATTGGAAGTTTGTTTCAGTTTGAATGGGAGTACCTTTTCTCCTCTTCTTGTAAGAGTTATCCTGAAACACCTTTCTACAAAGAATAAATTCATCCTACAAAAGGTTTTTCCACTGTATCTTACAGTCCAGACTATCTTGGGTTAGCTGCTGAGCTGTTCTGTGAATTGACTTCACAGAATTGTGAATTCTGTGAAGCAACAGATTCCTTTGCATTTTCAGTGGAGTTCTGAAACTTTTTTGACTTTGTTTTACTTACTACTTCTCTTTTGCAAGAGAATGCCTTGCTTAGGTTACCCTAACAGTGCTCTGTGACCATTAGAAATTGACAGCTGTCAAAAATGTAGGTACGTCCTAGATGCTTTTTCTGCTTCTGGCTGAATGCAGGAAATTACAAGAACTTCACAGAAAGAAAGGAGGTATCTTTGCCTTTCAAGGAGGGAAGGGAAGGAGGGAGGTGTGATGAAACAGCCATTGTGAGACCTTTTCAAATCTGAACAGGGATTTGCAATTTGAGATTCACAGTGAAGATTCACAGTGTTCTCCCTCTTCAGTAACATTAGAAGATGTAGGATGTTAACATGTTGCTTCTTGCTCTTCTTTGTTAGTTAATGCAGGTACATCTGCTATAGCATCTCTTCTTATTTTTGGAGATGACTAAGTGAGGTTCATTCTGCCATGAAGAGCGTTCAGGGCAAAAGGAATGTGTCCCTGTTTTTGTTCTCTACTTGGTCTGCTCTTTTTAATATGACCTGTCTTAAAGCTACTTTGTAAGAGGAACGACATGTTTGGGATGTGCATATGTTGAGATGCTTTAATTAGTTTTGAAACAATTTCATCTGTCTTTTGATTGCCTGCTTACATCGTTTTATATTAGCTTTTAAAATATATAACATGCTTTGATTTTTTTTTTTTTTTTTTTTTTTTTTCCTTCTTTTTCTGTCTATACTACCAACTCTACAAGATTCTTATATGTGGGGAAGAAATAGTAGCACAATTACAAGAAAATCTTTTATGTGAAGCATCCTTCTTATTCTTCTGATCTCTTGATCTTTTCTGGCTTTCTAATGTTGGCTGTCCTTTTTGTTTCTTCTGTTCTTGGCATAGTATCTGTTTTATGGACTGCATGGTGACCAGTAGACTCTGCATGCATCTTTTAGTTTTCCACATATATAAGATATTTTTAATTCCTGAAAATGTTGTGATTTGCTATCAAGGCAGGCAAGATTATGCTGTTACTATCTTCAGCTCTTAATCAAGGATTTTTTTTAATACCAGTCAATGGCCAAAATGTATTTTAGGAAATGTTGCAAGAAACAGAACATTCCAAGTCCTCAGGTACTTTAGAGAAGTAAACAGTAAATGCTAGAGAGGTTGTAAAGCAGACATCTTTGCTCTCAGTAAGTCATGGAGAAACATTCATATGCAAAATAGGAATAAGTAAGGCCATAGGACTGTCTTCCTTGCTGTACAATGTACAAGACTTCACTGTATGTCTTGCCTCGTATTGATGGTGCAAGTTGTACTTTGCAGAAACTGCCTATGAAAAGAAGCTATTTTATTTGCTTTGGACCTTAGTTTCTGCAATTGTTGAATTTTGCCAAGAAAATTCATGCAGCTATATAAAATTGTTTTTTGAACTTAAAAATAATAAAAGGAAAAAAAATCATTTATTCTTGAGCTAGTCTTTATCTCCTGCTTCTTTAATTATGCTCAAGTACATACAATTTTATACATTTTTGAACTTTGAAGTAAATAAGAAATTGGAAAGAATTTATAAACTGATACTCAGAATTTTTATATATTTGATGTTATGCTGCCTCTTCAAAAGTTGTTTAATTTCAGCAACTCCAAATAAAATTATTTCACCAAATTTTTGTATTCCATACCATCAAAACAGACAAAAGAAAATACGCATAGATATTTCTATACAGTCATTTATTTTTAAAAAATTGAAATTCACTGGCAAAAAAAAAATAAAATGATTTCCTTCTGTAGGTTTTATCCACTTCTACTGGCTTGACAAAAACTGTGTACAACCCTGCTGCTTTGAAGGCAGCACAGAAATCTTTGCCTGTTGTTTCCACTTCCGTGCTAGACTCTAATGAAGCACAGAAGAAAAAACAGGTAAATTAAATATGCTTCTTTATAAAATGGACCTAGATTGGGAACTTGTGACCACTAGAGATAGTCCACTATATATATTCATCTTGAGCATAGGTAATATTAGTTGCAAGATTAAGTTTACTGTAATGGTTTCTTTCCAGAGGTCAAGAAAATTCATTATTGTTTTATTACTTTTTCAGCGCATGTTCAGGCAGTACGAGCAGATTTAAAACTCTGTAATAGTTTAGAATGTGGAACTCTTTTTCCCAGAAACAGAGTCTCCATGTTGAGGCATGAACTGTCTATTGTGAATGAGAAGGCAGTATAGCATAGTTATAGTATAGTCAGTGTTCTCTCTTAAGCCTTTCTGGAACTGAACTTTATTTTCGTTAAACAGGCCATTTGTTCTTGTTGCATTTTGTACTTTTAGTGATCACAGTTGTGTATTCACCTGAAATCTGAGAACGATGCGACTTTGCATTTTATTGTCCAAATTATAGTTCTCCTGCATCTGTTTTTAATTATGCATGATACTGAAGAGAAAGTGCAAGAAAAATGCCTTAAATTTGGTCGTAAGTGAATCGCTCTAATTGTAGTTTAGCTAGCTTTGGATGCTCAGAGCCAGTAAAGCTCCTATTCTGGCTTTCTTCTTACACTTCATTAAAACAAGATACAGGACAGTATTTATCTGGCTAGATTTAAATTGCATATTAAGAATTAAATATGAAGTTATATTCAAATATAAGCCTAATGTCATAATTTGAAGTAGCGGTTTGTTGCTGCATGTCAGTTGTGACATTGGTCTATACTTTAGAGATGAATTCTGATTTGGGGATTTCATTTTGTACTTGTCCCCCCAAAACATGTTTTTCAGAATCACAGCCTTTAGCTTTCAATATAAGAAACTGACTGCTTGCAAAATGACAAAAAAAGAAAAACAACCCAAAAACAAACAAACAAAAGACACAAGAAAACCACTTGGAATGAAATTATTGATTTAACACCTGTAGTCTGTTGTTTTTTTCTTGTTGTTGTTGTTGTTTCTGAGAGAAAACATTGAAGACATGCCAAATTATTGCTTCTCTTTGTGCTGTTCCCTGTCTTCAGAAATTTTCATTATAATATACTAGCACATGTCGAAAAACATGATTTTGTGGGACTCACTCCCTTCTTTCTTTGTCTCCCTAGTTTTTCTGAACATTTGTCCCCTTGTCTTATCTTCCCTTTCCTTGCAGAAAAATGATTGCACACTATATTGCAAAACTAACATTTCACGCAGCAGAATTTGTTAGTATTTGAGAATACACATACAGACCTTGTTAGTGTTTCTTTTTTGTGGCTGTTGTGCACTTACACTTTGTATATGGTAATCCACTTAAAATTTGATAGTAGGTTGGTGATCTAGAAGTGCAAATTCATCTTCTGCCACTGCTTTTATCTCATTTAATATGCTGGTATCAAAGCTCTTTATAGACTCCTGCTATTATCCTTGTACCTAAGATTTTACGTTCTATATCTGAAAGCAAGAAGCAGTTGCTTTCTCTCGAGAAGCATTAGTTAAGACCTGAACACAGCAGCTGTGGCAGTCCCCTACTTTTCCTTCTGAGTGCAGTGCATCACAAATTAATCAGGTTCAATTTGTTTTGATTTGCTCATCACATCACCACAATTCTGTTTTTAGCAAATGCAATATAGATTTTTTTCTGAGGGTAATCAGTTTTTTTTTTTTTTTTTTGTCTGGAACTGTACTGTAGAGGTTGATTTATTGGCTAGATTCACAATTTCTTTCAAGATACCATCCTTACAAGTTTGAACTCTTGCATGTTGTAAATCTTGTGGTAGTATATTTTACTTTTCAAGTTACATTGTATACAGCTTTGCTAATGAGGATCATTAGGTTCTTCACTTTTTTTGGTGACACTTTGTTTTCCAAGATCCAGCTTTAAATATTGCCTTTAGGGTTGAGTTTGTTACTGTTTTTTCTTGTTATTGTAAGTTACTACTTTACAGTTGTGACATACAGTATATTATTCTTCTGAAATTGTTTTGCAAAATGCAGAAACTTTCGGTATTTTTTTAATGTTTTTAGGAAGCACTGCGACTTCAACAAGATGTGAGAAAAAAGAAGCAAGAAATCTTAGAGAAGCACATTGAAACACAAAAGGTAAAGTGTTAGCATTAGTAAAGGCCAGCAGTTGAGTTGTAAAATTTATCCTCGTGAAAATAATTCAGAGTAAGCCACAAAACTGACATATACATAGGTGGCTCCGAAAGGAATGCCTTCTATTTATTTCCTTGGACACTACAACCGATACAAAGAGCACAGTGACAAAATTTGATAGAACAGATTCTCAGCTACAAAACACTACTTCTCAACACAAAACAACTACTTCTCACCTCTGTTAGCTATGCATTCTTGCTAGCTGTGAACTGCCTGTGTGCTGTGCTCATAAAAATCTGTACCAGTGGAGATGACCCACTGTTTCAGAGCTGCTATGACTGCGTATTGCTGAAATGCACCCACTGCTTCACTGCACTCACATCCGCTGTTTGGTCTCTGTAAACTTCAGCAGGCGTCAGTGAGTGTCAGTGGGTGCCATTTTTTTCTGCATGTAAGAATTCAGTTACACACCTTTGCTTCATCTGCACTCCTGTATCAGGCGCCATTTTGTCAGGCTGCCCCTCTGCTGCCCTTTGTCGCACAGCAACAACATGTGATGGAATACTGGTGGGAATGTTCAGCCTCTACTGCTGTACCATCAACATTGCTTCTGATGTCATAAGTCAACGTAATAAAATAGGAGACGTTATTTTTGGAGTAAAATAAGCATGTTTTCAACTGAAATGACATCATCGCATTAAGTTTAGAGTTTTGATCTGTCTTGTCATACTATTTCATTTAAATTCCAAGCATCTACAATTAGATGCAGGTTTTAGTTGAAATTATCTGGTTTGGGTGCAAAATGTGAACTTCTTTGTGAGAAGTGAGAGAGAAAGCTATACTTACTAAGTGCAGAAGTTGATGTAGAATAGTGTACATGACTGCACACAAGCTTGGGAGGGGGAAAAAGCAAAAATATCGTTATAATTTCAGTATCTTGAGCAAATCAAATGGAAACCTCAGATGTTCATTAGAAAATCCATTTATCAAAGATTAAATATCTGAATATAAAATGTTAAAAGTCTTCTTTACTGAGTTTTGCAGATCATAGCATGGCTAGCAGGTTGAGGGACGATATCTTCCCCCTCTGCTCTGGGCTGTTGGGGGCACATGTGGAACACTGTGTCCAGTTCTGAGCCTCTCTGTTCAAAAAGGTAGGGATCATCTAGAAAGAGATCAGTGGAGGTCCGCAAATAGAAATAAGGGCCTGGAGATCTGGAGATCTGTATTAGGGGAGGCATAGACATCTAGGTCTGTTCAGCCTGGAGAAGACTGAGAGGGGGTCTTATCGATGTTAAGTATCTAGAGTGTGGGCTTTAAATGGTTGTGGCCAGGCTCTTTTCAGTGGTCTCTGGTGATAGGACAAGGGGCAACAGGCAAAAACTGAAACATGAGAAGTTCTGTGCAAACATACAAAAGAACTTAGTTGCTATGAAGTTGACAGAGCACTGGAACATGTTGCCTGCTATCTTCTCTGCAGATACTCAAGACCTGTCTCAATGATTTTCTGTTCAACCAACTATAGGGAACCTGCTTTTAGTAGGGGAGGGTGGACACGATCTCCAGAAGTCCCTTCCAACCTCTCTGATGCTATGATAGCAGAAGAAATACAGTACTCTGTTTTTCCATTAGTTGTAGTAGTTACTTGAAAACAGATATGTGATGGAAATTGCAATGTTGTTTTCTTTGTTTAAATTGGACAGATGCTGATTTCAAAGCTTGAGAAAAATAAAGCCATGAAGTCAGAAGACAAAGCAGAAATCATGAAAACACTGGAGATTCTAACTAACAGCATTACCAAGTTAAAAGATGAATTAAAAGGTGTATCATCAGGAGGAGGGACTCCTCTAAAAAGCATGAAAACTAAGACTCAGGTACTCATATTTTGATCAGCTTTCTAATAAGATGAATTTACTTGCTTAAGTCACTTTAATGAAAATATGCAGCTATATCAGAAGTGCTTAGAAATATGGTGTTTTAATCTTGAAGTCTTCTGTGAAGAGAGATCGGTTTTGCCCTCTATTTAAAAGAACATAGTTCATTTAAAAACTGTGCTATTGTCTAAAAGTTTGAGCCAGTGATACACAGATACAGTGTTATTTTGAAGATAGCAAAACAGAAGTTTGTCTTTTGCCTTATTCAGTCTTTTGTGTATAATCTGTTGCTTTTGCAATACGCAACTGCTGTTGTACTGGTTGTTAACAGAAATAATGAAGAGTGTTTCTAGCGCTAAATGGTAATCGTTATGCAACACAGATATCCACTAGTCACATGTAATACCTAAACTAGAAGCTAGTTCATTATTAAACTGGTGTATGTGTTTGTTTTCTTGTTCTTTTTGTGTAATTGAAATCGAAACAATTGAATTTTTCAGAAATAAGATTATACAATTGATTTTCCTTTGATTTGGGTATCCGTATTTGAGTTGGATCTGTGAGAGGAGTTTTTCTTACCTGCTGTACTTTCTGCTCATGTAACCAGTTCCTTGATTCTGCTTTAAAGTGCAATTTTGTTAGCTTTGAAAAATTAAATTGTAAATATGTCAAAAGGTTTGGGCCTGGTTTGGCCTGGTTCTGTGACTAAATGGAGTGAAGGGTCCCATGGACCCATGGCTCAGGAGGGGGGAAGTGGGGACAGTGAGCTAAGAGAGAAAACTAATTACCAAATATGATAATAGAATGCTAGATAACACAGTATAATACAGTATGATTAGTAATGAAGCTAATAAATCAAATAAAGGAGTGAGTGTCCAAGACCAAAGGTCTTATTCTTGTGCTGAAGGTGAGATGGCTAGAGAACATACACCATAGAGACGAGCAGAGAAAGAAAGGACAGTCTAGTGAGTCCCGAGCAGTTTCATCTTTCCCTCTAAACAGAAAAGGAACAGTGTAGTCTTCTGGGATTAGTAGTTTTTCTCTTTAGAGAAGGGTACCTAGAAACTATACACAGTCCATACAACTGGAGCGTTAACTCTTTAACTCCAGTGCTCTACATGATGTTATGATGTGGAATGCTGATAACAAAAATCATAAAACCATGATGAGCGTGTCTGCACCGACTGAACCAATTTGAGTCTGAAAGTGACATTTTCAGGAGCAAATACTTCTATAAAAAGCATACAGTTGAATTTTTCAAAGCTAACAAAATGACGAAGCACGTGATAATAAAAGGCCAGATTTTTCTATATTGTATTTTCCAGTAGAACAGAAAAGCACTTAAACTTTCCTTGCAGCTTTCATTCGGTTCTTAAATTTTCAGAATGCTTAATCATCTCTTGTAAAGTTTGGGATTCTATTTTAAAAAGCTAGTGTAACATTAAAACCCAGATTTAGTTTAAATGGTTTATAAGTTTTCAGTTTGAAATAGAAGAATTGGTGTTTCATTTTACATAAAAATAGGGATATTAGAAGTAGTTGCAATATAAATTACAGTGATGTGCAGATGTGGAAGAAAAAAGTACTGAAAGAAATACTGGAATGACCTGTACATACTCACTTCACTGTAGCTTCTTACCTCATTAGTCAGTCAGCAAAAAGTTGAAGCAACAAATTTTTATCCTGAAAATGGGCCATACACTATGATTTCTTGAAGTTGATTTTCTCTTAGAATAATTACAGCTTTAGTGGAGTAACTTTTAGAGCGGGAACAAGAGGTAATAACTCCAAGCTTTGAAGTCTGCTATAATAAGATTAAATTCATGTTCTTTGAAGGTGACAGATTTTTCTGACGTTTGAGAGTGAATTGGCACTGTCCAGTGAGAGAATGTTTCTTAGAGATCTTAGATAAGTTAATTTCCAGTAGAATGAATTTGAACTACAAAAGTTCTAGGAATTGGCAATATTTTCAGATCTGCTTTTGATTCTCTGTCACCAGTCTCCTTCTTGTTCTTAGCATACTTGTAAATGAGCTCCAAGAGTATTTGCTCCATTACCCTCTCAGGGATTGTGACGAGGCTGACCGTCATGTACTTCCCCAGATCTTCTTTGCCCTTCTTGAAGGTCAGAGTGACATTTGGTTATTCTCAGTTCTGAGGAATATTCCCAAATGTCATGACCTTTCAAAGATAATTGAGATTGGCCTTGCAGAGACATCAGAAAGCTCCCTCAGTACTTACGGTTGCATCCAATCAGTTCCCAGGGACTTGCGTACGTCCAGTTTGCTTAAATGTTACCTAACTTGAATCTCTACTAACAAAGGTAAGTCTTCCTTGCTCCAGACTTTTTTACCTCTCTTAGGACCTGGGATTGCTGAAGACAAGCTTTGCCAGTAGAGGCTGAAGAGAAAAAGGCATTGGCTCTTCCCAATTCCTTTTTTGCTAGGTCACTTTCCCCATTGACTAGCAGGCCTGTATTTTTCATGACAGTCTTCATTTTGCTCCTGATACACCTGCATAAATTTTTCTTGTTCCTTACCACCTCACCATATTATTCCACTTCAGGAGGGCTTTGGCTTTCCAAATTAGGTACCTACATGCTCAGGCAGGCAGTCTGTATTGTTTCTGCGTGGTCTGAGCCTGCTTTCACCTCTCCTGCACTTTTAGATTTGAATTTTGTTAGGAGCTCTTTATTCATTCATGCAGGCCTCCGATTATTTCCCGCATGTTTTGCTACTTGGGGGACACAGACTTTAAACTCATGAAATTGAGAATAACTCATCATCTCCCTTAGGCATAGCTACGTGCTTTCACACAGCTCTCTCACACAAAGGACAACTTCTTCTCATCATCCTTATTTGGCTTTCCTAAAGAGACTGCATCTGTCTACTGCAGCACTCCAGTTATGTGAGTCACTGTACAGTGGGGAGTTGTAACAGGATGATCTTTAAGATCCCCCCCCACCAAAGCCATTCTGTGTAATCTCTGTGAGATTGTAGTCCTGAAACTGCACAGACATCTAGTCCCTCCGCTCTACTTTCTATAATGTTTTATTATCAGTGCCTTTGAGAAAGGCACTGATTTGCCAGAAAAGAGATTAGATTTTCCCCTTTGTTACTGTTCCATAGGTACTCCCTTGTTTATATTGGTATGTGCATGCTTGAGGTTGTCCATCTTCAACTCTTTATGTTGATTTTGAGATCTCTGCAGTCCACATTACTAATTTTTTTGTCAACCTGGTCCTCATGTGATTGTAGTTTTCACTTATTTTTGTCTTGTTCCAGATAATGGAGATTGTAAAACACCCTTCCCCATGAGTATAGAAACCTTTGCTGCCTCCTGGTATGTCTTGAAGGAGGCATTTTCTTATTGAGGTGAAGCACAGCTCTGTAAAAAGGGAAATCTTCATTAAGAGCACTAGAAATAAACTTCAAAAATCTAGAAACTTTCTGACACCAGAGTCCCAGACTGCTTTGTGAGTTCTAACTTCTGGTCATTTTTAAATTTCAGAAGTGGTTATTTTGTCACATCTTTGGTGCATTACAATGCCATTACAACACTGGGATTTGAGAAACAGTTTACAGTTCTGAAAACTGAAAATCATAATACAGGAGATTAATTTTTATGGTTGCTGCAGATAATCAGAAAATGGGGCTGAAAGGAGTTCAGATTGAAGTTGCCAGTTGAATAATCCAGCTTTTTTTCTTTTAAAGCTTCCAGGAAAAAAAAAAAAAAAAAACAAAAAACAAAGAAACACAAAAAAAATCCCTTCTTTATCATTCAGTGGTGATACTTGGTTTCCAACAGTCACAACTGCGAAACCTTCGTCTCTTTGACAACCAGCCTTTTAATACATTACATGCTGTTTGAAGCAACGAGTGTATATGTAAAACTATTTCATAGTCATAATTTTCTTCTTCATTTGCAATGTCATTAGAACATTGGATTGCTGCTTTTTCCATTAAAAACAAAATAGGTATCCAATTTGGAACAAAACTTCAAATAAGATTTTCATAGTCACATGAAGCTGTTTTCTGTATCTGTACCAGCACCTGCACCTCTGTACTTTCAGTGAATGTATCTAAATTTGGATTCAGAGGCACCTTTCAGTTTGATACATATTTTTGAACTTCCTCATCATTTATAAGGTACTGTGTGCTGAAGGGCAACTACAGGCACATCAGAGACCAACCTTTTGTTAGCAGAGATACTGTTACTGTGGTGGTTTTTTTTCGTTTGTTTGTTTTTTCTACTATGGTCTGAACTGAACTACCATTTGTGCTTTTTCATTATGGAATTGTGATAATTTTAAAAGCTTCTTCTCATTACTTAGTGTAGATTGTGTATTCATTCATAACAATGCTTTTTTTTTTTCCCTGTAGAGTCCCTTTTTATCATTTCATTGCTGTCATATAATTTTGCATTTTTTGTCTTGTGTATCTCTAGTTTAGAACAGATTCTTTTGGTTTGGCTTGATGTACTAAAAGCTTTGACATCACCAAGCTCAAAAACATGCTGCTACACACTGAAGTTTTATCTTGCCTCTTTAAGGCTCCTAAGCTTGCACTTGGTGTATTTTTTTTAAAGTGGAATCGTAGTGTTGTAAGCAGTTTACCTCCAAAATTACAGCTGTGGTCTAAATCAATAAGCCACAATTTGGCTAAGTTTGCAATTTACGCACTCTAGTTTTAAAATTTGCTTTTCCTAGAGTTGCTAGGAATTTGCTACCACGCTTCTACCTGGAAAACAGACTTTTCGCTTTCCTTCAGGCCAGTCCTGGCCAATCTTTCAGTCACTGCATATTTCTGAAATAGCTTGCCGATTGGAGCATAGCACAGGATTCTTAGGTTTCATCAGAAAATTGTTTCCTCACTGGAAAATGTAAACTGTGCAACTAATAATTTGCTGTGACAATTTCTTAGATGCAGAAAGAGTTACTAGATACTGAACTGGATTTATACAAGAAGATGCAAGCTGGGGAGGAAGTTACTGAATTAAGACGGAAATACACAGAGCTGCAGCTGGAAGTATGTTTTCTCATCTTTTGTTTCTATCTTTCAGTGAAATATTTTCCTACATTTTTGCTGACTTGTGAATTGTATCGTTCAGTGCAGTGTTTCTTATTATAGATGAAGGCAGTTAGCAGTAATATTAAATAAAAGTTTCTGGGTTCTGCTTCAGTAGAGAAAAAGCATCAGCGTTACTTTTTATCACTAATTTATTTAAATTCTGAAACTTTAAATGATATGATATTTTATGATTTTTATGATAGTAATACATCCTTGTGGACATTAGACTATTTTTAAATTGTTGTCTGTGTTGGATTACAAAGGAATAAAAAATACAGCCTGATCTTTTTTTTTTGATAATGTCAACATCCTCTCAATGATATTAACCAAAAAGGCCAAAGTGGAAAAAGTAATGTTAGCACAGTATTATTTTTGAGAGAAGGTGGACTCTCCGAAAACAGATACAGTGTATCCTAAGCATTCAGTGTACAGAAACATATTTTTTTCTTTTTGTTTTACTTGCTTCGTAAGAAATAAAAAATACAGAAGGCTGCTCTAGATTGTTTTTGTCTCGGTATAAGAAATTATGAATAGTATTGGACGGATAATAATTCTTCTGTTTTGCCTGTATGTGTAGTAGCTACTTGGAAGATACTGATGTTTTTTCTACTCTAAAGCAGAGTGGTGTGTTGCTTAAATAAATCCTTCTTAATGAAGCTTGGTTGTATTTTAGGTATGACTGCATGCAGACACAGTGCATGTACATGCAGCTAGTTTGCATTAAAATCTTACTTCAAGTTGTTGTGTAGCTTTGGTGGTGGCTTTTTGATGGTGAAAATAGGTTTGTTAATAAGCCAAGCCTGTTGAACTGAGATGACTCAAAAACAAACACTTACAATAATTATTCTGATAGTGAATAATGTTTCATAGGTACCCTGAATGATTTTATTAATACAGCAGTCATAAATCGATTTCCTCATGGAAGGAGATCATTGGCATGCAGTCAAGTAGCGTTAGCAGTACTGACATGGTAAACGCGATAGGATACGTTAAAAACATTGTTACTGTGATTTTGTTTAGCATTCTGATTCATGAATAGGGCAATCTCTTTTGTAATGATCTGAGGGTTTTTTTTTTAATGTCTGCTATACATGCTCAAATTCAATCCTTGAAACGGTTTGTGGGTGGTTTTTATTTTTTAAGCTTAAATTTTACTTTTTTTTTTTTTTTTTTTTTAATGTCTGTTGGAGTGCCTTTTGATATCAAGAAAATGCATGTCTGTTCTGTGCATTGGAAATGCAGGTGTGGGATTGGAAATTGGTGACTGTGTAGACCCAAATTTTCAGAGAACAATTTGTCCTTGGATATGCATAGTAGAACCTCTGTTTCACAACTCACAGTACTGTGGCCAAATGTTACTATGCTCTTTTATTATTTTATATTTTCTTTTGAGACTAAAAATTCTGTCTGTAAATTAGGAGAAAACTGTTAGTCAGTACAATGAGAAAATTTCATTAACAAATTTCATATGTTATATTCCTGTCTCTCCCGAGGAAAGGAATTGTCCTCACATATGAGAGCTTCTTTGACTTCTGTTGTTCTGACATGTTGTTTTTTCTGTTCCAGTACTATTTTGAATCTGTTAATAATGTACATCATTAATTTTAGCATATTTTAAGATCTTAAAGTTGCTCTAAGTCTTCTTTAGGGATGTGTCTTTTTTTTTTTTTTTTTTTTTTAGGAAATGTCAAAATACGTGTTTGTTAGTTTTGTCTAAATATTTGGATTATGAATTTTAATAAATCCGTGTGTGTAAATCTTAGGCTGCCAAACGAGGAATTCTTTCTTCAGTTCGTGGTAGAGGGGTCCATGCAAGAGGTCGAGGTGCATCACGTAGCAGAGGTAGAGGAATACGTGGACGGGGTCGAGGCAGAGGAGTTCCTGTACATGCTGTTGTGGATCATCGACCACGGGCATTAGAAATTTCTGCGTTTACGGAAAGTGATAGAGAAGATCTTCTTCCTCATTTTGCGGTATTTTGTAATTTCTCTTTTTCTGCTCATGGGATGGCATTCTATCCAGTGACTTGTTTATGCTTGATTCAGTTCATCTGGAAATATTATTCAGGAATAACTCTATAACATGATATACCTGTTCATGATATAGAGAAGAAAAAAAAAGTCAGAAAAAGGTGAAATAGAAATTACACTGTTATTTCAACTGCTGTTAACTGAAGCATCAGACAGTTTGTCAGAATTGGTGGTATTTTTGAGGGGAGTTTCAAGATGACCTGAAATTTTTCAGTGTTTCTGCCATTCTGATTTGGACAATAAAGATGAGAACTATATATTTACTGACAAATTTCGACAGGGCATCCAAAGGGTTTCTTGTATTAATCTGTCTAAGCTTAGAGGTTTTTTTTGTTATTGTTGATCAACAACAACAATCTACTTGGTCAACCATAAGGCACTGGTAATGTAGTCTCAGTGAAGATTTAAAAGAATAAACTTATTTTTAATCCACAGCCTAGTATTATGATTGAGTCTGCCAGAAGACCGTTGTTGCTGTTTTCTCACATGTTCTTTGTACTTCAGCAGTGCACTCCACCTGTACAGATATGTTGGGTATTGGAGCTTACATTCTTGGCAGCATTAGAATACCGTAGAAAGTATTGGAAGAGTTTATTGGGCTAGAAGTTAAGATGCTGAAATCAAGCTAAGATGGAAATTTTGGCTACCTGTCCAGTATCTCATCTTTTTGTAGAAGTGTTTCATAATAAACTATTGGAATAATCTGAAGACCCCCTCTTCTTAATCAAGGAGAAGTATTGAAGCAGAACCACCTCTCTTTTCTGTCATAATTTTACTTCATACTTGTGTGTTTACAACTAGGAAATGTGAACTGTGGTACTTTGTGTTTTTAAAAATGCAAAGAAAAATAACACTTCCGTGCGAAGAACTCTAATTCGCATTAAGAGTGTGAAAGGGTACACTGTTCTAACTTGATATGCTTTTTGTGGTATTTCATGTAGGACATCATTTTTAGAAGGGGAGGGTAGAGGAGGAAGTCTGGTTTACTAAGCTTTTTTTTCTTTCTTTCTTTTTTCATATTAAAAGCAATACGGTGAAATTGAAGATTGCCAGATAGATGACTCTTCGCTCCATGCGGTGATTACCTTTAAAACAAGAGCAGAAGCTGAAGCTGTGAGTAGTTTCATTGAAAATACTTGGCAGCATTCAACTGCAATATATTCTAATATTTGATTAAATTTAATGCAGATAATTACTCAGAAATATTTTAAAGAATTCTCATATAGGAAGTCTAATTGTAGATTGAACAATTCTGTCAAAAGTGACACAGGCAAAGAGACCTTGCCTGTGGTCTGTGGAGGGGATTTTTCAGGCAGTGATGCCAGAGGGACATGACATGGAGCAACTGGAGAGTCATGCCTGTTTCTGGTGGCCATTTCCAGGAATGGGCTATTGAGTCACCATCCCTGGAGGTGTTCAAGAAATGTTTAGATGTTGTGCTAAGGGACATGGTTTACTGGGGAAATACTGGTTGTAGGTGGACTGGATGACGATCACGGAGGTCTTTTCCAACCTTGGTAATTCTGTGGTTCTGTGATTACTGATTCTCTTACAATATAAGGATTTATAACAAAGCAGGGTTATACTTTTGTAAGAGGGAAGTCAAGACAGTCATATAGAAATTCACAGGTAGATATCCTTATTTAATTGCCAGTTATTTTCACCTTAAGGATTCAGTCTTGTGTAGTTTAACTGACAGCCTGCAGACTGAGTCTATATATTTGGTTGGTTCATCAGTTGTATTTAGCTTTGCCTGGAAGTCAGTGATAATGTGAATGTAATTTTATGCGGTGAGATATTTTCTTTTCCTCCAAAGCGTATTTATTTATGAAGTTACAGAAGTATAGAATTACAGAAGTAATTCTTAGAGAGTTCTGAAACACAGCATTGAGGTATGTTGTAATTCATTATCCTTAAATATAGATTATGAGGACTATATTTCTGGATGAACAGGATTCTTGCCTTACTCAGTTAATAGTGCAAGCAGTATACGAATCTGCACAAAATAATGAACATAGTTGCATTGCAGATTATTTTGTTTTCTTTAAAATCCTTCCATCACTGTTGGGAAGGAGTATCCTGAAAGTAATAGGGATGATATCTTTGCACAAAGTTTATCTTTTGGAGATTATTTGAATGGAATTTTCATATTTGACCAGATTCTTTTGTTTCTGTATTCCTTATCTTGAAAAAGATAAATGATCTAATTGACAGTATTTACAATGAAAAAGAAGCCGGTAAGAGTAGTTCTGACCACTCACAACATCGTAATAGATACTTTGAGAAATAATTTGATTCATAAGCCAGAGGTGTTTTAAAGGAAGAGAAGTGTTGGGTGTGAAACATTCTAATGCAACAGTGTGGAGCTCTGACTGTATGGAGACTAAATTATTTGGTAAAAAAGGAAGTGCAAGGAATGATACATGGTACATAATGACTGGTAAGGATAAAGCAGTAGTATTGTGTGTCTGAAAGAACACAAACAGTAAACTTAGAGATCACAAATAAAAGCTGTAATAATTACTATACTCTATAATGGATTCAGTTATGGTTGGAATTTTTTATTTTGATGCTTTCTAACATTGGATATTTGATTTTGTGCCTTCATATTATTTAATGTTACAGTTGTAGTTTATATAACAAAAAACAATCATCTGTTTTTATGAACTGTCCAGATAACATCTGTACTCCCGTATAGAGTATGATTTGCCACAAAAAGGTTAACAGATCATATTACAGATACCTTTTATCAGCAAAATACAGGTTTTACTTCTACAACTTCTTTAGAAAAATTGGCATGCAGAGTCATTTCAGTCACAGCTAACTTTCTGTACCCAAAAGTCAAAGTTCAGTAATACTTCAGAAGCAAACTCAGAAGTTGATATATGTGAAATGAAGAAAGAAAACAGTGCAGAGAATGCAGAAAGGTATTGACAAGGGAGAAGGGAGACATGGTTAGTGGATGAGGAGGTGTGATCAATAGAACAATTAAAGTTAACATTCTGTATGCTTGTTTTTCCACGATACATTTCACTGCTTTAGAAAAATAGTAAGTACTCAAGGTGAAGATGTGCTTGCAGTGAAGTTTGGAAGGTTCTGTGAAAAGTGGAAGGATTTGGATTGAATTATAAGTCATTACCTGTATGTGATATGTCCACAGTCCAGTTTGCACTAAAACTTCTTCATTTCCTTGTAACTGTGTCTGATTACGTTTATTTTTATACTAAAATATTATAAAAAATGTACTAGGTCAAATACAGTAAAGTCTCATTTTTTTTTTTTTCTTAAGATATTCTTGTCTAAATATAATTCCACTGGACTTTTTGTTTTTATTAGTAAAGCAGACTCTAAGGCTGGTAGTAGAATAAATTGTGGATAAAAAATGTAATCATTAAAAAGCATCTACTGAGGCCAATTTTGGAGTAAATGCTGCTAATATTTTACTTTCTTAAATGAAAAAAGGCTTAAGCTTTATGACTGTGTCTGTCCTAGTCTGAAAGGAAGAGGAGTATTCCCTGTTGTAAAATGTTGAATTTTATGTAGTAGTAACTTCTTCCAAAGATTACAAGTTGTTTCTTGATCTAAAAGTCACGTATAAGTGCTTTTAAAAATTCTTGTTATGTGATATTGTGATGAGACCATGAACAAAAAGCTCCAGAGCTGCATTTTAATAGGCATAGAATCTTTTAAATTTATCATAAATTTATATGTACAGATTTAAAATTTATACCTGGGGACTTCAATATCACACAATTCATGTTCAGATGTCATCGAACATGTAATTGTTTCTACATTTCACATTATGCTGTGCTTTCAGATTGCACTATAAATCTTTTGTGACTATGATGGTTATTTCGGAATGTTGCTAACACTGATTTATGCTAGTTCATGTTACTTTAATTTGAACATACTATTTCCAAAGCAGCCACTTAATGGATCTGGTACTTAGAAAGCCATGAATATCCCATAAGTTAAAAATTTTTATATTTCAATTACGAGGGCTATACAGGAAGTAAAACATTTCCAGTAGATTAAGTTGTAATCACAAAGGTTTATTTTTTTCCTTTAATATTTAATTATTTTATATGTGGGATGGCTTGTTTCTTCTAGTAAGTAATGTGTTAATAGGTTTGTGTCAGTCTTCAAAAGACGAAGTACCCATCAGTGTAGTATTAAAAGCAGAGGCAAGTATTTAGTTCAGTATGTTGAATCACCAAGTGATTAATGATTTTTCAGTGCTTATTTTGTTTGAATATGTTTTGATCATTTTCCTGAAAGGATGTGTGAATTTTGTGTGTAGTTAATAAAGTTTTGTTTTAGACAATGAACAGTAGTTCAATATTAACATATTAAAACTTGTTTTCTCAGAAAAAGCAGACCATTGGTTTGTTCCTGGCATTTAACTATTAGAGAAGTTGTTTTTTCTCCTGACAAAGACATTTTTAACTAAGACTAAATTTGTTTTAGGCTGCAATCCATGGGTCTCGGTTTAAAGGACAGGAGTTAAAGTTGGCATGGAACAAGCCTGTTGCTAGTATGTCAGCTGTTGAAACAGAAGAAGCTGAGCCTGATGAAGAAGAAGTAAGTTTGCTTTTTTTGTCTCATGTTTATTTCTTAAAATGAAATGGTTTTGTTTTTTAAATGAAAATGATCTATTGATTCATACCACTTAAATCTGACTCACTTTTCAGTATCAGGAAATGGATTTATTTATTTAAGAAAATATTGTTTTCTAGGCTATTGACAGTCTAAGTATTTCACTTTTCATTGCAGGCGTGTTTCATTTCTAGTGTGTACATCTAGAAAATAAAATAGGAGGGGTGTGTTTGACATCACAAAATGTCTTAATATAATCAACAGTTCTTGGGAAATTTTGCATTTAAATGTTATTCTTTGTGTGAGGTTTGTAGTGCTTGCAGCATTTGTTTAAGTTGATATTGAAGTATAATGTTAGAATCGCTAGGTCCTGGACAGAGAAGTTTTAAGAACTTCAAATTAATTTGCTGATTTAAAAATACATAAATAAATAAAAATTCTATATTGTTTCACTGTTTAAAATTCATCTTATGCAGGATGAGATCAGGGTGGTGGTGATACCTGTAGTCACCAGCCTGAATTTTAATCTTAAACGTGTAAAATATCTCAAGTTTCTGTGTGCTTACAGTTGGTCATGCTGTTCATATTACTTTGTTTTATAGCTGATACTATATAAACTTGAAGGTTTCCATCTTTCTTCCATGTGTAAATTCCATCAATTCACCTAAAATGCTAAAGAGACCTGAGACTGAAATGAAATGAAGAATTACCTTGATAGTGTGTTTGTTTTGTTGTTGTTTTTTTGTGTGTTTTTTTTTAAATTTTTTTTTATTTTATTTTTTGTATTTGCTGTTTCAGAGGTGGAGAAGGAATAGTTCTGTAAGGGATGAGGGAAGTAAATTATTCAGCATGCTGACATTCTTAAACAGTAATGAAATAGGGCTTTTAGTCTGTTTATAAAATTGTGAGGCAGGTCTTTTGGACTTGCATGGTACTAAAAATGCCTGGTGCTTAGCCACTTAATTATGAAAACA
This sequence comes from Centrocercus urophasianus, assembly GCF_019232065.1. Taxonomy (NCBI): domain Eukaryota; kingdom Metazoa; phylum Chordata; class Aves; order Galliformes; family Phasianidae; genus Centrocercus; species Centrocercus urophasianus. Next base: position 7,964,869 of record NW_024885532.1, read on the forward strand.
CTTAATTTAGTAGATGCCTTACTTTCTGCATCCAGGTGCCTAACAAAAAGTTGGCTATATTGAATCAACAGCCAGTGCCTAGGGAGAGTACTGAGAGTCATAGGCACACAGGCATTTAATTATCACAGGTTTGCATTTCAGGGACCTGTTGAGTCAATATGATGTTTTTGTAGTTGATAGCCCATTCTACATGTTTGTTTTCTTAATTTGGTAGGTTTTGTTGGAATGTGAGTGAACTTAGCACCTACAGTGTCCTATGATGGGGAATACTATTGTTTAAATATGAGTACCAAGAATAACTGTACTGGATATATTCTGCATCTGCAAATTTAATTTTGATGTTCTGAATCAACCGTTTAAAAAAAATTTTTTTTTTCTGCACTTTCTCTAAGATACTTCCTGTGATACTTCCCCTTAGTGACATTTTCTCTAGTCCAGAGGTCTGTAGGCTCTATGTGTTCACTGTAAGGAAATTGTTACAGGTTTTATGATAGTCTCTGCTTCCACTTAGCCTTGTGCACATGGTATTTTTGCATTTGCACTGTACAGAATGCCTCCTTTGTAGCTGTCCTATCATATTTTAGTCTGCTTAGCATCTAGACACTAGGGGAAAAGACTGAGTCGTCAGAAGGCTGCAGTATCTTAGTCTAGTTCATAATACTCTACGTGTATTGATAGTCAAGATGTTAACAGAGCTGCTTTCTGTAGGCAAAAGTAATGAATGAAGATAATAGTTCTTCTCTCTTGTAAAAGAGCTTACTGAAGAAAGCAAATATATCATAGAATCATAGAATGACCAAGGTTGGAAAAGACCTGAAAGGTCATCCAGTCCAACCGTCCACCTATTACCAATAGCTCCCACTAAACCACGTTCCTCAACACAACATCCACCCTTTCCTTGAACACCCCCAGGGTCAGTGACTCCACCACCTCCCTGGGCAGTCCATTCCAGTGCCTGACCACCCTTTCTGAAAAGTAATACTTCCTAATGTCCAGCCTGAATCTCCCCTGCCGTAGCTTCAAACCATTCCCTCTGGTCCTATCACTAATGACACGAGAGAAGAGGCTGACCCCCAGCTCACTACAACCTCCCTTCAGGAAGTTATAGAGAGCAGTGAGGTCTCCCCTGATCCTCCTCTTCTCCAGGCTGAACATTCCCAGCTCCTTCAGCCTCTCCTCATATGGCCTGTGCTCCAGACCCCTCACCAGCTTTGTTGCCCTCCTTTGAACACGTTCCAGGGCCTCAATGTCTTTCTTACAGTGAGGGGCCCAAAACTGGACACAGTACTCGAGGTACGGCCTCACCAGAGCTGAGTACAGGGGGACAATCAGTTCCCTGTTCCTGCTGGCAACACCATTTCTGATGCAAGCCAGGATGCCATTGGCCTTCTTGGCCACCTGGGCACACTGTCGGCTCATGTTCAGCCGAGCATCAATCAATACCCCCAGGTCCATTTCCTCTATGCAGTCCTCCAGCCACACCGCCCCAAGCCTGTAGCGTCACCTGGGGTTGTTGCGGCCGAAGTGCAGGACCCGGCATTTGGCCTTGTTGAAACTCATCCCATTGGCTTCAGCCCAGCTCTCCAGCCTGCCCAGATCCCTCTGTATGGCCTCACTACCCCCAGGCAGATCCACACTTCCAGCCAATTTGGAAATTCCATCTGCGAATTTACTGAGGGTGCGCTCAGTGCCCTCATCCAGGTCATCAATAAAAATATTGTAGAGGACAGGCCCCAGCACCGACCCCTGGGGAACACCACTCATGACCGGTCGCCAGCTGGATTTAACTCCATTCACCACCACTCTCATGAGCCCAGCCCTCCAGCCAGCTCCTTTCCCAGCCAAGAGTGTACACATCCAAGCCTCGGGCTGCCAGCTTCTGCAGGAGAATGCTGTGGGAGACAGTGTCAAAGGCTTTGCTCAAGTCTAGGTAGACCACATCAACAGCCTTTCCCTCATCCACAGATGGGTCACTAGATCATAGAAGGAGATCAGGTTGGTCAAACAGGACCTGCCTTTCATGAACCCTTGCTGGCTAGGCCTGATCCCCCGGTCATCCCGCACATGCCGCATGATCTCCCTCAAGACAATCTGCTCCATCCCCTTCCCTGGCACCGAGGTCAGGCTGACAGGCCTATAGTTGCCCGGATCCTCCTTACGACCTTTCCTGTAAATGGGAGTCACATTGGCAAGCCTCCAGTCTTCTGGGACCTCACCAGTCAACAAGGAGCGCTGACAGATGATGGAAAGCGGCTCGGCTGTCACCTCTGCCAGTTCCCTCAGCGCTCTTGGGTGGATCTCATCTGGCCCCATAGACTTGTGGCTGTCCAGTTGGAGCAATAGATCTCTGACTGTTTCCTCCAGAATCACAGGGGCGTTAGTGTGTTTCCCAGCCGAGATTACCAGGCCAGAGAGAGGAGTGTCCTGAGGATAACTGGTCTGACTTTTAAAGACAGACGCAAAGAAGGCATTCAGAACCTCTGCCTTTTCCTTATCCTCGGTGGTCACATTCCCAGCCTCATCCAGCAAAGAGTGGATATTCTCCTTGGTCCTCCTCTTACGGTTAATGTATTTATAAAAGAGTTTCTTATTCCTTTTCATCCCAGTGGCCAGGTTAATATAAATACTTCTCGGCATTTCTCAGCCTGCAGCCCTGTATTTTTCTAGAGTTTCACTAACCTCACAAATTAACTTCTCTTGCTGAATTTGGAAATTCTGTAGCAAAAACTAGAATTGCTGGGATGAGAAAAACAAGCAAGAAAGAACAGACGTAATTAAACATCTGGGAGACTTCATTAGGGAAAGAGATTTTGTGTTTGTCCTTTCTTTAGTTAGCGCAGAAATTGCAGTGAGAAGTGCAGTCATCAAAAAAAGTTCTGAGATAAGGAAAAGTTTATATATACACCTCTGTGTATGTAGGCAAAAATAAAACATAACTCACTGTCTATCTTCTTTATTTCTTTGTTTTAACTTCTAACTGAAGCCCCTAACTTGGAGAGTGTTTTGTGTAGTATGTTGAGATACCGTGTTGTCATTTGAATGTATTTGAAAATGTTTTTCTAAATTAATCTAAATGCACTTTAAAATCGTCATTATATTGAGCATGCTGGATTTAAGCTTAATTAAAGTATCTCATTTAAAGTTTTTGATAGGTAGTTTAAGCTCTTAGACTAAAAGAGACATAGTTAATATAAACTTGGAAAAGCTAACTTTAGTTTTCAGTGTAGTATATTAAATTTCATCAAAATGTTAAAGATTGGGCATGAGAACATGTTCAACAGATCTTCTGATTGTTCAAACTACAAGATCATTTTAAAGCTCAGTAAAAGAAAAAAAAAAGCAGCTGCATTTACCATTTACTAATTATATGTATATTTTATACACACATATACTTTTTGAAAGCATTACTTTTTACCTATGAAAAATAAAATTGTATGTTCCTTCTTAGTTTTCATGGATCTGGATTGTATTTTGTCTTTCAGTCTCTTATATTTTGTGACATAACACAGACTATCACATTTATCTCTTGAAGTTTCAGGAAGAATCTTTGGTGGATGACTCACTTCTTCAAGATGATGATGAAGAGGAGGAGGATAATGAATCTCGTTCATGGAGAAGATGATTCAACTGACTGATGACAGTGCTAGAACTGCACCTGTGTTGCATTAGTATTACCTAATGTACTTCTGCATCTTTGTATTAAAAGGGGTTTTGTGATGAAGTTGAATTCGGATATAGACTAAAAAGAAGCTGATCAGTTACACGTTTTGAGAGATTGATGTTTGAGTTACATTTCAGTAAATGGTTGCTAAAGACATCATACTAGGAACATATGCAATGTTTTTATTACATAGTTCTACAGAAAGTTACAGAATTCTTTGGGTTCTTTGTAATTTACTGAATTGGTCAAGCACAAATGACCGGAAGTTGTTATAACATAGATAATTTTTGTTCTATTCCAGATACGGAATGAAAATTTGCATTTAAAATCTTTGTGAATGTTTTCAGAAATGAATAGATAACAGTACTAAACTGAAGTCTCTAAAGTTATGTATTCATAATATTGCATAGTAGTATGCTTAGGCTTTACTATGTACTAGCCTTTTGTTGGATTTGTGTACGTATTTTACCTATGGGTTTTAATGATAAAGTGTATGACTGCTTTGCATATAAGTCCTTATGACTTTAAGATGTTAAAAAATAAATAAATGGAATGGTCTTCAAAAAAAAAAAAAAAAAGAAAAAGAAAAAAAAAAGCAATAACCAAAAAAGATAAGGCAATGGTCCTTCATAATGGAAAAAAAAAAAAAAAAAAGAAAAGGAAAAAAAAAAAAGAAAAGAAAAAAGACCATTTCAAATGGCAACCCCACCCCCATACTCACAAAAAGAGCTCTAATCACTTTCATATTAAAATAGTATTGAATATAAAAGAAAAATCTCAAAATAATGAAGTTTCATTTAATTTAACTCACATATGTACTCTGTCACATACAAGGTTTTGAACATCTTCTGAATTTTAAAGCTGTTTTAAGTCAAACTTTAAGTAGAATAACAATTTGATAGTAAGGAATTTATTCTTTATCCTGCACTGTAGAACTGCAGAAGAAAATTTAGTCCTGCAAAAACGTGTACAGCTTGTTATGTAGTTTAGGATGATAAGAGTGTGAGAAGTGGGATATTTGGCAAGAACGATTCTAAAAATTACGATCACACATTAATACATATGTTTTTTTTAATCTCTCTGTAGTTCTATCATGATGTTTTTTTAAGTAGTATTTGCAGATAGCAAGTTCACACTAGTGTATTTTGGTCATGTGAAAATGTACATACATGAAATGTACACTATAGAAATACTTAATTGGCTGCAGGAGGACATTGTGTTGTGCGGGATCTGAAGCTTCTCCTTCCTTTAGGAAGGGGAACTTACTGATTTTTGCACTAGTAGACTTTCCTTTTGGTGCCATTCTGCTGCTTGCAAAAGGAAAAGCATTTGTTAAACACTAGTTCTTGTTTATTTCCATCGACTCGTTCATGAATACAATGTAAAATCCTATCTGACAAAGAAATGCAGGAAATAGTATTGCAGTCTATTTTCTTCAGTCTTTGTGTTTCTGTGTTTTGGAGGGGAGGGGAGGGAGAGCTGCACCTCTTCCCCTCCCCTTTTTTAAAAATTCCGTAATAGGAGCAGAGGTAATTAGAAATAGTATCCCAGAGAGAAGAGGTCTCACTGTAGAGGTTTTATTCCACACTTTTTAGATGTTGGAGGCTTTTCTGAGGCCTTAATCCTGTTTCTTTTTATATTCCTATGTGTATGCAGATCTTCCTGCAAACATAGGCATTAAATTTTTTTGTACAGACCTAGTTTCACATTGAAATACCACACTTGACTGCCATGCTTGTTACAGTAAATTCAGAATCTTGCCTTAGCAAACTGCATTTGAAAAATTAGTTTCTTTTTACACTGAATTTAAGGCAAAATAAAATATTTTAAGAACTTTTTTATACAATGAGCACTTCCAGTTCACTGAGTTAAATACAAGCGTTTCTACTTTTCTTTGTTAATAATTTAGTGCATTTGAAGACTGCCAGATTGTCAGTCCAGAAGGTGGAATTTTTTAGTATGTTCTCATGCAGAACAGGTACAGCATGGGAAACAACTGTGCATGCTACCTTAAAGTTGTTGTGTTGTGTGCTTTTTCTACTGCTCAATCATGGCTTTTCAGTGGCAGTAAATCTTAGCAAAAGGTAATGATAAGCACTTGTGTATACTTAACATGGATGCTTATTGTGAAGCATCTCAAAATTCTTAATCATCTAATTTAAAAATTATTATTATTATATATTTGCTTGCTTGTTTTGAATTCAGCATGCTAACAGATCCATGCTAGATTCATTTCTTAATAATTGCCTGCAACCTGGTCTACCTGTATGGGGAATATGTTTTCAACACCTAACTTACCCATTTCATCAGAGAAAGGTGACGGGAAAATACTTGCTATCATTTCTTTTACCATCTGCCTTCTTTTACCTTATTTCATGTCATTTTGAATGATTGAAAACCACCTGGATTAGAATAGTTTGTTTTGCTGTCAGTTTAAAAAACAAATGACATGCTTGTTTCGGTTAAAACTATTCTGTAATCAGATGCCATGCAGCATAAGGTAATGGTATTCTGGTTGCAATCAAAATTGACGTCCTGTGTATTTCTCTATCAAATCAGATTTTTTTTCCTTCCTTTTTTTTTTTTTGTTTTTTTTTGTTGTTGTTGTTGTTGTTGTTGTTTGTTTTTTGGGGGGGTTTTGGGGTTTTTTTGTTTGTTTTTGTTTTTACTTAGTTCTGGTATTCCTTGCCTGGCTTTGCTCTTTCCTTTGCTGCTACTGTAAACAACTTTTGTAATTTCAGTTCAATCCAGTGAGGTCTTTATCAGAATAGCATTCAGTGAGATTTCTTGTCATCTGGAGCTACTTCTTTGCATCTTGACTGAACAAACCAAGCATCCTACTGATTTTCATTTCTTTCTTTTCTTAGTTGATCCTTCTGAGTGCATTCTTAAGTATACCTCCATTATGCTTAGCTTAAATAATTGTGTTTTTTTTTTTGACAGTTCTGCAAGTGGATTTTCCTAGTCTGAAACACCAGGAACACTGGTTTTTCTCAGAACGCTTTTCCAAATTTCTTTGGATAATAAGGTAAACACTTAAGAAAGTATTTTCTTTTCCAGCTAGGTGGTGAAGTACTTGAATAAATTGTGTTCTAATATGTAGTTAAATGGCAATATAGTAGTAAGCCACATTTGGTTAAATTACAGAAAATGTTATGTAGTGGGAGTCAGTAAGTCAGTGTTACTGTCTGTAAAGCAGTAAAACAGCAAGAATGCCTCTTTCAAGCATTACTTATTACCAGTGTTGTAGTTATTTTTCTCTTATGAGTTTTCCAATTTGAAATAAATGAGTTATATTACCAGAACACGAAGGCAAATGATTGACTTGCCAACCAAGTCGTAGCAAGTCTATTTCTTAAGCAGAAAAAGAACTGATTGAAAAGTACTAGTACAACTTTAGGCATTTAAAATAGGCTTATTTTCTAAAGAATTCTGAAGACAGTCTCTCTTAACTAGACAAAGGCTCCAAAAATACTATTCAGTTAACTTAGGTGTCTGATAGCAGTATGGCACAATTTTGCCTAACTTAGAAGGTTCATTTTTGTTGCTGACCATCTACTCTGCAGAGATCCCCAGACTAGGCAACATTACTATTTTTGTTGGCCGTTGAATAGCTTTTAATAACCATACATTTGTCTGATTTGTTTTATTTACTTATTTAGATGCAGTGGACACAGTTCTAATTGTCAGTTGTCTCATAAACATAAAAGATAGTTGTGCAAGAAATTTTGATTCAAAGTAATTGTTTTGAATGGAAGCATATTACGTCCCCTGTATTTTTTTTTTTTAATGTGGAATTCTGAACAAGGAGGTCTCACAAAATACACAGCAAAGGCATGCTTTTTTTTTTTTTTTTTTTTTCTTTTCCAACTGACTTGGAACACTGTTGTACCAATACCCAACATAACATAAAGAAACATCAGTGACACTATTTTTTTTTTTATTATTATTATTATTATTTTTTTTGTAATTCAGCATTGTTCTAATATTACAATAGGTGTGGTCAGATTTAATCTTGTGCTGCTTAGATTTCATTGTGATTTATAAGTTTAAATTAACAAAATCAGGAAAACTGAAACAGCAGAAATCTGAGATTTTATTGGAGAAAAAAAAGTAATGGATTTAATTATCAAAGTGAACAGTATTGATGGTTCTTTATCATTTTGTCGTAGGTGGAGCTGTTTCGTACTGCTCTAGCGTACAGCACTCGGGTACTTGTCATTCTTAATCAAGATTTCACAAAGAAAAAAATAAATCTGTTTTTCCATTGAGGCAGTATAATTGTAAACTAATTTTTTGGTGAAAAAAGACTGGTAGTTTTTGTGGACTTGTGTAGACCTTTGCAAATCCCCCAGTGTCTTCTTCGCATAGTAGCCTAAATACTGTTTTATAAATAATTATTTTCATTTTTTATATTAAAGTATTTGCATATATTATTCTGAACTTCTTTGAATCTGTAGGTATCAAAAATAGATGTAACAGAAATAGACTACACATTTCAGTCTTTATTTGAATTCTCTTTAGATCTATGTGGGCTGCTGATGAGTGGGATTTGAAGAACGTACTACTACACGAGGACATTTTCTTTAGTTTTTTTTTCTAATAGATCATTTTTTGAAAATTTCTTCTACATGCGTTCTTGATAAAATTCACCTGGATGTTGCTTTTCTTTACTCATATGACGAAAGATTAATTTCCTTCTTATAGAATCATAGAATCACAAGGTTGGAAACGACCTACAAGATCATCCAGTCCAACCATCTCCTCATCACCATTGCCACCACTAATACTAAACCATATCACGCAGCACATCATCCAGATGCCTCTTGAACACTGAGACACCTCTTGAACACTGAAATTATTGTAAGCTTGTATTGCTGAGATCAATTTTGTATTTGAAAATGAACTCATCTAACTTTTTAATAGTATTTTTGAGTTTGAAAACTTGAATTCTAGGATCAGCCTTGGAATCTCTGTTAATTCAGTTTCTTAACTTTCTCTAGCAAGGACTGCAATATTGAGTTCAACAAATCTGTCTGTGCTAGTTGATGAACAAGATTTTAGTATTTTTCAGGAAATGGGAGAGAAACTGTGGGGCATGTACACTTCAAAAGCCATTTTTTAATAAGCATCTACAGTAGACATGTTTTTGTTTGTTTGTTGTCATGGTTTTGTAATTTTGCTATCAGTATTTCACATCATAAGATCATGTAAAGCAAGGATAATTAAAGAGTTAATAATCCAGTTCCATGAACTGACAACTTTCTGGATACCTGATTCTCAGAACAGAAGAAGAACTACATATCCCAGAGGACTTCACGGTTAGAGAGGAAGATAAGTCGTAGGAGGAAGTCACAGGATCTCACTCTTTGTCTGGAGCTCTCTCTCGCTCACTGTCTGGCAGTGTGTGTGGGTGTGCTTCCAAGCCATGTGCTTCCTGTTCCAAGTAGGCCTTTTGGTTTTGCACACTCTCTCTCTTATTTTCTTTGATTCTTATTTTCTTTGGTTTCTTATTTTCTTTAATTTATTAGCCTCAATTTAAATTAGAATGTATTATATTGTGTTACCTTGCATTCCGATATCATATTTAGTAAAATTAAGTTTTCCTCTTTAGATCATTGCTGCTGTTCTGTTTTTGAACCCATCTCCCTACCTTTCCCTTTTTCCATTCCCATTTTTGGAGCCATGGGACCCACAGGCCTACTGCCTCCTGTGACAGGTGTAGATTGATCAAGATAATTCTGTGACAGTTTTTGGTGGAGAATGCAGGCATTCTAAAGCTTTTAATGTTAACAGAAAAAATAATAATAATAATAATTCCTTTAAACCCAGAGACTTTAGAAGCATTGGTATCTACTTTGACCTTCATAGATTAGATTGTAGTCTGGGCAATCTGCCAAACTCTGAACACTGTACAAAGTGTTTTTTGTTTTTGTTTTTCCTTTTTAGCAGCTACCAGCTATGAATCTGCTTTTTATTTTAGGAGCGCTGTCTAAGGGATTAAAAGCCATTACGTTTTTTGGAACTTACTGGCCTCCTATTAACATCACACTTTCTTGTTGTGAAAGTGTGTTTATATATCACTGTATAATCAATGAATATACAGATGTTATAATTAAGAAATATACAAGAAATATAGGCTAAACAGGTTATCATGCTAACGAAGAATGGATGGAAAGTTTACCCTTGCCCTGGGCTCACTGAGAAGACTCCAAGAAGAGCAATCTCCAAAAGAGATCGTTCCTCACTGGTAGTCAGCTCTTAAATAGGGTCTAAAAGAGGTGGAGCCCCTTCCAGTAGCACAGGAGGATCATCTTCACCTGTGCTCCCAGAGCTGACTCATTGCTCACCTCGAGTGGTCAATCAGAGGTTCAGGCCATGATTCTGCAGTTCCCATACACATCACCAAGGAAGGGTACTGATGGAGACACCTGTCTGGTACTTACATGCATTGTTGTATGATTTGAATTTTGACACTTACATCCCAGATGGAATAGCTAATTTTACAAACAACATGATGTTCAAACCGGTTTCCAGGCTTCTCAGTTCGTCACACATTTTTCGAATGCTGAGTTAGTGGTCATGCTTGTGTTCATACTCATGTGCATGTACTCCCTGAATGTACTCCTCTCCCTCTGTGTTATGTGGAAGAAGCCTCCTCCAGAACCAGAGAATGTTGACTGGGAGGGAATACGGAGAGGTTTAGGAAAAATCTTAGAAGCATGGGGACCCTCAATGTCGTGGGATTTCACTCCTGAGGAACTAAGCCAATATTTGAGTCAGTGATGGTGCGGCCTACATATATTTAAGGAGGTACAACTTACTGGGGGTTTGGCTTGTGCTTACTACACTCTATATAATACTGTTCTGGAGAGAGAGAGTTTCCAAGCTGAGGTTCAAGCCAAAGGGAGAAGTCTCCAAGTCAAATCTGATCAGACACAGGAGACACCAATAACAATGTCAGTTGCTCCAGTGGAAGGCAAGAAATGCAAACGGGTGTCCTCGCACCTAGAACTTGTGAAAAAAGAAGAAATGGAGGAGGAGGTAGAGGAAGATCCATGCGAGGTGCCCTACTCAGAACCACCACCATCTGGAAAGACAACAGGAAAAAGAGACATGGAGAGGAGAGTGATGGAGTCTCTATTACTGTTCATTGACTTCTGAAGATGACTGAAATCCAAGGCTCAAGAAAGGAGTTTACACGGTGCCTGAACAAAACTCTTGTTACCTGGTTGCTTCACTGTTCAGATAATGGGGCCTGTAGCTTGCCTCTAGGTGGTAACAAAGCTTGCCAACTAGGAGGCATTGCCAGAGACTCAGCTATTGATAGAGGGATTAGTAAATATTTGGATGGAGCTGCCACCCTCTGGGAACGAGTGTTAGTAGCCGTGAAGGAAAGGTATCCCTTCACAGACAATCTGAAGCCTGAGATGAGAAAGTGGAATACAATTGAAAAAGGTATCCAGTATTTGAGGGAAATAGTCGTGGTGGAAATGTTGTATGACCCTATGTTTTTTCCTAACAATCCACACCAAGACCATGATCCTGAGAGCGAGAACAATGACTGATATATGGCAGAAACTCACAAGAACAGCACCAGAAAGGTATGCTGATACACTAGCAGCAGCGTTTGAAAGGACCAACAGAGAAGACCCCCAGTTTTTGAATTGATACTTACACTTCAAAACTTTGAACAAAAGCTACCCAGAGCTCACGCTTCCATTTCAGCCATCTCACAAGTAACAGACAGACTAGATGAAATGAGTGATTGTACTGACGAATTGTGACAAACCCATAGTACCTATGGGTACATAGTACCCATTCTACCCATAGTAGAATTAGAAACGCTTGAAGATCAGGATGATGAAAGAAGTCTAATGAAGGAGCTGATCAAACTAATGAAAATTCAACTAATTAAAGGTGATGAACATGTATCACCTGTATCCTCACCTGTATCATCAAAAATCTCACCTATTAAAGACAAATGCTTTCCTGCTCAAGCAAAAAATAGTAAAACTACATCATGTATAGCTTTGTGGCATTACCTATGTGACCGTGGAGAAGACAAAGAAGTGGCATGATCAAACCACTCCTGTACTACAAGCACAGGTGAGAGAATTACAAAACAAATCAATCATCGATGTAGTTACTTCAGTTCTACAAGTAATGAATTGAGGGGCCCTGCCCTCAGTCAGGGGGTGGAAGGGATAATAGAGTTTATTGGACTGCGTGGATTAGATGGCCTGGCACATCAGAACCACAGAAATATAAGGCACTGGTGGACACCGGTGCACAGTGCACTCTAATGCCCTTGAGACACAAAGGGACAGAATCCATTCATATCTCTGGAGTGACTGGGGACTCTCAAGAATTGACTGTACTGGAAGCCGAAATAAGTCCCACTGGTGAAGACTGGCAAAAATATCCTATTGTGACCTGGCCCAGGGTCTCCGTATATACTTGGTATCGATTACAGAAGGGGCATTTCAAGGATCCTGAGGGGTATCGATGGGCCTTTGGAATAGCTGCTGTAGACACAGACAACATTAAGCAGCTGTCTGTTTTGCCTGGCCTGTCAGAAGATCCGTCTGTTAAAAGAGCAGCAAGTTCTGATTGCCACAAAAATGGTGCATAGATGTCAGTACTGCATCAGCAGGGATTCCTTGCTCCCCATTCGTAAGTTGATCCGTCAGCTAGAGAGATGGAGTGATCAACAAAACTCACTCACCTTTTAACAGCCCCATACGGCCAGTGTGTAAAAGTGGAGAATGGTGTGGCGGTAGACTAATGAGGCTTGAATGAAGACACACCCTCATTGAGTGCTGCTTTGCTGGACATGTTAGAACTCCAGTGTGAGCTGGAGTCAAAAGCAGTCAATGGTATGCCACCACTGATACTGCTAACGCTTTCTTTTTCATTCCTTTGGCTACAGAATGTAGGCCAGTTTGTTTTCACCCGGAGGGACGTTCAGTATAGTTGGAACTGTTCACCCCAGGGGTAGAAACACCCAGCCCAACCATTTGCCCAGGGTTGGTCCAAACTGTACTGGAACAGGGCAGGACTCCTGAGCACGTGCAGTACATTGATGATATTGTTGTGTGGACTGATGCAGCAGAAGTTATTTTCACGAAGGGAGAGCAAATAATAGCAAAATCAGCCTGCAAAAGAATTTGGATTAAGCAAAGCAAAGTGAAAGGACCTGTCCAGGAGATTCAGTTCACAGGTATAAAGTGGCAAGATGGGCTTCTTCACATCCCAGAAGATGTGATAGACAAAATCATCACTGTGTCTCCACCCACTAGCAAGAGAGAGACAATCTTTTCTGGTTGTAGTGGGCTTTTGGAGAATGCATGTTCCAAACTACCACCTCATTGTAAGCCCCCTTTATCAGGTGACGCGGAAGAAAAATGATTTTACATGTGGCCCTGAGCAGCAGCAGGCTTTTGAACAGTTTAAACAAGAGAGAGCCTATGCTGTGGCCCTGGGACCAGTATAGATGAGACAGGATGTAAAGAACATCCTCTACTCTGCTGCTGCAGAGAAAGGTCCCACTTGGAGTCTGTGGTAAAGAGCCTCTGGAGAGACCTGAGGCCAACCCTTTGGATTCTGAAGTTGAGCATACAGGGGGTCTGAAGAGCACTACGCTCCAACTGAAAAGGAGACCTTAGCCATGTATGAGGGGGTTCGGGCTGCTTCTGAAGTAATCGGTACTGAAACACAGCACCTGGCACCTCGACTGCCAGTGCTGAACTGGATGTTTAAAGGAAAGGTTCCCTCCACCCATCGTACTACTGATGCCACGTGGAGTAAGTGGATTGCACTGATTACACAACGAGCTTGGATGAGGAACCTCAGTCATCCAGGAATCTTAGGAGGTCAACATGGACTGGCCTGAAGGTAAAAAGTTTGGAACATCACCATGAGAAGAGGTGTCATGTGCTAAAGAGTCCCCACCATACAGTGAACTACTAGAAAGTGAAAAGAAATTTGCCCTGTTCACAGATGGATCGTGTTGTATTGTGGGGAAGCATTACAGATGGAAATCTGCTGTGTGGAGCCCCACACGACAAGTTGCACAGGCCACTGAAGGGAAAGGAGAATCAAGCCAATTTGAGGAGGTAAAGGCTCCAACTAGCCTTAGATGTTGCTGAACGGGACAGGTGGCCAATGCTTTATCTTTACACTGACTCATGGATGGTGGCAGATGCTCTATGGGGGTGGTTACAGCAGTGGGAGGAAAATAACTGGCAAAGAAGGGATAAACCTATTTGGGCTGCTGAACTGTGGAAATACATTGCTGCCCGTATAAAGAATATAGTCATAAAGGTGCGCCGTGTAGATGCTCATGTGCTACTGAAGAACAACAATTATTAGCCTTTATTGATAGTTCAGGCAGGAAATGATGGGATCGCTGATAGAAGCCTGAGGATTATAAAAAATGATTTTAGGAGACTGGGGAAGTTAGTTGGTGGAGCAGGCATACAAGTAGTGTTTGCCAGTATTCCCTTGGTGGCAGAGACAAAAACTGAGATGACCAGGAAAAGCCATCTTATAAATGCATGGCTGATAGGCTGGTGCAAGTGCAAAAATTTTGGATTCTTTGATCACGGGGTGGTCTACTCAACACCTGGCCTGAGGTCTGCTGATGGGAATTGCCTGTCTTCAAAAGGGAGACGGATGCTTGCCCAGGAGCTGGCAGGACTTGTAGAGAGAGCTTTAAACTAGATAGGAAGGAGGAAGGGGATAAAGCCAGGCCTACTAGAGATCAGCCTGGGGAAGTGCTATTGGGATTAGGTGAGAGGCAAGGGGCTCAGCTGAGGTGCGTCTACACTAATGCGCGCAGCATGGGCAACAAGCAAGAAGCAAGAAGAGTTGGAAACCATTGTGCAGCAGGCAAACTATGACCTAGTTGCCATAATGGAAACGTGGTGGGATTGCTCCCATGACTGGAGCACTGCAATGGATGGCTACAAACTCTTCGGGAAGGATAGGTAAGGAAGGTGGTGTGGTGGTGTGGCTCTCTACGTTAGGGAATGCTTTTATGCTACTGAGATTGTGACTGGGGATGATAACGTTGAATCCCTTTGGGTAAAGATCAGAGGAAGGGCTGACAAGACAGGCAGCCTGGTGGGCATCTGTTATAGACCTCCAAACCAGGATGAAGAGACAGACGAGGTATTCTGTAAGTAGCTGGCATGAGCTGCAGTCGCCAGCCCTTGTCCTCATGGGGGACTGTGCTGGGAGTACAGCACAGCACAGAAGAAGCAGTCTAGGAGGTTTCTGGAATGCATGGAGGATAACTTCCTGATGCACCTGGTCAGAGAGCCCACGAGAGGAACTGCCCCACTAGACCTGCTGTTCACAAACAGGGAAGGTCTGGTGGGAGATGTGGAGGTTGGAGGCTGTCTTGGACAGTGACCATGAAATGATAGATTTCTCAATTCATGGTGGAGCCTGGAGGGGGAATAGTAAAACTGCTACCTTGGACTTCAGGAGGGCGGACTTTGAATTGTTCAAGAGACTAATGGGGAGTCCCCTGGCATTCAGTCTTAGCGAGTGAAGGGGTCCAGGAGAGCTGGTTGCTCTTCAAGAAGGAAGTCTTAAGGGCGCAGGAGCAGGCTGTCCCCCTGAGCTGCAAAATGAGCCGTCGGGGAAGAAGACCAGCGTGGATGAATAGGGAGGTATTCTTGAGGCTCCAGGAGAAAAAGAGAATCTACTTCCTGTGGAAAGACAGGCAACAGGCAATAGGGACAGGCAACTCAGAATCAATACAATGAAGTCATTAGGATATGTAGAGGTGAAATCAGAAAGGCAAAAGCCCAGCTTGAATTTAACCTGGCCACTGGGATGAAAAGGAATAAGAAACTCTTTTATAAATATATTAACCGTAAGAGGAGGACAAAGGAGAATATCCATTCTTTGCTGGATGAGGCTGGGAATGTGACCACTGAGGATAAGGAAAAGGCAGAGGTTCTGAATGCCTTCTTTGCATCTGTCTTTAAAAGTCAGACCAGTTATCCTCAGGATACTCCTCTCTCTGGCCTGGTAATCTCGGCTGGGAAACACACTAACGCCCCTGTGATTCTGGAAGAAACGGTCAGAGACCTACTGCTCCAACTGGACAGCCACAAGTCTATGGGGCCAGATGAGATCCACCCAAGAGCGCTGAGGGAACTGGCGGAGGTGAGAGCCGAGCCGCTTTCCATCATCTGTCAGCGCTCCTTGTTGACCGGTGAGGTCCCAGAAGACTGGAGGCTTGCCAATGTGACTCCCATTTACAGGAAAGGTCGTAAGGAGGATCCGGGCAACTATAGGCCTGTCAGCCTGACCTCGGTGCCAGGGAAGGGGATGGAGCAGATTGTCTTGAGGGAGATCATGCGGCATGTGCGGGATGACCGGGGGATCAGGCCTAGCCAGCATGGGTTCATGAAGGGCAGGTCCTGTTTGACCAACCTGATCTTCTATGATCTAGTGACCCATCTGTGGATGAGGGAAAGGCTGTTGATGTGGTCTACCTAGACTTGAGCAAAGCCTTTGACACTGTCTCCCACAGCATTCTCCTGCAGAAGCTGGCAGCCCGAGGCTTGGATGTGTACACTCTTGGCTGGGTAAGGAGCTGGCTGGAGGGCTGGGCTCATGAGAGTGGTGGTGAATGGAGTTAAATCCAGCTGGCGACCGGTCATGAGTGGTGTTCCCCAGGGGTCGGTGCTGGGGCCTGTCCTCTTCAATATCTTTATTGATGACCTGGATGAGGGCACTGAGCGCACCCTCAGTAAATTTGCGGATGGAATTTCCAAATTGGCTGGAAGTGTGGATCTGCCTGGGGGTAGCAAGGCCATACAGAGGCATCTGGACAGGCTGGAGGGCTGGGCTGAAGCCAATGGGATGAGTTTCAACAAGGCCAAATGCCGGGTCCTGCACTTCGGCTACAACAACCCCAGGCGATGCTGCAGGCTTGGGGCGGTGTGGCTGGAGGACTGCATAGAGGAAATGGACCTGGGGGTATTGATTGATGCTCGGCTGAACATGAGCCGACAGTGTGCCCAGGTGGCCAAGAAGGCCAATGGCATCCTGGCTTGCATCAGAAACGGTGTTGCCAGCAGGAGCAGGGAACTGATTGTCCCCCTGTACTCAGCTCTGGTGAGGCCGTACCTCGAGTACTGTGTCCAGTTTTGGGCCCCTCACTGCAAGAAAGACATTGAGGCCCTGGAACATGTTCAAAGGAGGGCAACAAAGCTCGTGAAGGGTCTGGAGCACAGGCCATATGAGGAGTGGCTGAAGGAGCTGGGATTGTTCAGCCTGGAGAATAGGAGGATCAGGGGAGACCTCATTGCTCTCTATAACTTCCTGAAGGGAGGTTGTAGTGAGCTGGGGGTCAGCCTCTTCTCTCGTGTCATTAGTGATAAGACCAGAGGGAACGGTTTCAAGCTGTGGCAGGGGAGATTCAGGCTGGACATTAGAAGTATTACTTTTCAGAAAGGGTGGTCAGGCACTGGAATGGACTGCCCAGGGAGGTGGTGGAGTCACTGACCCTGGGGGTGTTCAAGGAAAGGCTGGATGTCGTGTTGAGGAACGTGGTTTAGTGGGAGCTATTGGTAATAGGTGGACGGTTGGACTGGGTGATCTTTTAGGTCTTTTCCAACCTTGGTCATTCTGTGATTCTAACAAAATAGCCATGAGGTACATAGAGCTGTCAAAATTGAGGTGGCTCAAATATACTTGGACTGGCAACACAAGAGTGAATTATTTCGAGCTCGGTGGGCCCATGAGACCTCAGGCCATCAAGGAAGAGATGCAACATACAAATGGGCTAGAGACCAAGGGGTGGACTTAAGTACGGATGCTATTGCACAGATTATTTATGACTGTGAAACATGTGCCACAATTAACCAAGTCAAGAGGATGAAACCTCCCTGGGGGAAAGGGCAATGGCAAAAGTACAAATATGGGGAGGCATGGCAGGTTGATTATATCACCTTGCCACAATCTCGCAATGGTAAGCGTTATGTGCTTACGATGGTGGAGGCAACCACTGGGTGGCTTGAAACATATGCAGTACCCTATGGTACTGCACGAAACACCATATTAGGTCTCGAGAAACAAGTCCTATGGTGACATTGCACCCCAGAAAGAATTGAGTCAAATAATGAGACTCATTTCAAAAATTCTCTTGTAAATACTTGGGCCAAAGATCATGGCATTGAGTGGATTTATCATATCCACTACCATGCACCAGCTTCTGGTAAAACTGAACGACACAATGGGTTGTTAAAAACTATGCTGAAAGCACTGGGAGAAGCATTTGGGAGAAGCCCCTGTCACAGACATAGATTGATCTGGTCAACTCCGTGACAGATTTTTGGCGCCCAACGTGGGACTGCTGCTTTTTAGCTTTTAGAACAAATCTCTTTTTCTCTCTGCTCTTAGAGAGCTTTATTAAGGAGCATTATCAGTAGTTCAGGTTTCTGTGCTGGAAAACCTGACCTTGAAAGATTAGGTGTACTGCCAGTGTTCTGGGATATTTGTAAACTTTGAACACTACTTCGTCTGGGTAGTGCCTTTTTTTTTTTTTTTTTTTTTTTTTTTTTGTTAGCTTCGATTCATTAACCCTTTTTTTTTTTAGCAAGCACCAGCAATGAACCCACTTGTTATCCTGGGGGTGCTGGGTAAAGGATTAAAAGCAATGGTGTTACTCACAACCTACTGGCCAATAATCCATCTCACAGTTATGTGCTGTGGAATTGCATTCATATATAACTACCTGAGGGCACTGATGGAGACACCTATGTTTTACCTATTTGCAATGTGATATGATTTGAATTTTGACATTTACATCCCAGAAGGAATGGCTAATTTCACAAACAACTACATCCCAAATGGAATAGCTAATTTTGCAAACAACATGATGTTCAGACCAGTCTCTAGGTTTTCTCCTCGGTTTGTCAAACGTTTTTTGAATCCTGAATTAATAGTCCTGTTGGTGTGCGTGTCATCAATTCTCCTGAATGTATTCCAATTCATTCGTAATAAGGGGAAGGAGTCTCCTTCAAAACCAGAGAATGATGACTGGCAGGGAATATGGAGAGGTTTAGGAAAGGTCTTAGAAGCATGGGGACCCGCAGTGTCATGGGATTTTACTCTTGAACACCTGTGGGATCCTGAGAAACTAAGCCAGTATTTGAGTCAGGGACTATGCGGCTTACATAAATCTAAGGAGGTACAACTTATTTGGGGTTTGGCTTGTGCTTACCGTGCCCTATATAACACCATTCTGGAGAGAGAGAGTTTCCGAGCTGAGGTTCAAGCCAAAGGGGAAAATCCCCAAGTCAAATCTAATCAATCACAGGAGACACCAGTAACAATACCAGTTGCTCCTGTGGAGGGCAAGAAATGGAAACGAGTGTCTTCGTGTCTTGAACGAAAAAGAGAAGAGGAGGAGGAGGAGGTGGAGGAAGATCCAGGCGAGGGGCCCTCCTCAGAACCACCACCATCGCGAAACGCAAAAGGGAAAACTAAGAGACGTGCAGAAGAGAGTGATGAAGAGGAAGTCTCCATTACTACTCGCCGACCTCTAAAGATGACTGAAATACAAGGTTCAAGAAAGGAGTTTACACGGCGCCCGAATGAAACTCTTGTTTCCTGGTTGGTTCGTTGTTGGGACAGTGGGGCCCATAGCTTGTCTCTGGATGGTAATGAAGCTCGCCAACTAGGTGCCATTGCCAGAGATCCAGCTATTGATAGAGGAATTAGTCGATGTTCGGATGAGGCTGCCTCCCTCTGGGAATGAGTGTTAACAGCCGTGAAGGAAAAGTATCCCTTCAAAAATGGCTTGAAGATTGCGATGAAAAAATGGGATACAGTTGAAAAGGGTATCCAGTATTTGAGGGAAATAGGTGTGGTGGAAATGTTGTATGACCCTAACTTTGTTCCTAACCACCCACACCAAAACCTCAACCCTGAAAAAGTGAGGATGATGCCTGAGATACGGCAGAAACTCGTGACAACAGCGCCAGACAAATATGCCTCTACACTAACGTCAGCGTGTGACAGATACCAGGAACAACAGAGAACGCCCTTAGTTTATGAATTAATTGTTACGCTCCAAAACTACGAACAATTGCTGTCCCCAATTCATGCTGCCGTTGCTGCTATATCAAAAATGACGGAGCAAGTGTCTCAACTGATTAACCGTGACAAACCTGTAGCAGTATCAGAGACGCTTGATGAAGATCAGGATAATCAAACGAGTCTAGCGAAGGCTATGAAGGAGATGAAGGAGATGATGAAATTTATGTGAGCCATCTAACTAAAGACGATGAACCTTCCTTCTCACGTGCACCATCAAAAATCTCAGCTGTTAGAGGCAAACGCTCTCCAGCTCAAGTAAGGGATAATACACCGCGAATTGTCTTATGGTATTACCTATGTGACCATGGAGAAGACATGGGGAAGTGGCACCATGAACCTACTGCTGTACTGCGAGCACGGGTGAAAGAATTACAAGGCAGATCAACCACCAGTGCAGTTGCTACAGTTACCACAGGTAATGAATAGAGGGGCCCTGCCCTCAGTCGGGTGGGGGGGAAAGGGATAATAGAGTATATTGGACTGTGTGGGTTCGATGGCCTGGCACATCAGAACCACTGAAATATAAGGCCCTGGTGGACACTGGTGCAAACTGCACTCTGATGCCCTCGAGTCATGAAGGGACAGAATCGATCCATATTTCTGGGGTGACCGGGGGCTCTCAAGAATTGACTGTGTTGGAGGCTGAGATAAGCCTCACTGGTAAGGACTGGCAGAAACATCCTATTGTGAAGGGCCCAGGGGCTCCATGTATACTAGGTATTGATTATCTCAGAAGGGGGCATTTCAAGGATCCTAAGGGGTATCGATGGGCCTTTGGAATAGCTGCTGTGGACACAGACAACATTAAGCAGCTGTCTGTTTTGCCTGGCCTGTCAGAAGATCCGTCTGTTGTGGGGCTGCTGCGAGTAAAAGAGCAACAGGTACCGATTGCTACAAAAACGGTGCACAGGTGTCAGTACTGCATCAACAGGGATTCCTTGCTCCCCCATTCATCCCTCCGGGCCTACTGCTCCCCTGTCAAGGGCATAGATTAATCTAGGTAACTTTGTGACATGTTTCTATTTATTTGTTAGCTTTTATTTTGACCTTTTGGCTGCAAAGAGGATAATACCATCTTTAAAGTTAGCAACACCCAATCATTTAATGCGAGTATTTTTTTAGCTGATTTTCTAATTTAAAGGTTATTCTCTAAGTTGTAGTTTCACTTAAGAGTTTGGGTAATAATTTGGGTAAATATTTAAAAAAATTTTAAAAGCAGATCTTTTTATATCATTTAGCATATACTTTTCATTAAAAAGGAAGGATGAAAGTAAACTTTCAATTTCAAAGTAAACTTTACAATTCCCCCTGACAAGCTATGGAGTTTATTTGAAATAAAACAAAATATTTATGGGCCTCAAAACTTGAATTGTGCAGATGACCATTTCATAATGAAATAAGCTTCATGATTTATGACTGCTGCTTGGCCTTCCTGCCCTTTTGAATGGAAAGGAAAAAAAATGAACCACTAACTTCTCCAAAATGTTTTCCTAATGATCTGCAGCTATGTGGAATATTTTTCCTCTCTTAGGTATACTAGGTCTTTTCTCTATGCAATAATTTGCTCTCTAGGGAATGAAATAAGTTTCTTGGATTTTAAAGGTCATAATTTATTCTTCATCTTGCACAGAATCTCATGCAATAAAGATGTTTATGTGAAAATGTTTTTTTCTTTGTAGATAAAACAAAGACTTCACAAGTATGTGTGTTCATCTATGCATGTAAAAATCCCCACCTTTTTGTCAAAATCACATGCATGTTGCTAATGGATGTACATAAGTGAGATCCACAGAGTAAACAAATGCCTTTAGGGTACGAGAAATCACATTTTACAGAGCTTCTCAACTCTGCAGATTTGGTGAATAAAAGCTGAGAGGATTGTCCATTCCCTCAAAGTACCTTGCTTTTAACGTGAAGAAATATTCTTGATCACATTTGCAAACTGTCCTTTCTCGGCTTAAACAAGGACAGTTCTGACTTGATTTTCATTTCATTGAGATAAAAGACTGTATTTTCTCTTATAACTGCTAGAGGGCACTATGACTACACCAGTGAAACTGACAGTAACTACAACTAATTTGCTCCCATTTCAGAACTTCAGTAATATTTTTCTTGTTTCAGTTCTCATGCTAATATTTGCATTTCTTGCAGAAACCTGTATACATCCTTACAATGTCAGCAGAAATTCTGTTTGTGTGAACTGAAACAAGGTATCTCTCTTCGGATTTTGGTAGCAATGATAAAACATGACTCCAGGTGTTTAAATCTTCATAAAACAAAGGCATGCTTCTGTGTTACAAAAGGGGGATATATCACCTGCTTTTCTTCTCTGGGAGTTGAATTAGCTTTTCATAGATTGAAGGTGAAGTTATAGAAAACTTTATGATGCTCCATCTTGTTTGTGAAAGTGTTACATAAAAATCTATTGTGTTTATACTCTGGAGTAAGTAAACAACATTTAATTGTTGGAAAGGAATGAGGTGGGGCAGATGGTGTTATTTTTTGTATAAACTTCAAAAGAAATTATCAGTCTAACACAATGTGAAGTAATTTCACCAATGTAGCCAGTTATCTTTGTTTTATGGTAGCCTCATGCTAAATACATCAAAGAATTACTACTGTAACTCCACAAACTGGTGCAGTATAACTACATAAAGCAATTTTTTAACTACAATTTGGAATACTTGTTCATTCTGGTGGTTATATATCTTGTACTGTCATGCATGTGTAAATTGGGAAGCTACTTGTAGCCTAGGCATCTCTACACCTGGAGTTCTTAATGTGCAACATCCATGTACATAGACTCTGTTTAGACCAACAGCACGGGAGGGTGTATATTTGAATTCTTGCGTGGTGTTTTCCTATTCCTTGCGGTTGTATGTGCAGTATCAGAAAGTGCTGGAATATCTCTAATTTTGTTACGCCCTTCCTAACTCATAAGTTCAGCTAAGTGGACATTACTATAAGCTTTCTTTTTTTTTTTTTTTTTATGAGATGGCAGCATATTGTTAGCTGTGGAGTATACATCAGAAAGTCCTGGAAAACTTCTAAGAAGTCGGCATTTTTAAGATGCTTAAAGATGGAAGACTTGCTTACCAGAAGTGATTGTCAAGGAAAAATTGTGGTTGAAAGAATATGCTTTAATTCATCACTATTTATCTATTTGCATTCAGATTTAATAGATGCTTAAAATTTACCACTGCTGTTCTCAGAGAGGTATCAGATAATGTTTAAAATCATACATCTCCTGTAGAGTATTTCTACTACTTTGGCTAACAGGAAGGAGAGACTTAGTATGTGCACATATATTTTTATGGAATTTTTAGTGGTGCTTTTCCATCTTACCCTAGGAAGTGGTGGGGTGCTATTTGTTATGCAAAGTTCTACAGCCTTAGTCTTTCTCATTGCTGAAGTTTTCAAAACTTCCCCAAATATACTATCGTAATTCAAATACAAAGCAGTGTTTTGTAATGCTAATTTAATTCGTATTTGTATTAACAAATTAGCATCTCATCTAAATCTCCCCTACTTTATGTGATAGGATGAGAGAGAAGAGTTTTAAACTAAAGTTGTTACCATCTCTTCAATGATTACAGTGAGGAGAAGTGTTGTCTGTGCTTCAAAACTTTTGCTTCCATACTCTATTCCACTGTTTGCATGGGATGGATATAAAAACAATAACTACTTGTCTACTGAACACCTTTAAAATCAGTTAATCCTTTTACAGATAAAGTAGAATACTACTTTTATTGCAATACGCAGGAGAATTTTATTCAGTACCTTTCAGAAGAAAAAAAATCTATTTACATTTATAGTTTCAAGTCAATAATTCGTGGATATTATTTTACATTATTCCAGCAGTCTTACAGGCTACTTTGTGGTTAGTGTTCAAAACTATTGGAATCTGAAGGAGGCATGTTCTTTGGTTTTAGAGCTCAGGTTTTTTCATTGCCATAAGCAGCATCCTGCTTGCACACTGTGTAGTTATTATCACTGTGATGTAGCCAGATTTGGTGTGTGGAGGGATATCCTATTGATGAAAAATGTGAGATTAAGTAGCAAAGAGCCTTCATACTAGAAGAAACTGAGAGCTGGTTAACACATGATCTGCTAGGTAGTAGATTTAATTCCTGGCCTGAATTATGAAATCATTTTTCTGTGATAAAAGTAAGCGTAACTGTGAAACTGAATTTTCTGTTGGTGGTGGTCTTATACAGTGAAAAATCACAGAACATACATTATGTTTTATTAACATGCGGGGTCAATGCTGTTCTATATTTCTTTGGTAAAATTATGTTTTGGTAACATTAATATTAAAATCACTAAGAAATATTAGATTGTTTCTGGGTTGAACTCTCTCTAAGCACCCTTTCAAATGGTTTTCAATTAAGTGCTATTTCTTTTCTCATCCTCATTTACTTTAATGCTACTTTAATGTAGGGAAAATACTGATATGTTTACTCTCTTATCAGCCTTTCATTTCAGCTTTACTAATTCCTTCATGTTTACTAAACACTGAATAGTTTGAAGATAGCTTCCCAGGAAAATGCCAAGAAAAACCCCTTTGTATTAGGGGAGTAAATTCTAGAAACCAGAGTCTAAAATAATTAAGGATTAACCAGTAGCATTTGCTACATGGCCATTTTTAAGACGATAGTATATCATGCTACAGTACTATCCATAGATAAGCTTTTGTTAAACTTTTAAAATAATTTGAGTAGATAATTACTAGTGTTTTAGTAGTCCAAAGCAGGATTGATGGTATCTTGATTGGCTATAGCAGTTACTAAAGTTCACATTTTATGACCTCCTTAAAAATATTCATTTAGAAGCTTATGAATTACTCTCTGGAGTCACCCTGAATTAACAAATACTGAGCTATCTTTTACCTTTTGAATCTTTTTGTTAAATAATTTCTACCCACTACTGATTTTTATAGTGTTTTTCAAAAACTCATTTTTCCAGGTAGAGCAGGAGTAACTCTTTCATGGACAGAACTAATTTGCACAGAACATTCTCTTTTATACTGATGTTGAACAAGAAGGACGTGACTGGTCACTCCTATCCTTTGTGTCTGGTCGGCATTTGTGTGATAATATAGCAATTGAGGAGCTGAGCTATGCTTTCAAAAATGAGGCAGTCTAACTGGGGGGAAATACTAGGGCAGGAGTGATCAGCTGGGATCAGTAGAGCTCTTCTTCCCACATTTTTGGTTCAATTTGATTTACTTCCACTGCAAAAAAAATTGCACCATGGTGCTGCCCTCTGTTATATGTGTTTGGCTTCAATTCTTGTTTTGTTTTGTTTTGCTTTTTTCTCTTTCCCCCTTATTTACAGATCCAGGATAAAATATTTAATAAAGCTTTTAACAAGCAGCATGTGGAGTTGAAGATCAGAAGAGTAATTGCTGAGAAGGGCAATTGAGAACATCACACTTGCAGTCTCCTTAGAAATGTGAAACAATGCTGTGATTCAACAATCACCTCCGAAATTGAAAGCTGCGTGGCCCTGCATAAGAGCTGACCTTCTTTACCCAGTTGGAAGTCAGTAAAAGGTAGCCTTCATAGCCTTATGAACAGAGATTTGTGGTGGTAGTTCTGCTTCCCCCAGCACCTTTCAGTACCACCACTGTGGTACTGACCAGATGGTGGTGGGGAAGGCATTCTCTTAAATGGATTAAGGATTGCCTCCAGAGGTGATGGGAGAAACCTTGGAAGGGTTTTGTCAGACACTTTACATCTTACAGTAGTTTTGTGTTAATGGCTGATGACTTGTGTCATTACTGTGCTAATGCAGTGGCAGCAGCCTACTTAGGAGCTGCTGCCTACTCCCAGACACCATTGTGCTGTGGAAAGCTGAGCTGAAGGAATGAGTTGCAGTGCCTGCATTTTGCTTCCTAGGAGAACTCAGCTTTGCCAGCTGGGTAAAACTGCCCTGAGGCTAAGCTGCAGCAGGAAGACATCATTTCCACTAATGGATCTGTGTAGACAGGCTAAACCATTGGAAGAGAACTTAGGCAATTCTGATGGCATTTAGAGATTTGAGCCAGGCAGGAAGTCAAGCCAGGTGGGAAGAGCTGAGTAAGTATAGGGATGTAGCATGATGTATAGGACTTGTGATTAGGTTAGACAGCATCAGGGCTGATTTTGTCGAAGCTTATTGGGTGTGAGTGAAATAAAATACTGATGTTAAATAGCTAGATGGAGGTACTGAGATGGAAGTGGAGATTTCAAGTTGCAAAGCAGGCCGAACAACTGGTTATGTACATTTGCTTTCCTGCATCTCACCTGCTGTCCTGTCATGTGCATGAGGCAGCCCAATTTGTGGCAGAAAAAAACTCTTGCTACAAAACATTTGGGAAATACTACTAAACCTGCAAACTGGGGCAAAGAAGTACTGTTTTTCTGTGCTGTGATTTCACAGAGGCTTCCAGCTGGAGCTTTAATAGAGCATTCAAGGTACCTAACATTTTAGATAAACCTTGCCTTGGTGTTTCCTCTTGCGTGGCTTGGGAGTCTCTAAATTTGTTGTTGTTTGTTATGAACCCCAGTGGAATATGTTGTACAGTCAGTCAGTTGCTGTTTTGAAAGGCTAGCAAGTTTTAGCAAGACTAGCCTGTTTGTTCAAGTTAGATCAATTAGTCCTAATAAGCCAAGTAATAGATCTTTGCTATTATTTAAACTGTTTAATCCTGTTGTCTTTGACAAAGTTGGGAAGCAGTTACACTACCAACAGGCAGATTAATTTCAGATGAGGAAATGAATGATGATCTACTGTAGTATAGGAGTACAGGATCCTCTTTGGTCAGAGTTACTGCAGAATAAACTGGAAGGTATGAGTCTCAACTTTTTACAGTTGCATTAATAGGAGCTTGTGTCAATTGAACTTTAACAATTGAACACTTCTGCTGTGCAGAGCATTTCCTTGGCTGATGCCTTTTAGATATCTGTCCAGCTGTCCAAAGAATCAATGATTCTGTCTTGCCCTTCCTCTCTGAAAGATTGGCAAGTGATCTGAACACTTGATGGTTTAGGAGCCCTATTAAGTGTTGCCTAATCTGCAAAAAGCTGTGCATTCTTCAGTAGCTGCTTTCTAAAAACAGGTAAACTAAAAACATTCAATATGAAAAATAATGAAAATAATATTATGAAACGTAGACTGTAATCTTTCTTGGAATTCAAAAATACAACAAAAAGTAGTTTTCTATTTCTATCTCTATGAATTCACGGATCAGTTTACAGATCTCAAGTCTTGCAGCAACATACGTACAAATCTATGCAGCGTACCCAAATTATGTGTATAGTGCTATTTACTGAAGTATGCATTGCCTTTTGAAGAACTCAACAGTTTATTTCCTCCTAATTTTGAATATAGTGGACTGTTTGTATTTCAACCTTAAGATTTTTGTGGATTTTCTTTCCTAAGAATATAAGATTTCTACCAACTCTTTATCTCACAAGACTATCATGTATTTTCTACTTTCATTAAATCCAAGAGCTACCACAGTTTATAAATTTCATAAATTTCTGATAACTATTTGCCACTCGTTTGTATGCTAGGAATAGCAAAAGGAATCTTCTTTAAAACACGTCCCTTTTCTTTTAGATCCACACAAATCTTAAAGTTGAAATACAAATAGGCCACTATATGTAAATTTTTTATTATTTGTAAGGATTGGATGTCTCTAGAACTATCAAGTACTGTCAGTAATCTTAAAAAAAATTAACCCAGTATGAATGCAAATTGCCTCATATGATGCAGAGTGATACTCTGACTATTTGACAGGTTGGATGGTTCTTTGGGCAACCTGGTCTAGTGGAAGGTGTCTCTGACAGGGGGTTAGAACTGGCTGATGTTTAAGGTTCCTTCCAACCTAAACTATTCCATGATTCTATGCTTAAAGGAGCAAGCTGTGATATTTCTCTGGAAAACCTATCTAGTGAATTGCAGTTTCTGACAAAGAAGGTATACGCAAATAAGTAATCCTGTGCAAATATGCTTTCAAGTACAATTTATCACCTTAATTACTATACCTTCTGCAGCAGGGTAGAATGACTGGATATTTATTTGTCACCAAACCACTTGCACATATATCATGAAAGTATTTTCTGTGTTTATACATGTATTTCATGAGCTAATGATTTAATTGCTTTATCAGATTTTTGGGTCTCCCACACAGGCAGAAAACCACTATAGTGAGTTGTATAGTTAGGTGGTGGTGCATAAGCAGTCACAAGAGGTAGTTTTTGTAGCTTCTGTATTCTACTAGGCAACAAGCATCTTAGATTTAGTGAGATTATAAGTGCTGTTATTTGCTAGTAGGAGCTGGTGGTTTCTCTTCCCTCTCTTTCTAATTTTGAGGATAAAGTATAATTTCTATGTTCTGGGTATCGTCTTCAAGAAGTTCTAAATCACTTCATGAGGCTTTCGTGTAGCTTATGTCATTTATCCATCAGCACTCAGTCCATTTAATCCAGGCCTCTCAGCTGTACAGACCTAGCTCCTGTTGTGAGTGATCGGCCTGCTTGAGTGCTCCCAGCTTCTCCTGTCACATCACATTTGCATAAAAGAGGACGGATAACCAAATTTGAGCACACAAATGAAAATGCTAAGCGCCAAACCTGTCACAGTTGTTGTTCAACTAATTGTGAAAAATTTGATTTGCTGGCTTTTCACTGTTTATCATGTGGACCCCCTTCTCAAATTTGCCTTGGCTTCTGCTTCTGTACATGTAGCTTTTAAACTCTCTTCACAAGCAGCCCACCCTGGGGATTACTTACCTCTCCTACCAGCTTTTAATGTTGGCTCATCTACTTGACTAAATTAGGCCACCATGGCAAACAAACACATAATTAAAAACCTGGGAAAGACAACTGCAGTTGCACTTCTTAAATTGATTTTGCAGTCTATTACTGGTATATGCCTCTGCATTTCACCGTTTTATCTTGTCCTCCTCTAAACCCTGAAAATGCCTTTGCTTTTGATTACATGCAGGAGGAATTTATATTATTTCAAAATGAAGACTTAAGATTTTCTTCTCCAAAGGTAATAGTAAATAAAAACACATTCTTATTTCTTTTGTGACAGCCTATTACAGAGGTCCTCTATTCATTTGGATTTAATACCTGTTTTTGAACTGCACGAAGCTCGCAGTTGAGGTACTGTTCAAATTACTGTGATTTTTCGAAACTGGTTTATGAGTTAGCTTTCAAAATGTGCTTGTAACTGCTATCAAGCTTCTATTTCAAATCACCTTCTCTTAACTTACCTGTATAATTTACATTCTTATAATATATACCAAAAGGTCACCAATTAAAACATTTGAATGTCTTGTTGCTTTCGCTGAGAGGAGGTTCAGACACACAATTATCTATACAAAAATGAAATAAAATTAAATTAAATTTAAAAAAAAAAAATCCACTTATACATATTAAAATCTTTTATTCCTTTGGTATTTGTGTTGGTCAACATTTAAGAAGCTGGATGGTGCATACAAATGTTTAGAGACCGCTGAAAGCCTCTGAAAAGGGCCTGGTTAGAAAAGCTGACATTCAGAAATGTAGAAATATTTGATGTTTTTCTAGCTACCCTAAAATATATTTAAAAATGTATATGTTTTGGAATGAAGAAAATGATTATTAATCAAATTAATCATATATCTGAAATATTGTTTAAAAATAAATCATTTTGCTTACAGTGCATTTAAATTTAATTTCATCACTTGAAATGGGAAAAGTCCTTCCACTGACTCTCATGTCGAGTACAGTTCACAAGGCATAATCCCTTTCAGAAAATGAAAGAGGCCTCTCTTAAAATGCAAGACATTTTCATCTGTTTCTCTTGTAAGATTGTACAAACAATGCATATGTTTTCTGATGATTAGGAACTATGTTTTGTAAGCTAACCTGATTTACATACCAGTATAGTTAACTACCCAATGTTTTAAATAATTTTTTTCCCTTTACTGTGTGTATCCTTGATACATTCATAAACAGCTGTCATATATCATCATAGGCTTCATTTTACTATACTAAACAGGCTAAACTGTTAAAGGTTTTTGATGGACAAAGTCTGATGCATTTAAAGCACAGATTGAAGTTCACAGCTCAGTGTTTCACAAATCAGTGCCTTTCTTCACTGTTTTGTTCATTTTTTTCCTCATTTTTTACTGCCAAATTCTAATGTCCTTAAAAATGCAACTGGAGAAATAATTAATGCTATTCTGTATGCTCAATAGATTTTACTTGTTTGAGATTACTAAAATTTTATTTTCTTCTTCACATCCTTCCTTCACATCATGCTTTTTACGTCCTTTCTTCTTAAGAGCTTTCGAATGTTGAGTTCTGCCCTTTTTTTTGAATTTACCAATGAATTACATTTTATATATGTATAGATATATATAAATATACATATATAATATTTGCAAAATAAGGTTTTTGGAAAAGATGGAGACAAAAGTGTTTGAATGAGGCTGTTCATTAGTATGTCAGGCTCACGACATCAAAATGAAGAGCAACAGAAATTCAAGAAATTACTTTCAGCTAACCTAACAAAGGAACTTAATTCTCTATTTGACAAACTATATCCACATTGCTAGTAGATTTGATTCTGAACATCAGTGAAGTAGCAGCTCTTGTAATCTCTGTAGGAAGACTCAGACCCAAGAGCTGGCTTTCAGATTTCCAGGACATTGTCACAACTTCAAGAATATTCTGATAACTTTTAACTGGTCCATAGTTAACTAGCATTCTTTGCCAGCTTGTCCCAGTTTCAACTGTGGAATTAATACTGATTGATAAACTGTTGTCTCTGCTTACACTGTAATGATTTCATCTGGAAATCTGATAGATATGTTAATACCCGTAGAGCTGAATTAAATATTTAGACTTATGTACCATATTGGTCTTAGGAAGATCTATGCATACAGATAAAATAAGTTACTATTCTATCTCTTTTTTTAGTTTGATTCCACAAGAATACAAGATGAGAATTTCTTGCTTTGTTTCTGATTTAATGATACTGAAACATGGAAACTCTATTATTAAATTTAGAATCTAACAATTCATTGATGCAAATGCCTGATTTATATAAATGCATGATTTATAACTTCAGAAAATATATTGCTAAATTTCTTAAAGTTCTGCATCCTCCAATATCCTTACCCATAAAATGTTTTGCTAGGCAAGTCAGAGGAACACAACAGAGCAAGGGCAAGGAATGTGTTCAAAATCTTGAACAACTATTAATGGAAAATGTTCTATCATATTCCCTCAGCTCTCATAAAATGTACACTTTCCATTTATCTTTCAACTAGATATCTATTGATGTTTGATTAAAAGCAATCTCCCCTGCTTCTGTAAGTACCTTCATGTAATTCATGGGGATTTTCTCATTTTCCCAGGTCTGCTTGAGTAAATAAAGATTTCTCCTTGGCTCAGTCTCTTAGGTTTGATGTTAGAATAAACAAACTCCTATTAACGTGCTTTTTGTTTTGCTTTAGATTGCAACTAACTTCATCAGCGTGTAAGGGAGACAATTGTTCCATCCATCCCTATATATTCTATTACACAAAGCTGACATGCTTTCCACGAGTTTAGATCTTGATTATAGCTAAATGCAAACGACTAAGCACACACAAAAAGGATTAGCAGGTTCCACATACACATCTCCAGGGTCTGTGGGCATATGCAAATAAAGTGATACATTAAATTGCCTGGTTTTTTTATTCTACAAAGAACAGTGATTTGCTTTATGGGTCAAATTTGTGGTTTTATCCACTGTCTTACAATATAGGCACACATAAAGTTACTTTTCCCCCCTTTCTGCTATATATAATAGAGAAGATCATGCTGAGGTTACTCTTAAACTACATATATAACCTCTGGAAATTTACAAATCATAAGACCAAATGGGACTGTTAACATCGTCCTGCCTAACCTTCTCTGTAGTGCAAGCTGAAGGGTTTTATAACAGTATTTGTATTTTTATTTGCATTAGAATCCTATTTATAGGATATACATTGTATTATGATGACAGAGTACACTGTTTGAAATTCTGCTAGATAACTTTACTACCATACCTACTGTAACGGTACTTCCAGCATTCTCGGTTTATGCATAGTGGTGTTAACAAAATTCTAATAATTTCAAATAATTAGCTAAAAAATTAGCTGTAGTTAGTAAATCTGCCTGGGACAACAGCTGCGATTTCTGGTGTATCTGAAAACCAGAAAACGATCTCTGCTTTTTTTTGAGTTACTAATGAGATGCACTACTTCAAGCAGCCCTGAACATCCCAGTCAAGCCCAACCATCTGTCCCTCACTTTTCAAAATGTGGAAAGAGATAATATGTCTGATTTTTAAAACTGAAATTCTAAATATTGTTTGTATTTGCTGCTAGGAAAGGAGAAACAAAAGGATAATTAGCATTTCTACTGATCGTTGGTTAAAATTATTTAACCCACCTTTTAGTGAAGAAATACAGATCTTTGAAGTAATTACATCATTTTGTTGAATGCAAAGAATGATGAGATAAAACAGAATGGATATTTTTGGTCAAAGATGCGTATCTGTTCATGTTAAAAGGTTTTAAATGCAATCCTGTAAGAATGGCCTATGTCATTCAGATCAGTTTGTTCTTCGCCGAGTCATTTCTAAATTTTACAGTCTTAAATATGTACTTACTTGAACAGATATGCCTGGAGTAAAGCAGACAGGAAGCTGAACGTGCCACTCAATGGAAACTTTCAGGAATTAGTTGTCACTAAAAGAGCTTGATTGTGTAAAATTTGAAAAGTCTTTCTGACATTCAGGAGCTTTGACAAACTTGTGCAATGAGTGCAGGAGGAGGGCGTCTCAACATTCACATTTTGATCCACTCACTGGTAAATTTTCTCCAAGCCTAGACAATGACAGCAGTCAGGTGTTTAAAAAAGGTTAGTTTCAAAGCAATTTTTAAAGATATTTTGATGGGAGGAGAGAGAGCAAGGATGAAGAGACCAATTAACTGTTTTTTCTTGGCCTTTCCCTCACATGCAGACGTATTCTGTACAAACCCCTGTTTTGATGTATTATTTTAATTAATCCCAGTCTTTTGATTTCTGTAAAAAGAAGGTTAGCAAATGTAACAATGTTCGAGAGTTTCTTTATCGTAAAAGACACATAATTTCAAGCATTTAATAAGGTAGATTTATTCTGGGTAGTTTAGTTTCCACATTCACTCAAACAGCCCTCCCCAAAGACAACATTAAAAATGTGATTAGTTAGCTGCCATCAATAACACAAAATAGGAAAACACTCTCTGAAGGGACAGCTTTGTGGAGGGCACTGCACAGTGTGTAGTAAAAATATATGGCCTAATAAGTTTACATTTGCAGGCTCATTTGTTAAAACTCTTGAATTTCTAATTTGTGTCGGAAAGATAAATGGATGGGGCCTCAGTAAAGTGTGAGATTAATACTGATGGATGGGGATTCAGATTTTTGCTAGCCTCTTACTTCTGTACAACCCAGTAGGCAGTTTATGGGGAAAACCAAATGTAAATAAAAAAAGAGGACATTATTTACCTTGATCGAGGGCAATTACTAGCTATATTGATATTTTCAACTTTATAGTTTAGATGGAAATTAACCTTATCTAATTATTGTTTAATGTATTTTGGTAATCAAGCTCTTACAAAGTGTAATTAGGTACTAAGAGGACAGGCACCTAATGATTGCTTTGAAACGCTGCAAATAGCCAAAAGTAGAAATGGAGGCTTCTGGGACCTCTAGGGCTATAAGGTGGTAGAATATTAAGAAAACATATTATATAATAAAAAATGCCTTTCTACCTGAATCAACATCCTCATGTGCATGGAAAATAAGCTGAGGTTCATACAAATACTGAAGTAAATTGGATTTACACATGCATGTTGTACAGAAACATACAGGTGACAGTGGTAGCTCTTACCTGCTTGAAGGTGCCTTTGAACTTGGATGAATGCCAACTTAGGAACAGAAGAACTGCTTTCCCTATATTCTAAGAAAGTGGCCAGATATCTTTTCAAATTAAGATGTGATCATAGATATGTCAGAAGGAAAGGTATTAGTGAAGGAATAAAAGAAAAGGGACACTTGAACATGAAGAAACAAAACAAAGGTCTGTGTTTCTACTCTTGTATCGTACTTTAGATGGAATTTAATCCAGAAGTCTTTAAAGTGTGGAAGACACACATGGCTTTCTTTTTTCCATTACTTCTATTAGGAACAAAAAGAGAAAAGTCTTTTCTGGATCTCGCTGGAACGGAGTTAATTTTCTTCATAACAGCCCAAGTTGTCCTGTGTTTTATGTAGGTGACCAAAACAGCATTGACAACAAGCTGTTGTTTCAGCTGTTGCTGAAGAGAGACCAGCATCCAGGTCTTTTCTGCTGCTCTCTCTCCTCTTGTAGTAGCAGGGTGGAGGGGGGAGGAGACATAGCTGGGCCTGCTGATCCAAACTGACCAATACATACCAAGGTATGGATATTCCATACTTTGTCAGGTCATGCTCAGCACTAACTCTAGTGGGGCAGTCTTCACAGAGCTCCCTGAGACTGACTTGGTATGGATTTTCTGGTGTAGGTGGTGGGTGATTGCCCTTATATCACTTGGTTTTTGCTGTGTTTTTATTTTATCTTCTTTTCCCCTTTCACTAATTAAACTGTCTTTATCTAAACTGTCCTTTACTCCTCCAGTTCTCTCCCCCACCCCATTTCGGGAGGAATGAATAAAAATCCCATAAGCACTTAGTTGTTGACCAGTCAACTCACTGCAGCAGGTTGGCAATATATATTGCCAAAATAAAACTAAAAAATATGGGAAAAATAGACGGACATAAGCAGTTCTTATTTTAGGAAGGAAAGAAAAAATAAAAAAAGAAGGCGTAGTAGTATCTTGACACATTTGGCATAAAAGAGAAACATCTTCAAACCCAATGAGTGAATTTTAACAGGTAACTCAGACGATGATTCATGCTGTTGTGTGACATTCCTAAATTAAATTTGATGTGTTCTGAAAAAACAACACCCTGCCAATTCTGTGTTGCATGAATCTCTATATCCATGTTTCACATTTTCTGCATTTCTCTGAGCCTGGTGTTTTGAATTACCCCACCTTTCTGTACATCTCACACAGAGGACCTAAAAGAACAGGATGCATCTTCTTCCTGAAACTCTTTGCTAAATGCAGAGCCACAATTCAACCATGAATTCACCAACTCAAATTCTGCAGCCAGTATTATTATAGAGGTGAGAATACATGTGCTCATGTGGCTCTTGCCACCTTTGAAACTCTGAATGTTAAAGTATTATGAGTCTCATAAACTCTGATTATAATTGAAGAAAGCTAACTGTTTATTTCTAATGTCTGTAGCACTCATGCACTGATATTTAGTGCATGTTTAAATATATGTTTACTTGAAAAGGTCACAGAACAATCACGATACTAATGTCAGAGCAGCCCTTTTGTTATGAGTGAAGCTATTACCTTATTTTTAACTGACTGCAGCTCTCCATTCTGGCTAAATAAAGGATCCATTTGTATTACAGAAGCTCACGGCTTGAAACTTGAGTTTCATCACTGGAAGCAATTACACCAGCACTGCACTCTCTGCACGTAATCCCTCATTTAGTAATTTAATTAAAAACAAGTACTACCATGAACATCAGAACTAATGAAGCCTAATTTCCAATAGAACTGTGTCACATAGTTGATTGACTTTGAACTACAAGAAAGCTGCAGTGCCAGTTCCTCCGCTGTTATCATCATTTCATAGAGTCTGTCATCTAGTTCAAAAATGCTGTGTTTTCTATCTCCACTCCTGACCTGATTCAGAGTTGCAAGCAGGAAGTGAGAAGGTCAGGGTAGGCATGGCAAGAAAAAGCTTCTCAGAAAGAGCCTGGAGATTTGGGGGTTAATTGAGCAAAATGTGGCACATGGCTGACAGAAGATAAAGTAACAGTGGCAGAGAAAATCACAGAGTGAAACAAACTAGTGTTAAGTTTATACAAAATTAAATGAAGAACCCAGTGTCTGTTTTTCTAAGTTTCTGGGGCTCATTCCTTCTATGTCAGAAAGAATAAGTACAAGTTAAGAGTTCAACAGGCTGGAAACAAGGGAAAACTGGTAAGTGTTCTAAAAGTTTGAGTCAGTCCACTTATGATGATGTGCTATACATGATTCCCAACTTCAACAAGTGAAAATAACACACCCAACAACATACTATCTTATGAGCAAAATTAAATGCCTTCATTTCCTACACTGAGTGGTAAATATCTGTAATTTTCCAGGCTTGAGGGGATCTATCAAAATAACAATATTTATGCACACTAAGAAACTGACTATAACTCTTTCCTTAAGTGCTTAAATGCACACTAGCCTGTTTCTTTTGAAATTGATTCCTCCTTTATTTGAGAAACTTGAAAGTGAAAATCATCCATGTATCTGTTTGTGTGAGCACATTGTCACATACCTAGATAAGAATTTTAGCTAATGCCATCTCCTGGAAGTCATCTCATCCAACCACCCTGCTCAGGCAAGGAGACCTATGGTAACATGCCCATGACTTTGTCCAAGAAGCTGTTGAATATCTCCAAGGAGAAGACTCCACAACTTCATTGAGCAACATGTGCCAGTGTTCAGTCAGCTGTACAGCACAGAAATGCTTCCCAGTGTTCAGACAGAACCTCCCGTGTTCTAGTTAATGCCCATTGCCTCTTGTCCTGAGACAGGGCACCAATGAAATGAGCTGACTTCGTTCTCTTTGCACCCTCTCTTCAGTGTTTAGACATATTGATAAGATTTTCCCAGAGCCTCCTCTTCTCCAAGCAGGACGTTCATAGCTTTCTCAGAGTTTCCTCACAGCAGAGGTGCTCTGAACCCTTCATCATGTTGGTTGCCCTCCATTTGACTCTTTCCAGTATTTGCGGGTCCTTGTACTGGAGAGCACAGACCTTAGCACAGTACTCCTGATGTGGCCTCACCAGAGCTGAGTAAAGGTGAAGAATAATCTCCCTCAACCTGCCAGCCACACTGCCTAATACAACCAAGAATATTATTAGCTGCTTTTGTTGCTGCTGACTCATGTTCAGCCTGGTATTCACCAGAATCCCCAGTTCCTTTTCTTTCAGGCTGCTTTCCATGCAGAATACACTGGTGTCAGGTGTCCCTGTGCAGGGACATGATTTGCATTTCCTGTTGAACTTTATGGGGTTCTTGTCAGCTCATTTCTCTTGAGGTCTCTGTAGATGGAAGCACAACTCTCTGGCACATCAACCACACCTCCCAGTTTTGTGTCATATGAAAACTTGCTGGGATACACTTTGCCCCACCATCTAGATCATTAATGAAAGTGCTAAGTGGAATTGGACCCAATATTGACCCCTGGGGTAGTTACTGGCTGAGTAGATTTTACAGTACTAATCACTAACCGCTTGGAGTGACCTTTCCATCAGTTCTCAATCTACCTCACTGCTCATCTATTCCATACGTCAACAGCTTGTCAATGAGGATCTTACATAGGAATGTCAAAGGCCTTACTGAAATTCAAGTAGACAATATCTGAGAATCTGAACCACGATGGAGAAGCTGTCATCAGTAGTTGCCAGAACAATACGTTGTGAATATTTACTCCTGTGAAACCGTACTAATGCTCTAGATTATAAACACAGCAGAGACAACAGCTCAAATTTAAACTTAGAATACTTGTCACTTTAAACCTCACATTTAGGGATAAAAAATGATGGTTTTGTCTCTTCGTTTCATTTAAACATAGTGCATATAACATGTTTATTCTAGACACTTGATAAAATGGCTACTAGTTACAGAGTTTCACTTGGAGAATGAAACTCTAAAAATACTTCTCTTGAGTCTGCTGATTCTGGTAAACTCTTAACTGATGACAGCACACTGGGGCCAAGACAATTAAGTCTGTAGTTTTGTATTGTAATTACAAGTCTTGAAAAAAAAATTGAAGTTCTCATGGATACCCAAACTCAGAAGGGCATATATTGTCCATAATGTTCAGCAAAGGCACGTCTCTAATGTTATGTATGGATTTTGACATCTATTAATTTCACCAGGATTTTAACAGATATTCAAATGTAGAACTTAATATAATCTTTCCGTGTAGCATTAGTAATATCAGCAATACTTTATTTTTAAATTTTAAATTTACCCAGAC
This sequence comes from Centrocercus urophasianus, assembly GCF_019232065.1. Lineage (NCBI taxonomy): Eukaryota > Metazoa > Chordata > Aves > Galliformes > Phasianidae > Centrocercus > Centrocercus urophasianus. The sequence goes on from NW_024885532.1 coordinate 8,002,858, forward strand.
TTTGAACTCCGGAAAAAAATTTCAACTTAGACTTGCGATTTAGATGCAGTCAGGAGATTTAAACGGGTGCAGACCCAGAAGAAGTCCTTGATCGCCGAGGTTCGCTGCTTCAGCTGTTGCAGCCAGAACCGCAGCGACCGACCGCGATGCACAGGGGGTTTCGGCCGGTTCCTCATCCAGGGATCCCCGAGACAACAGAGCGGCCAGGCAGCTCTCGGCCGGGCAGTTCTCGCGAGAGCGGCTGAAGCGACGGGGGCGTTGCCAGGGCAACGGCTCTGCGTCCACTCCCTCGCCTGGAAAAGGCCTCCGGGAGGACAACGAGGCGTCGCTTCGGGACGGAGACGGAGAGGAGTTGGAGTGTGAGAATCACCTGGGCTGTTTTAACGAGGAGGAACTGTAAGCCACCCATACACGGGGCCACACAGCAAGGACGGTTGTTATCACTGTGAAGTGAGTGATAAGCGCGCGGGCTGCTGTTAACGACTCAGCAACGGGGCGAGGGCCGAGCCGGCACTACCGGCAGCAGGGCAGGGCTGATCAGTCACACCCCGTTGAGGCTATCTAGTGCTGTTAGTGTGCCTGATGCTTTGCAATGGCTGCATTCCGGCGGATGACTACCGCCACAAACATTGTGGAGACCCAATACACCTGTATAAGATGTGACCAGCTAAATGATTTACTCAGCCTTGTGGTCGATCTGAAGGAGGAGTGGGGAGGCTGAGGACTATAAAGGAGTGTGAGAGGGAGATTGTTTGGTGGTGCCAGTCCCTGTTGGCCCTGAGATCTTGGCACACAGCTGAGGCTCCACATGGAGCACGTCACCCCCTGCTGCCTTGCAAACAGGTGGGAGAGGGAATCCGGCAGACAGGCGGTGCTGCAGTGAGCCCCCTGTCCTCTCCTCCCCCTGGCAACAGTTTCAGAAAGGAGGAGTGGAAAGGGATACCGGCTCAGCGAAGTGGGCATTCCTCATCCTGACCATCCTTAGCTCCTCAGGTGCCTCTGTGCAATAGGTTTGAGGCTCTGGAACTCAAGGGAGAGGTGAGTGAGGGTGTGGAGGGAGGTCTGCCCGTGAGGTTTGCTTCGGATGAAGTGGTCAGCCCCACACCTCAAGACTGCCTCCACCCAAAGGACAGAAGGATGGTTGTTGTAGGCGACTCCCTGCTGAGAGGAACAGAAAGCCCTGTGTGTCGGCCTGGCCCTACCTGTAGGGAGGTTTGCTGCTTCCCTGGGGCACGGGTCGGGGACATTTCTAGGAAACTTCCTGGACTGATTTGCTCTTCTGATTGTTACCCTTTATTGATAGTTCAGACCGGCAATGACAAAGTCGCTGAGAAAAGCCTGAGAACTATTAAGAAAGAATTCAGGGGACTGGGGTGGGTATTTGATGGAGTGGGCGTGCAGGTGGTGTTATCTTTTATACCTTCAGTGGCAGGGCAGGATACTGAGAGGATCCAAAAAAACCCATCTCAAAAGTAAATGGCTTAGAAGTTGGTGCAAATACAGGAATTTGGGTTTTTTTGACCACAGGAAATTTACTTAGCACCTGGCATGATGACTGCAGATGGAAGTAGCCTGTCTCTGAGATGTAGGAGGATCTTAGCTGAGGAAGTGGCAGGACTCATTGAAAGGTCTTTAAACTTGGTATGAAGGGGGAAGGGGACAAAATGAGGGTCGCTGGGGTTGAGTGGATCATTCGAGGACTCGTACCAAACTTGATGGGCGAAGACAGTGGAGTACAAAGGGATCGACTGGGGCAGAGGGATGCTGGGGATGCTGCTGTTTTAGGGGATCCTATATCCTCTATAAAACCAGTCAGACGGAAAGCCCAGCTGAAGTGCCTAATTTATACCAATGCACACAGCCTGGGAAATAAGCAGGATGAGTTGAAAACTGTGATGCGCTTGTAAAGTTATGACCTTGTTGCTGTCACAGGAAAACGGTGGGATGACTCCCATAACTGGAATACCACCATTGAGGGGTATTGTCTCTTTAGAAGGGATAGGCGAGGTAGGAAGGGTGGGGGAGTTGCCCTCTGTGTCATAGAGTGGATAGACTGTGAGGAGCTCCCTCTGAGAAACAGTCAGGAACAGGTTGAGAGCCTGTGGGTTAGAATTAGGGATGGGACTAACAAAGGCCAGCTGGTGATAGGTGTATACTACAGGCCACCTGATCAAGGGGAGACTGTTGATGAGGCTTCCTTGCTTCAGATGCGGGAGGCTTCGTGCTCATGGGCTCTTGTCCTGATGGGGGACTTCAACCATCCAGATATCTGTTGGAAAGACCACATGGCGAGCTGCAAGAGGTCCAGGAGGCTCCTGGAATCCATTGATGATAACTTTCTGGTCCAGGTATTGGACAGACCGACCAGAGGTGAAGCGTTGCTGGACCTGCTGCTCACCAATGCGGTGGAGATCATTAAAGGCATTAAGGTTGGAGGCAGCCTGGGCTGCCGTGACCACGCCTGTCATGGTTTTATGATTATTGGTTATCGGTATTCCACATCATAACATCCTGTAGTGCACTGGGAGTTTAACTGGTAATGCTCAAGTTCCAGGTACTTGTCTGGAAGAGAAGAAGAACTACATTCCCCTGGGAGCTTTGCGGTCAGAGAGGGGATATAACTCCTGGCAAGGTAACCTGATGCCCTCTTCTTCTTTGGCTCTTCTTCATCTCCCTGCTGCTCAACTGGACTGCATATCTCACCTCAGTGTTATGGTGAGGCCTACCCATCTTTTGTATGCTCTCTCTCATTATGTCTGATTTATTAGCTTCAATTCTAGTTATATTGTATTATGGTGTGTTATCTTGCATTTTGATACTATGTTTAATAAATTAGTTTGCTTCTCCTCAGATCGTTGCTGCTGTTTTCAATTATTTTGGGTCCCTTGTTTCTCTTTTCCAGAGGCGCGGATTTTGCGAAATCACTCTGTCTCGCTAGTCATGGAAGCAGGCCAAACCAGCCCATAAAACGTTGACACATGCCCTGGTTGAGTTTGTGATCTCAAGAGATGTGGGCCTGGCAAAGAATGGTGTTAGGACCCTGAACTTTGGAAGAGTGCACTTCAGGCTGTTCAATGGAATGTTGGCCGAGATCCCCTGGGATGCTGTCTTTAAAGACAAAAATGTTGAGGAGAGCTGGCTAATCCTCAAGGATGCCTTCCTGAGAGCACAAGAACTCTCCATCCCTCTGAATAAGAAAGCGGGCAGAGGAGGTAGGAAGCTGGCGTGGCTCGATAAGGACCTGCTGGGCATGCTGAGGGCGAAGAAAGGTGCATACAAGCTCTGGAAACAAGGCCGTGTCACTTGGGAAGAATACAGGGGTGCCGTCCGGACTTGCTAACGTGGGAACAGGAAAGCCAAGGTGCAGGTGGAACTGAGCTTGGCAAGTGACGTGAAAAACAATAGGAAGATATTCTACAGGTACATTGGCCAGAAGAGACAGGCCGAAGCAAGTGTACCTCCTTTGGTAAATGTAAAAGGAGAACTGGCTTCAACAGATAAGGAGAAAACTTAGGTACTGAATGAGTTCTTTGCCTCAGTCTTCACTGGTGGCCAGGATTCCGGTATTTCTCACGTCCCTGAGCCCTGCATCCCTAAACCTTTAGGTGGGAACCGGGGTGGTAAACACCCCCCTCACTGTAAGGGCAGAGTAGGTCCGAGACCGCCTCATGAGACTGAATGTGTACAAGACTATGGATCCAGATGGTGTGCATCCCAGGGTTCTGAAGGAGCTGGCTGAAGTGGTTGCCAAGCTGCTCTCCATCATATTTGAGAAATGATGGGTGTCAGATAAGATCCTGGATGACTGGAGGAAGAGTCACGTCACTCCCATTTACAAGAAAGGAAGCTAGGAGGACCCAGGGAACTGCAGGCCAGTGAGTCTCACCTCTGTGCCTGGAAAGATAATGGAACAGATCCTCCTGGATGACATGCTTGATCACATGAGGAATGAACATGTGATCTGAGACAACCAGCATGGCTTCACCAGGGGAAGGTCATGCTTAACCAATCTGGTGGCCTTCTGTGATGGAGTGATGGCATTGCTGGACAAGGGCAAGGCAACCGATGTCATTTACCTGGACTTGAGCAAGGCCTTTGACATGGTCCCCTTCTACATCCTTATCTCCATATTGGAGGGGTGTGGATTTGATGTGTGGACCACTCGATGGATAAGAAATTGGTTGAAAGGCCGCAGGCAGAGGGTGGTCATCAATGGCTCTATGTCCAGGTGGAGGCCAGTAGCGAGCGGTGTCCCTCAGGGGTCTGTCGTGAGACCAGTGCTCTTTAACATCTTTATCAATGACATCAATGATGGAATCGAGTGCATCCTCAGCAAGTTTGCTGATGAGACCAAGCTGAGTGGTGCGGTTGACACGGTGGAAAGAAGGGATGCCATTCATAGGGACCTCAACAGGCTAGAAAGATGGGCCTGGCTGAACCTAATGAGGTTCAACACAGCAAAGTGCAAGGTTTTGCATTTGGGCTGGAGGAATCCCAGGCATCCATTCAGACTGGAAAAAACAGTCCTCAAGAGCAGCCCTGCAGAGAAGGACCTGGAGGTCCTGATGGATGAAAAGCTGAACATGAGCCAGCAGTGTGCCCTGGCAGCTCAGAAAGCAAATGGAATCCTGGTCTCCATCAGAAGAGGCGTGGCCAGCAGGGATGGGGAAGTGATTGTCCCCCTCTACTCTGCTCTTGTGAGGCCCCATCTGGAGTACTGAGTCCAGGTCTGGAGCCCCAGTACAAGAAAGACTGCTGTTGGAGAGGGTCCAGAGGAGAGCCGTGAAGATCATGAGGGGACTGGAGCACCTCCCCTACAAAGACAGGCTGAGGGAGCTGGGCTTGTTCAGCCTGGAGAAAAGAAGGCTGCGGAGTGAGCTCATTGCAGACTTTCAGAACCTAATGGGAGCCTACAAACAAGAGGGGAGTAAACTCTGTGAAAGGGTTGACAACTGCAGGACATGGGGAAATGGTTATAAGTTGAGGGATGGAAGATTTAGGTTGGATGTCATCGAGAATTTCTTTACTGTGAGAGTGGTGAGGTGCTGGAACAGGCTGCCCAGAGAGGTTGCAGATGCCCAGTCCCTGGAGGTGTTCAAGGCTGTCTCGCTCCAATTTATAGGAGGGAGATGAGGTTCTTTTAATATCTGTATACCCGGCGTGAGATTAAGAAACAACGGTTCATGTGTTGTTCCATCCAGTTTATTACCAAACCTAATCAGGGAGACAGGGAAGGGAAGGAGGGCGATAGAAAAGATGGAAAAGAAGCAGGAGTTGCGTAAAGCGGGGATAGTCACCAGCAGGATCCAGCAGCGGTCCCGTTGCACAGTGTTTGAAAGTCCCGGGCAGACGCAGCAGGGGGACGGGGAGCAGCAGCGTGGCCGGCCTTGGACATCAAGCAGGTAGACGAGGAAGTCAAGGAGCCAATCCTTGAAGCAGCAGCAGCGCTCAGGCAGTAGGCACAGGAGAGTTTGACAGCATGCAGGAGTCACCTCACGAGGAATCTGATCATCAGGAATCCCTCTTCTTCTTCATGAGGAATCTGTTGCCAGAAACATCTGTTCTTCTTCATGAGGAATCTGTTGTCAGATTCCTATGAAAACTGAAAACCTGTCCTCATGATTTCAGTTCCTCTTTTATCCTCCTTGTTCTCCTGCCTAGGTGACAAGGATGGGCCTTGAGCAAGAGTCATTGAGTACCCCCTGACATGGCCATCATCCGGAGATAGGTCCACACAAAGGAGTACTTCACAGCTATTTAGCTGCAGCTCATCTCGCTCTTGTTGCCCCTGGCCTTGTCCATCTGCGTCCCCCAGACGAAGGATCTCACAACCTTTGCCCAGGACTTGCCTGGACTTGTTCATCTGTGTCCTTCAGACAAAGGATTTCACAATCCTTGCTCGGGACTTGAACAAATCCATCTGTGTCCCCAGCAAACTTTGAGATACAGACGTTAACAGAATAATATCTTACAAAGGCCAGATTGGATGGGGCCCTGGGCAGCTTGGTCTAGTATTAAATGGGGACGTTGGTGGCCCTGTATGTGGCAGGGGGGTTGGAGCTTCTTGAGGTCCCTTCCAACCCTGGCCATTCTGTGATTCCGTGATATAAATGTATCACGCATTAAGCTATGTCAAGTATGAGTTTATAATTAATTTGGGCAGAATAATTTCTGCCCAAGTCAACAGAAAACTAGTAGAGTAACAATAAGAAAATGATTCAGAAATAATTTTGTTTTTTTTGTTGTTGTTTTTGGTACCCGTTGTCTGCGCTTTGACAGCCTTCTCCAAATGTTGCCCATACTTGAAGTTTCAGCTCTAGAAGGGCGTTTAAGTACTCTACTCTTCCAATCTTATACTTGTTTATGAATTTGGTTCCATTTTCTCCCAGGCTTAGGCACTGTTCAGAAATCACTTGAGGTCAGAGAGCTAAGCTGTTTAGTTTTTTACAGCATGGGCTTCTGCAATAGAGCCAGTAACGAGCAGAGCCTTTCAAGAAATTGCTTATAAATCAGTGGAAACTCTCACATAACACCATTACAATTCACAGTAAGTGTTTCTACCGAGCTGCACATTCTTAGTGTTCATCAGTTTCCCAGACACCTCTGTTCACATATTTGGTGAGCACGTGCACTTGATTTACAGATACCTTTGTCTGCAAAAACACAACTCTTTCATGAAGCCTTAATATGGCTTCAGGACGGTTGCTTGAGATGCTTGTTTTAAAAGCATGTCACCATGTGTAGCTTTGGATTTGCATCAGAAATATTTGAGAAGGCTCTGTAGCAGCAGATTCATGAATTTCAGCAGCAGAAGGGGCAGGAAGGGGCAGATACAAGGGCCCTCCCTGGCTTTTCCGTTTGCTTGAATGGCATGTTAACTGCAAGGATGGTATCCCTCTCAGAAGTTAAACCAGTTAAGTAACAGCACTGATGCTGACTGGATACATTGTTCTTTATGAATTTTATGCAGAGCAGGTGTAAGTTCTGTAATGAATCCATGAGCAGTTGCTTTCAACTCTTCCCCAAGCGGATGACATTCTTGTATATGTTCATCCACGTTTGCAGCTCGGATCACTGCATTTGACATTTCAAAGACTAAAAATGATCTAAAAAATAAACATGCTGCAATAATTTTGAAGGCTGATCAGCCTTTTAATGCGGTGTCAGTTGACTGCTAGTTTGTAAATTAGGCAGTGATTTGATTCTTTATCAATTTTTAGTGGTGTTTAACATCACCTAACTCATGAAGAAGGCAGCACCGGTAGCCTGAAATGCAATGAAGCTTTTATCTACTTGAGAAACAATGACAAGTCTTTAAAAAAATTTGGGATGATTTAAGTACTCATGAAAGAGATGCTGATGGCATTAACTATCACAGATACCACGCCAACGTGCCTTGTGAGCTTCCAGGCACAGCTTTGAGGAGTTCCTCTCCATTTGACAGGCTCTCCAGCAGCAGTTTTAGTAAGGGGCATCTGATTGAGCAGTGTTGTGAAAATGGGGAGTTCAAACCACAAAAGAAAAAAGGGGTAGTGATACCAATTACCCTTGGATCTGGGACTTTTTTTTTTTTCTTCCTGTTTCTGATTACACATAGTGCTCTCCCAACACATCGAACAGGCAACTACTTGTGTGATTTCTGTAGAAGAGTACTACTTCAGCGCCAGTTTTGAGGACTAATTTTGTTAGCATGACTTAGCCACTTTTAATGCTAGTCAGAATTGAGAGTGATATTTTTTTATCTTTTTATGCTTTACACAATGCCATAGGGTTTTTAGAAGATTTTTTTTTTTTATAATTTGAAGGGGTTCTGGATCCTCATGTAAAGACAGGTGACGCATCTCTAGCTAGATTTAACAAGAAAATATTTGTCTACAAATTCCTACAAAGGGAGTTTGGATGCTATTACTGAAAGTGCTAAGACATTGGTTGCAGACTTTCTCAGAATACCTTCACTCGCAGAAGTATTGAAAGTTTCAATCAAGATTACAGCAGCTCTTGTGTTGATTACTTTTAAGCTATTTTGTCAGTGGCAGAACCAACATTATGTAGGACATTTAGTACCGTGGATTAGGAGTGAAACTGCTGTCGACTTGTCAACAAAGGGAAGTTTAAATCTTTCATGCATGTGTTATCAGAATGATTTTATGGACTCTTTGACTTCTACTTTAGAACAGAAAAGTCTTAAATAAGATCTACAGTGATGGGTAGGAGTCATCTGAACAAACAGAGCCAGAACAAGATTTCTGAACCAGTAGTTTCCCATGTATTTGATGGACTTATATTGGTATTGGTACATGCAGAACATGATTACCTCTGTTCTAGTGGAAAATTTTAAAACTGTTCAGGAGAAACATACTCTATGATTTTTCTGTTTTTTAGTGCTGACAGAAAGAGGAACTGCAGGGTGACTGACTCTTCATTACTGATACCTGAAGCTCTGTGAGATGAATACTGTCCTGAAGTGTAAAACCTGAATCATTTTGCACCTTCAACACTTACGGAAACCTAGAGGTAATAGCTGGACACAATGATTGCATTGTAGTGAGGGTTTTTTTCTTCAGAGATGAGATAAAGCATTCTCAAAAGAGATGGACTTTGTGATTGCTAACCTATCTACGTCAATAAAGCTAAAGACAGTTTCTGGGCTCTCTTACACCTAAGTGAACATGGAGCAATTTTACTGAGATCTACAAGGGATGAGGAGGCAACTCCTCACAGGTCAGTAACTCCAGGACATTTGATCTGAAGTGACATTTGATGCCAATCCACAATGTGTAATGGTAGAGCTACCTCGAGTGTTCAGTGCTGGACAATATACTGCTGATTATGTGTACAATTCTTAAAAGTGGTAGCAAATAGTCTCAAATGTACTTTCTCTTTAAAATGAAGTATGTAGCAAATATTAGGAAGTATATGAGCACCAAATAATTTACTATTAGCATTATGAAATAATTATCTCTAGATGAAATTGCAAGACTGCAGTGTTTTAGAGCCCATTCGTGACCCATAAAGTATGGGTTAAAACTATTCTACAACTTACTTTTGCAATTATGAATGTAAATGATGGGAAAGCAACCATCAGAAGAGATCTTTTGGACTCCTATCATTTCTAAAACTAAAGTAATAGAACAACTTGCCCCCAGATTTGATGCTTACCAGTCAGCTAACAGAAATGTAATACAGAATAGCAACATTATCTCATCCCATTCTTCTGTCTGTATGATAAGGAAGGGAGCCTTCATCTTCACTTTCATATCATAATATAGGACACAATAAGATTTTGTTTAAGCACATATTTGGAGAGGAAATTGAAAGACTGAAGCAAGGACCAAAAAAGATAAGATTGTCTTCTAGAAATGTATCAGAGTAACTTCTGGAGACAAAACAGATCTAAGTTTTAGCTTTGTCATAAAAATAAGTGTAGTTCATAATAAATATATGCCAGAGATAACAATAGTTTATTCTACAGATTACAGCAGCAAAAAAAAAAAAAAAAAAAAAAAAAAGCTTTCTAACATGAAGGATGTATGCAACTTCCCTAGAAAAACAATTTTAATGTGAAGCTTGTTAAATTCCTGCAAGAGAGACTGTAAGGTACTCAGTAACTCTCCATAATATAGCAATGGATTGAAAGATCAAAGACAATATTAGTTCTAAATTTTCTTAATGACAATAAAGTCAGAGAATATTATATTTTTTTTGTAACCTAACCAAGATGAGTTATTTAATCTCATGCTCAGGGTAATAATGTCAAACAAGAGATCAGTTTCTATTTCTCCTAGACGGGATTTTTACAATCTTGGAAATTCACACAGGATTAAATCCATGGAACATAGCTTTGGAGTCAAAATAGGACCAAGACAAAATTTAAGAAGTCAGTTTTTCTGCCCCATTTCTGAGACCAGTTTTCTTTGGATTCAGTAAGATTCAGGGAACATCCCTCCACACATAAGGCCCACAACCAACTTTAAATATCAAAGAGAGCTAAAGGATCAGGCTGCAGGCAAAGTATGACAGAAAGATATCTGACATAATGAAAAGAATGTCTAAATACACAGTTAAAAGACTTCAATATAAGCGATAAGTTGACTCCAGCTAGAACCAGCTTCATAAATTCTGATGAATGAAAACAAAAAAATTATCACTAGACTATTTCTGTTTAAAAAAAAAAAAAAAAAAAAAAAAAAGTAATACTCAAATGATGCTGAACTCCCTCCCCTTATAGCAACACACCTAAAGGAGTGAAAAATGAATCAGTTAATTTATAACTAACATCTACTTCATGGAAGCAGAGCTGCTTTTCTTGCCATACTGCATTCCTATCACTAAGTGGCAGCATGTTAAAGTATATATATACACAAAGCACCATTACTCTGAGATTGCAATTCCATATATCTTTTCCACAACCTAAAATGGCTACATGCCAACATCATGTCTTTCCCTGACTCCAGAGGAAACTACTGACCTATTGATTTAATAAAATGTTTCTCATGCCTCTGCCTTTGGAGATCAAAAGCAGTTAGAGGGAAAACAGAAAAGCGTGAAACCACTTGTAAAGTTGCAGTATGACATAACTATTTTTTTCTAAGATTTTCCCTATCATAGAATCATTAAGAATGGAAAGACCTTGTTACTCAGTGTGACATCTACCCTCTTTTTGAACATCTCCAAGGATGGTGACTCCACCACCTCCCTGGGTAGCCCCTTCCAGTACCTCGAACTGTAACTCAATATAAGTTTTAACACAGAGACCTCTGTTTTGGATTAGCTCCTGAATCAGCCCCTTGGTTTTAGTATTCCTGCTTGATCTCTCATAATAAATTCTGCAAGAGGAGATTAGAGAAAGCACTGAAAGAATACAACCAATGAAATTACTGCGTTAGAAGTCACTGTATAGTATAGTACTCCAACATGGGAGTAACAATACCGTATATTGACCTAAGTGGGAGTGTATTTATGAGGGTATCACAAGGGTATCACCACAACAACCATTACTCCCGTGGACGAGCAAAGGAGACTCCACATGGACCAACCTAATTTCTGTGGAAGTTACTTCTGTGGGCACATTTTGCTAACCTGCATGAGAAACCATCTCCCCAGAATTAGAAAAAACTCATGGCTTTGGCATACAACAATTTCAATGATAAAGAGGAACAGGAACAAGCAGAGAGACGTATAGTGAATTCCAAATGTTTTTTTGTTTTTTTTTTCCAAGGTATGCACCTGACCAACTCACTTAATGAAGTGGCCTGGTTCTGAATGAAACATCCTTGAGTTCTCCACAGTTTCACATTTGATCCTATTGCTAAACCATTCCCTAAAAACTCTCTGGTTAAGTTCCACCTGAGGAAGGGGAATAATTTACACAGCTTCACTCTATGACCACAAGGGAAAGCTCATTGAAGAAGGCACTTCTACGATATATAATTCAGTATAAAAAGCAAGGTTGGCAGAATAACAAATGTTTGCAGTACTAAATACCAGACCCTGTGGATGCAATGTCTTCAATGGAGAATTCTGCCAGACATCTAGGAAAAGGGAAGAGAGAAGAAAGAAGAAAAAGAAAGGAACTGGGACCTAGACAGGCTTGAGCAGTGGGCTCAGGTGAATCTTACGAGGTTCAAGAAATACAAGCGCAAGGTCTTACACTTGGGTCGAGGCAATCCCCACTTGTAGGGGGTGAAAAGTTTGAGCGGAGCTCTGCTGAAAAAGATCTAAGGCTACTGGTGGATGGGAAGCTGGACCTGAGCCAGCTATGTGCCCTTGCAGCCCAGAAAGTCAACTGTATCCTAGGCTGCATCAAAAGAAGTGTGGCCAGCGGTTGAGGGAGGTGATCCTGCCCCTCTACTCTGTGCTGGTGAGGCCTCACCTGGAGTACTGCATTCAGATGTGGAATTCTCAGTACAGGACAGACACAGACCTGTTGGAGCATGTCCAGAGGAGGTCCACAAAAAAGATCCACAGAATGGGACACCTCTCTAATGAGGACAGGCTGAGACAGCTGCGGCTGTTCAGCCTGGAGAAGAAAACGCTGCAAAGTGACCTGATAGTGGTCTTTCAGTATCTAAAGGGAATATACAGGAAAGACTCTTTAGCAGGGTCTGTGGTGACTGAACAAGGAGAAATAGCTTCAAGCTCAAAGAGGGTAGATTTAGCTTAGGTATAAGAAAATAGGGTGGTGATGCACTGGAACAGGTTGTGTAGTTTTGTGGCTGATGTCCTGCCCCTGAAGACTTTCAAGGTGAAGCTGAATCAGGCCCTGGGCAACCTGAAGTAGCTGTGGTGTCCCTGTTCATTGCAGGGGAGTTGGACTAGATGACCATCCATCCAGGTCCCTTCCAGCTCTAAGGATTCTATGATCTCATAGTTGTATTGGAAGCATTGATGAAACATGAGCAGATGCCTCAAGCATACAATCCGCAGCATCCTGTGTACTTTATAAAGGAACATATTGAGACAGGCCTGCCCAAAACGCTCGTCACAATACGGATTATGTCTAGCATTTTTAGTAAGTCCATTCTTCTTCATAACATAAAATGAGTGACAATTACCTGATTTAACTATACTGAATGAAAGGGAGATGAGGTCATGAATCCCTTCTCTCTGATATTGTTGTGATGTGAGTGCAGTGACAAAGTGACTTCACCACTTATTCACCATAGTTCCCCACTGCTCATTTTCTAAAGAGAATTTGTGCTGCCTCATGCTTTAAAAATTACTTGCCAGTGGTAATTTGTTCACAGTTTTTAACTTTTCCTTATCCATATCTTCAGCAGGATAGGAAAAACTGCCAATTAAGCTTTCTGAATAAAATATAAACATTTAAAAGCAACTCTACTCAAGCACTGCTGAATCCTAAAACAGTACACACAAGGGAAAACCACTGCTCTCTGTTTGCAAGCTAAAAAAACATGTTGGCTGAACATCATTGCATGGGAGAGAGAAGGATCAAGGGAGCAAGCGTAAGATGGAGCTTAATAGTCACCCTCTTCCAACCTTATCTCCTGAAATGCCTTTTTATCTTTCTCATCTGGATTTCACAAGAAGAATGATTTCTCAGGTCTCTCTTAACACAATTTCAATGAGCCTCATGGCAATCAGGCACAAATTCCTGTGGATGCTATATTTTTATCCTCACACTTCTGGAAAAATAAATAACAGAAATGGAGAAGATCCCTGATTCCAGAAATGGTGCCTGTCTTGTCCATCTGTCTAACAGAACACAGCAAGACTGCATTATGTCCTTGCATAAGATCTCTACAGCAGAAAGACATTCTGATTCCGCATAGACTCCAATGCTGCAATAGAGTGAGAGAAAAAAATGTCCAGAAAGCTCCATTTACGCTCATGTTCTCTTAGTTTTGATTTTTGTTTTGTTTTCTTTTTGGGGAGGAGGACTTTTTTTTTCAGATTTAGGAGCCATTTTTCTACTAAAGCTTTGGAAGGATCTAGGAACCCCAAAGTTGGCAATACCAGGATTGTCTTGCAAACAGTGTGTAAGAAAACATGCAACTATTTTGCAAACGTTTTGATTTATTACAACCTTATTGATACAGTTGAGACAACTCAAACTCTCAAACTTTCAGAAAAAGAACAGCAACAACAAACCATTAGTCTTTTCTCCATCCTGAAATGTTAATATCTGTTTTCCCAAGGATGTGTATCTCACATGATAGTGCTTCATGATCATCCACGTATGTGCACATTTTTATGCATGTATGCATATGTATTTGTCATTCTCATCATAATAATTTCAAAGAGATTACTCCATTTTAACCACATTTGACAAGGTGCTACATTTTTACAAGTTTGGTAGAATTAAGTGTTCACAGATATAACTAGGAATTCCTATTCCTGCCCCAGAGGAGAAAGGTTGCAATGTAAGTGCTTGACACTACTGACAGTTAACGAGAGGTGAGCCTGAAGATGTAAATTCATAACAAATGAGGAATTCACTTATGATGGAAAATGTTCCTATTTCTGGAACTGCCAGAAAGCCTGAAGGTTAGTTCTTTGAAAGGAGTCTTGGCTATAAGCATCCTGTTCATCTTTCCTGGTCTTGGCTACCTTTCCTACCCAGATCCTATTGAATCTGCTTTTCTTCAGCATAGAAAAAAATCCCACTAGTCATGGTGAGTGGTTCGCATCTTCCATATCCCCCTAAGATCCTCTCTTTCATTCCAGTTCAAGTCCCAGATTAACTTTTGCTGCAACAGGGTTACTGATCTGCCAAACAGTAGCATCAAAGATTATGATGGTCTTTCAGTTTGCAGCTCTGCCTCCTGATTTAACTTTCCCCTTATCTGCAGCATTGGTTTATACATGCTTCCTAGATATAAATGCTTCCACACTGTGCCTGCATAATCATTATAACTAAAATGTTGACTATATTTCCCTATGGCCACACCTCAGCAGAGAGCAGCTGATGCTCCACAGCAGGGCATTCTTTAATGCAGAAAGTAGTCTTGTGCTTCTAAAACAAATCATTTATTTGGGGAATGAGGGACAGCCTCTGACTATAGCGTAAAGGTTTCAGAACACAGTCTTGAGAGAGAATTTTTTTCCCTCGTTTGTGACATTTCTTCTAGCCCCTTTGTTTCAAGTTCTCCTCTTTCCTTCAAACAGTTGACCTTTTCTCTTCCCATTCACCCCTCTACTTAGCAAGTCTCCATCTCTCCCTCCCTCTCCCTCACCACCAAAGGATACGCTGCCACTTGGCTGTTTACCATCAAAGCTGTGTGTGTGATTTAGGGAGGTCTGATTTGCAGCTCCATGAGGTCAGTACAGACCCATTCAATATTCTTCAGACACTAAGCTGGCTCACTTTTCTGTGCGGAGCTGGCAGAGAGATGTTCCCTCCCTCTCCTTCTCTTTTTATGTGCACATTAAAAGTATCCATGACCAAATCAAAAATCGTGCAGCTGTTTCAATAGCTGCAAAACTGCTTAGAACTGGGAGCCTAGAGTATAGAGAAAGAGACCTTTGTGAATTGAACACTCTCTGAACTAACTTGTTTGTGAAAACCCATGTATAATTAAAGCCTCTCTTGTTAGTGAATGGAGCCATACTTAAATACACACAATGTATATCTTTCTTACCAGCTCAAATCTTTCTGAGGATTTTTTCCAGCAATGTGTATTATGTGGCTTCAGCAACTGCAGTGCATCATCATCATCATCATTCAAACCATGGAGCTCCTTGCTACATTATGAGCATCTTTCCCCTAAAATACTTTTTGATGGACTACACTACAACCGGTCTAGACCTGAACTGCATAATAAATGGATGCTATGAATTCCTCTAATGGCAAGGTCCTTTCCCCCACTGCAAATGGAGATGTAATTCAGATCTGTCTCACCCTTTGCATGCTGAGAGACAAAATAAACAGTAATATTCATTTGTCTTTTTCCATTTGCCTTACCAAAAAGTCAACTTCCAGAGAAAATGTTTACCAAAATATTTCCCTGAACAATCTGAATAATATTTTAATGGGCCACTTACTTAGTTAGTATCTAATTAAATTTTGCATCATGAAGATCATATTCAAATCACTGTGGTATTGTGAATAAGGATTCAATAAAAAAATACAGGATAAAAGAAATCTGCAAAATAACCACCATTAAACTAATGAGTAAAAAAATCATCAGCTATAATAAAATCCACCAGAGAACAAATAAACTGCAAGCAACTGTATTACCAAACAATATTAGTCAGATTTCATCTTGTTCCCTCATGTATCCCTATATGGAGCAGGAGAAAAAAGAAATACTCGGAGGAGAACATTTTGAAGGAAGTAAGGGCCAAACACACAGTACAGAGAAAGATGCAGTAAACACTAGCAGCTGCATGGCGTAAGATACCAGTATGGAATCTCTTAATTAAAAAATGAATTAATTGTTGTCAGTATATTTCTCTTGACTGCACATTTATGCTTGTGGAGAATGTAATTCTTAGCATATTGAAAATACAAGCTTTCTGACACTTTTACCTTCAATATAGGGGGGATAATACTAGGAAAAAGGAAGCAAACAATCAGTGTTGCTCTTTCACTTGAACTTGATCCCCACCTGGATGCCATAAATATTTTGCTAAGGGCTGCTTTGTTTCTGCACTGTTCCACGACCCATTTCAGCAATACACATCCATAATACTAAGCTCAAGCTGCTCCACTGAAATCAATACTCACATGCTTAAGTGCTTTGCTATAAAAGGGATCGTATGGTTATAAGGTCATTGCCCTGTCACTCCACATGGAGTGATTTCTCTGCTGTGAAGTACAACCTTGTAAGTGTAATCTACTCAGTATACAAAATAAGTACCTTTATTGGAACATTCTACCGAGGACTTATTGGTGATGTGTGTGAATGTTTTTTTATTAGAAAATTTAAACATCACTGCAGCCAATTAGAAAAGCACATTTTATTACTTGCAGTCTTCACTACTGCCGGTGTTTCACATCCTTCCCTTAGCACAAGCATTATAGACTGTTTCAACTTACAAGGCACAGAGTGCCCAGCTCTACAAAGACATTCCATAATTTGAACACTAGGTGTTAGTAGTCACATTTTGGCTCTGCTGTTTGTGCTTAAAATTAAGCAGACTTGAGCACAAGTATTTGCAGGATTCACATTTCTACAGATCCAGCAATTAGGAGATCAAACGTAACAAGAGAAGTGTTCACTCTTTTGAGAAATTGTTCGAACTATAAGACAAACTTGTAAAAGTAACATCCTGTCTTCCTCCATATTCAGTTTTTGGGGCACTTCCCAGTCCACTTCTTCTTGACCCGTGTTAGGGCTACATGTAGAATACAAACATCAGAAACCTCTCAATGTGTATTGGTTTGCTGCAGGTAAAGCAATTCTTGAAGAATTCCATTTAAATTGCTCTGCCTAAGATTTCTGTAATGTCTTTTGAATGTCTGCTTCTTGAAGGGACAGGGGGAGTTTGCCAATCAGTGAATACCTCATTGTAGTCTCACAAAGAGCTGTGGGTCAATCCTACAACCTCAGGAATATGAAGTGAATTTACAGCGTTTCTTATAAAGATTTTCATAGTCTGTTTTGATACTCATAGCAAGTAATTTTGATGAACAATTATTTTTATTGATTCACCAAGGAAATATGGACTGATCAAGGGCCTTAACCAACCTGATAGCCTTCTATGATGTAATCACTGGCTAGGTAGATGGAGAGCAGTACCTTGACTTCAACAAAGCGTTTGTCACCATTCCCCACAACATCCTTGTTATGAAACTTATAGTATGTGGGGTAGATGAGTGGATGATGAGGTAGATTGACAACTGGTTGACTGGCAGAGCTCAGAGGGTTGTCATCAGCAGCAGAGTCTGGTTGGAGGCCTGTAACTAGTAGTGTTCCCCAGGGGTTGGTGCTGGATTCAGTCTTGTTCAACATCTTCATCGTTGACGTGGATGAAGAGATAGTGTCCACTCTCAACAAGTTTGCTAATGATACAAATCAGGGAGGAGTGTCTGAAGCACCAGAAAGCTGTGCTACCATTCAATAAGACTAACAGAGTGGAGAATTGGGCAGGAAGGAACCTGATGAGGTTTAACAGGAGCAAGGTTTAACAAGAGCAAGTGTCAAGTCTTGCACCTGGGGAGGAATAACGGCATGCTTCAGTACAGGTTAGGAGATGACCTACTGAAGAGGAGCTCTATGGAGAAGGACCTGGGGAACCTGATGGAAAACAGGTTGGCCAGAAGCCAGAAGTGGGCCCCTACAGCCCAAAATGCCAGTGGTATCCTGGGCTGCATTAAGAAAAGTGTGGCCAGCAGGTTAAGGAAGGTGATCCTCCCCCTTTACTCTGCCCTGATGAGGCCACATTTAGATTTAGACTACTGTCTCCAGTTCTGGGGTCCGCAGTTCTTCCTGGTGGTGTATAGCAATGGGATAAGGAGCAATGGTCTAAAACTTGAACATAGGAAATTCTGTACTAATATGCAAAATAACTTCATGGTAAGGGTGACAGTGTCAACGGTTTATGGGCTGGTTCAGCCCAGTTCTGTGACTAGTGGGACGGAAGGATTTTGCAAAAACTGCACTTCCGGAAAAAGAGAACAGGGGACCCCAAAATAATTAAAAACAGCCACAACGATCTGAGGAGAAACAAATTAATTTACTAAATATATTATCGGAATGCAAGATAACACACCGTAATACAATATAATTAGAATTGAAGCTAATAAATCAAATACAATGAGAGAGAGAATGTCTGAAAGATGGATAGGCCTCCCTACAACACTGCAGTGAGATGCGCAGTCCAGTTGAGCAGCAGGGAGATGGGAGGAGAGCGGACGAAGAAGAGTGGATGTGAAAGAGCACATCAGGTGACCTTGCCAGGAGTTAAATCTCCTCTCCTTGACCGCAAAGTCCCCTGGGGAATGTAGTTCTTCTTCTCTTCTGGGCAGGTACCCAGGACTTGAGCAGGACTCCCAGTGCCCCACATGATGTTATGATGTGGAATACCAAAAACCAAAAGTCACAAAACCATGGCACAGAGCACTCGGAACAGGTCACCCAGAGAAGTGGAGTCTCCTTGTATGGAGATATTCAAGACCCATCCCATACTGTAGAGTACATGCTTTAGCAGGGGGTTGGACTCAGTGATGTCTTAAGGTCCCTTCCAACCCCTGTGATTCTATGATTCATGTCCATGCATGTCTTTAGTCTCCTCCATAAGAGTAGTTTGATAGTAAAATGTAGACCACTTTGACTTCATCTATCAGCACACAAATAAAAAACTATCAAGGGATTAAGTTTGTGTATATTTACATCCCAGGCTCTGCCTACATAACTTGTTGAAACAGAGAACTGAAAACTATCTGCTTAATACTTACTTTTGCCTGAAATTTCAGTATGAGTGTCTTATTCCTTCAGTAGTAGTGTTCTGGTTTCACTAAGACAGATCTGATTTTCTTCGTAGTGTCTGGTATAATGCTATGTTTACTTAATTTCCCAATAAAGTTAGTGAAAGGATGGAGATGTTTTCAAAGGATCTTCAAGGAAATAACTGTGTATTTGACTAAATTTGGATAGTATATTCTATTTCTTGAGACCTTGAGTTATATCCACTATTTTCTACTGAGAAAACAGCAGACCTAACTATTCCAGTGAAGTGGCAACAACTAATCTAAGGGGATCGCTTTCCCATATAACTTAAAGCTAAGCAAAAGATAGGTTTAGCTTGTCTTGGGATGTGAGTTAAGCCTGAGCAGAACATTCTTACTTATTGTTGAAACCTCTCTCTGCTGGCCAAGGGGACAAGTTTAGTTTGGAGAAATAGAAAGGAGGAAAAGAATGAATATGAACATGCCCAGGTAGGCTGATCATATCTGATTGTTTGGAAAGCTAAAAATAAGTATATTAATTTGTTCTTTAAAAAATCCTATCTAATAATATGAATAGGATATACTGCATAAAAAGAAAAATCATTCTAACTAGAAGTATTTGCTGTGACAAACTTAACAGTAAAAGGAAAAAAATCACAGCAGAGAACATTTAAATATATGACAGAAAATTCATAGATACACACATATGCGTAATCCGTATACATATTTATATAAAAGAATGTAGGATGACTGCCCGTGACCATTTATCTTCTAATTAGAAGAGGTAAAGAGCAGAGAGGAGAGCTGATAAAGTTTGCAGGATGTAGTGGCAGAAATGATGTTCCTCCTTTACTTAGTGACCTGACATTCAGGGCTTACTGAGATATAGGAGCTCATGGTTCAATTCGCTCTTCTGTGTGATGATACTTGACTATCAGTCTCCCATTTCTCTAGGGACCGGCTTGACAGTGCAATGGTACCAGGTTCTTAGTCTCTCTCAAGATGCTGTTTCCTTTTGTATAACTGTTAAATATTAATGTGAGAAGGGGCTGGTGTCCAGATCTCTCAGGATGCATGCCCTAATCAATAGGTTACAACAAAAAAAGGACAAAGAATTTTTCTCTGTGAATACAGCTTTTCATGTATTTGTTTTGAGCCTAGGTTCCTAAAATCGGGTAAAATTAAATTCTAGCATTTTTATTTAATGGAAAGAAGCTTAGTTTAGCCTAATTTTTTATTCCTGGCACCACAAAGAACATTTCCTCCCCCCTCAAATCACTGCCAAATAAAGACCAGAGAGTTCACTCAAGCAGAATGGGATATGAGGGGTCATAGCACAAACAAAGCAGCCGTGAACAGAGTTCCAGACCAGATTATACATCTGCATATATGATATTTAGTATCCAGTTAAAAAGTACAATTTCTACTATCTGTAGTACTCGTAGTAGTAGAAAGGTTGCAATGCCAGTGGGAACTGACATGAGAATGGGCTACTTTTGCCATCACAAGTGCAAGGAATCCTTTGATGAATTCTACAAACAACTTCAGCTGAATATACTTCTCAACTAACTCAATTCCCAGGTGAAGTAAGCTGGAATATATCTGTATGTCAGCATGGCTTTTCCATCTTTGTTCCAACTTTCCAAAAAAGCCCAAACATCTATTCCTCAGGCAAAAAATCAGTTATGAATAGTATGCCTAAAAATCAAACTGCTGGAAAGATTCCTGGGCAACTGTAAAATAAAGGGCCAGATCTGCTACCAGACTTTGACTAACATTACAATAAACACTTTCATGTCTGCAGTGTGTGATATTTAAAAAATCAGGACCTTGAATTCTCACCCTCTTAAGATCATACTTTTTGTTAGACCTTATGATACTCTAGAACAGGATGACACTCACGATTGTTCCAAACAATGACATTTCTTTCTAAAGAGATAAGAAATTAACTGCCTCTATACAGTTTCACTGTTCATGCATTTGCCTACCTGTGCCAATATAATATTCGATTTTATATATTTGTATGGAGAATAAGAGCGAGCCTGTTGCATTCATTCTTCTCTCTGGTTCATTTCTTTACTTGTTGCTACATCCCTCTTAAATTTTATGAATTCAGCTGGAGAAGTTTTCCGCAAAATATGCCCTGGGGAATATCACCCACACCCACTGGCTACTCATCTCTGCAAATTTACTAAAAAAATAACACCAGACCAAACAAAACCAAATAAAAAGGCGCAATCTACCCCATCATCCAGATCATTACTGAAGATGTTAAAAAGGATCACACCAAGTACTGATCCCTGGAACATTCTGCTTGCTATTGGCCTCCAGAAGATACAAAGCAGTGGACATGTAATAACACAAGATTTGCAGGGTTAAGGTAATGGTTTCCCAACAGTATCCTGGGCTGCATCCAAAGCAGCACAGTCAGCAGGGCAAAGGAGGTGATCCTGTTCCTCTACCCTGCGCTGCTGAGACCTCTCCTGAAGTACCATGTCCAGATGTGAAGTTCTCAGTGCAGAAGAGAAATGGACTACAAAAATGATCCAACGGACAGAATGCCTCCCCTTTGCGGACAGGCTAAAAAAACTGGGGCTGTTCAGCCTGGAGAAGAGAAGGCTCCAGGGAGACCTGATAGTGGAATTTAAGTATCTAAAGGGGAGTTATAAGAAGTAACGGGACAGACTCTATGGCATGATCAGTGGTGATGGGATGAGGTGAAATGATTTCAAATGAGAAGAGAGGAGATTTAGGCTGCATATAAGGAAAATGTTTTTTACCATAATGGTGGTGAGGCACTGCAGTAGATTTCCCAGAAAGGTGACGGATGCCCCATCCCTAGAGGTATTCAAGGTCAGGCTAAACGGGCAACCTGGTGTAGCTGTAGGTGTCCCTGTTCATTGCAAGGGAGTTCGATCAGGTGACCTCTAAGGATTCCTTCTAATGCAAACAGTTCTATTCTATGAAGAGAAGGAATTAGAAGGGATGTGAGGAGAGGAAGGTGCAAGGAGTGCACTAGTGTCTCTGCATTGTACCTGCATAAGAGCAACGATCGCCAAGACAGCAGGCTGGGAAGCAGTCTTGCAGTGATTTCTCCAGGCAGTTTTTTAAACAAGCAGTGTCATTTCTCTTCTTTTGGCCAGACAGAATTGATAAATCACCATCATCAAGAGAAGCAAGAAAGAACAGCACAAAGTTTGAAGATCCCACTGGAAGCATATGGCCAGATATCCGCAAGACTGGAGCCATTGAACATGCTCCCCAAGTAGGTGAGAATCATAGAATCACAGAATCACAAGGTTGGAAAGGCCTACAAGATCATCCTTCCAACCATCCTCCCACTACCATTGCTACCACAAGCTACTAAACCATATCTCATAGCTCCAGACGCCTCTTAAACACTGCCAGGGACAACAACTCCACCACATCCCTGGCCATTCCACTTCCTGACCACTCTCTGAGAGGAAGAGTTCTTCCTTATTTCTAATCTAAATCTTCTTTGGCACAACATGTGGACATTTCCTCAGGTCCTGTTTGTTGTCAGGGAGAAGAGGCCAAATCCTTCCTCATCACAGCCTCCCTTCAGGAAGTTGTAGAGTGCAATGAGTTCTCCTCTGAGCCTCCTCTTCTCCAGACTAAACAATTCCAGCTCCCTCAGCCGCTCCTCATAAGACTTGTGCTCCAGACCCCTCACCAGTTTTGTTGCCCTTCTCTGGATACGTTCCAGGGCCTCAATGTCTTTCTCGTAGTGAGGGAATATGCCTGGTTTATCTCACTCTTCTAGAAAACAAAACAATCTAAATTCTTAGTACATTGTACTTTATCTAACACAAAAGAATGATATATATTATACATTCTGAGAGCTGAAAATGATTTACCTTATGATTACCTATCATGGATTTGCACAGTTTTACACATAGGAAGAGAGCACTGATATTTTGTTTTCTTTTTCACTTCAAATCTTTTCTGTCCTGGTGACAGGAGAGAGCTAGTACCATTTCATAAGTAAATTTGCATTAGCTGCATTTTCTGTGAGTACTTACCCTTCGTAAATGTACTGATTTCTGTTCACATCAAACCCTATTTTATTATATATGTGCCTATGCGATGTATTTTTGTAGCCCGAATCATATGTATATACTCTGCAGTATTAAGTTTAAAATATTCTTTCTGTGGTGATGAGAAGACCTTAAATACAGAAAAGCTTTCTGAGTGCTAAAGTTCAGATGGTGTTCCATTTATTTTTATTTGAAGAAGAACTCAACCACTGAATGCTGTGCAAGGAACACCAAAATTCTGAGCTGCTTAGGAAGAGAGACCCATCTAAAAACTAGTATTTGCATACCAGATTTTTAAATGTTAAATTTTTTTTTGCAACTTACAAACATTTTGATGAATCAGAAGTTTTATTTTAAGATGAGTTTCTTAGAAATCTAAAATCCTGCATCAGAGTATTTTAGCTCTTAAATGATTTTAACATGAAATTTCTCTCTCTCAAAAAAAAAATCAAACTTCATAGTAATTCACTAAATTATCGCCTACTGGTTAAGAACTAATATTTCTCTCTTCTGAACCACCCCAGTGAGTAAAGATATTTTTTCCTCTCTTCTCTGTAAGGGATGACAGTATAGAAGAGTGATTTCCTGATGAAGTATTTTCAAGAATGGTCATCTCTAACAACATGGCTATGGAGCTATCCTTGTCTTTTAATGTCATTTTATAACAAACTTGCAAGGAACCTTGTTCCCTCTTTTTAGCATGTCCACACAGAAAAGTGAGATTGGTTTGATAAGTCTAAGTTACTCTTAAGTTAGTTAGCATTCCCAGCAGTGTTTTGGTGCTCTGCTACTGTCCTTAATGACAACAATATGGCAGTAGCAGAGACTTCAGTGCAGAAGGAGAAACTCAGTATCTCAGCTGTGCTTGTACAGATCATGCTAAGTGGAGTCAGTAATAGCTTCTTTCCTCCTGTTACAGTTGCTGACAAATTAATATTAGCATAAATAGCTGCTGCTCACTCATGCTACAATCACACAAATTTTTTATTGCAGAAGAAGAGACCTAAAGGCTCTAGCTTAGTTAATAATTGCCACTGCAATTCATAGGAAAAAAAAAAAAATAAAAAAAGTGATTATTTCATATATCAAGGTGAATAACCTACAGAAGAAAAAGGAAGAAAATGCATACCAGCATTACTGATGGTTTATAATTGATGGACAGATATGCACCATGCTGTTCTCACACTCGCCCTTCTCAGAAGGCCAAGGGAGAAAGAATGCTGGAAAAAAATACTTCAGAGTTGAGATAAGGACAGGGACATCATTCACTAATTACTGCCATGGTCAAAAAGGGTTGAGTGTAAAGGGAATTAAATGTAATTTATTGCCTGTGTTAACAGACTGGAACACAGAGGAATGGTGTCTGCAGTCAGTCCATGACACTTAGTCTCTGCCACTCTTCTGTGGTCTCTCTCTTCCCCTGCTTCAGCATGGGGTCCCTCCCATAGAGTGTTGTCCTTCCTAAACTGATACTACGTGATTGTTGCTTCTCAAGCAACAATCCACAGGGCCCACATTTTAGGCACTGCTTCACATGGGTCCCCAGGGGCAGCAGCTCCCCCAGCTCTCCTTCACCACAGTGGGCTGCTCTCCATGGACTGCAGGTCTGGCCAGGAGTACTCCTGCAGGGGTATCCATGGGCTGCTGCCCCACGGGCTCCTCCATGGCTGCACATGGAGATCTGCCCCATGTGGTGTCCATGGGCTGCAGGGGGACAGCCTGCTGCTCCATGGGCCTCTCTTGGGATGCAATACTGAAACCTGGCCACCTAAGCCCAGTACAGTCAGTCAATCAATCAAAATTATTTCTACTAATTCCATCCATTAAATGAGATGTCCTACATAAATTCGAGATAAACAATGAGTGAATTGTAATAAAAGTTATTAACAATTACTGTATTAATTACCACACTTGAATAACCCAAAAGGGACTATTTTAAGAAAGATAACTCATCTAAATATGACCTACTCATATAACATACCTGAATGGAAGTATTATGCTACAGTGAGTAAGTAATATGAGAGAGATTCAGCAGAGAGATTCATGAGAGAGTCAGTTTGTCCAGCATTTTCATTAATCCACATGGATCTGCTTTCTAGACAGATCTGCTTACACAGTTGTTGGTGTATTAAAAACTGTGGTATTTTTGACTTATTCTATCATAGAAAACTGCACAGCTGGATGAGAAGTAGAAAAAAAAAAAACACTAAAGGAAGCACTGAAAAAGCAGAGGTTCTTCAGTATAGCTCCTTAAGCAGGACTACTTCTGCAATATTGTCTCCTAGAACAAGCAATGAACCTTAGAGGTAGCGTTAAAATTTGGCTGATATTCACAGATGTGCTGTTGCATCTTTGTCTGGCCTATATATTATAGACACTGTACACAGGAAGAGGTTTGGAGATCAACAGTTATCCTTTAAGGCACCATTTATTTCTAACACAACTAACTCGAAAGTCAAAGTGTGAGATATAATTTTCACATTGTCTCAAAGAAAAACTTAATTAAAAAGAGTCTTGCATCTGGAAATGGACCGGGAAAGAAAGGGGAAGGGGAAAGGGAAGGGGAAGGGGAAGGGGAAGGGGAAGGGGAAAGGGAAGGGAAGGGAAGGGAAGGGAAGGGAAGGGAAGGGAAGGAAAAATTACAGCTGAGGAACAGACTTCTCTAGTATGTGTGGTAAAACTTCTGGTATTTTTGCTGGGTTTCTCAGAGTAGCAGAATGGTATGTTATTCCTAACACAAACATTGTTCTGAGACTGTTCATTTTCGGATTTAGTCACATCACAGCTAAGCTAAGGGTGCGTCAATCACTCTCCTTACATCTGACTGGGAGAGCGCTCCCTTCACAGCTGCATCTGGCAGAATACACTCCTTATTTATTATATTTTTAGTAAGGCATGCTATCTTGTTCATGTGTGAGAAACTGTAATGCATCTTTCACATTTAAAGTGCCCTCTGAAGCTTTCTGCCTCACAACCTCCTGCCTACTTTCACTGTTACCACTAAATTTTTTATATTGTCTTGAGCGTCTCTGAAAGAATTGCAAATTCCAGATAGAACATGATTAATTCAGCACTGTCGTCTCCTACAATATAGTGTACAGACGTCCATCCTTCTTCAGCACCACTACATCTTATCTCAGCTCTTAGTGAAAAACTAAATTAAGGCAATGGCTGAAGTCGTTCATGTGTGCTACTTTTAAAATTAATTTTTGCTGACAGCTCCACAGAGTCAAAAGCATGTAGTTGCATTATGAAAGCCAGAACAGAGATTAAAATATATGTGTATTTTTGTTATTCTAAGAAAGAGAGTCTTTTGCTCCTTCTGCATTAGTAATTTTCCCAAAGGACTCAACATTCCTCTTATTTGAGGAGTAAAAGTTGAACCATTCATCTCTTTTCCATTTGCTAAGGATTTCTGCTTCTTATTGTATTTAACTCCTTGCACTATCTCTCTTCTTTGTAAGATGCAGTGAAGCTTTATGATGGGTATTTGGGCTGAGGAAGATGAAGGGCAGTTTGGAGACACCAATATTGTTTGTGTTGTGCCTTATCTTCAGCAATTAATTTAATTTGTGAGGAACCCTTGATTTCTAAAAGCTAAAAATGTTTTGGTTCCACATGCTTGAATTTTTCCATTCTAGTTATTTCTTCAACTTTAAAACTTATACAAAACTTATTTAAAAAACTGTTCAAAATGGAAACACAGAAAGGTAACTGAACTTAACATTTTCTTAAACTTTTTAACTGATTGGGAACACTATACTTCTCTCTTATAGCTTGACCTATAACTTCTCCATTGTAGTTTTTAAAACTATGGTAAATCCCAAATCTGTATTTGCCCAGTTTTATTTTATTTTTTTCCCTTTGGTATTATCAGCAGCAGGTTTTCATCTCCATGAATGCAGAGGTGAAACTGAAGGAAGTGGGGAAGTAACAGTCTTCTATACTGGAGCTGCTTCTTCAAACCTACGTATGACTGTTAAATCTGGTATGAAGTGCAATGGAGGCAGGCTCTGTCATTTGTTGTTTACTGCTCTATAGAGCGTGGTGAACTATGTTCACTGCTCTCCAAACTACCAGCAAGATTGCTTCTGAATCAGATCAAAGAGGAAGAGAGCAGGGACAAGCTCAGCAGCTGCCTGTCTCATACAGCATTCCCTTTTAACGTAACTAACATTAGGCAATAGTCTGACTTTTCTCACAGTGACCACACTTGCACCAATCCTTTGCAAAAACTCTGAAGCATGTCTCTTCCAGGATGCTACAGCAAAAAAAAAGGCACTTTGAAAACATGTTTGAAAGCAGAGAACGATATGCTATCAAGCTGAGCTCCTCACAATACATGTATCAAAGGGAGCAGTTATAGCAATGAGAAGACAGTGTTGTCATGGCTTAACATAGCCACGTGGACTCCCTGCATTGCAATTGCGCTTGTCCAGACTGAATAAAAATGGTATCCAAAGGTATCCCAGTGTATGAGACTCTGAAAGTGACTCTTGCTTTAAAAAGATTAATAGTTCTTAGGAAGAAATACGAAGTCAGAATGAATTTGATAACTACAAGTAACATTTTGTATGAATACAAGACTCTCTTAGCAGAAGAGTTTAAAATGAATCACAAAGCACAGCTGAAAATATCACACTGGTAGAAAGGCAAATTTCACAATGAAATATACTAATGGCTTTCAAGACACATGAATATTTCCTTGACAGCCTTGACAAGGTCTCCATGTAAACTTCATTCTGGTCTGAGTACTGCATTTCAAGAAAGACGTGTGTTAAGTGAGAAAGTTTGATAACTTACATGAATGATGAGATATTTAGACAGTTTTTTGACTTTTAGAACTGGGATTATTTAGTCTAAAGAAAATTAGCTCAAGAGAGAATTTGTTATAAATTTCAAAACAATACATTACTTTTTCATATATTCCTGGGACAAAAGACTATTTTTACATTCATGTGAGCAGTAAAAGAAAGAATGCACTGAAATTAGGAAAAAATAGTTTCTTGTTGGCTAGAAGGTAATCTTCCAATGGACACTGAAACACAGGGATAGTGTGCACATCATAAAATAATTCTCATTGCAAAGCTGGTTAGAGACATGCTTACAAGGAATGGTGGCAACAGAACCCAAGAAAATCTCTCTAGCACCTCTTCCTATATAGTTCTTATAGTCTTACATCAGTAAGATATGAACCCTGCAAGCTATATATTAGGCTTTAATATTACTTTGTGTCTTGATCAGTGTGTGCATGAACAAGTCAAAGGTGACTGAAAACATTTACTTTCAGAACGATTGCAGTGTTATTTTGGATGAGATTCGTTGCACTTTAAGATATACATTACAAAATGTCCTTGCCTCTAACAGCTAAAAACAGGATCTCATTGCAAAAGTTTCCTCAAGAAAATAAGATTTTATTACATAGCACAACTGTAAGATGCTAGGTAGAGTATGCAGAGAAGAATTGCTCAGTAACAGAGGTCTCCACTTCTTTAGAAAGCTTTGAGCAAGGAATGAGTGTAGCTTTAAGCCACCAAAAGAAGATTGCTTCTACTATAAGAACATCCCTTCAAAGCCAGTTGGCTTCTGATAATATAAATGGGTGGATTTCTTCCAAGCATACAGAAACAACTGGAACTTTTTAGGAATAAAATGTTGCATTGTGTAGGTATGGAGCAAGAGGTGCATAACTCATACGTTGATCTCCGTGACAACTCCAATAGAATGTTCATACACATTGAAATCAAAACAGAAAGCATGAAAACGTTTTGTAAGCAGCCTGAAATTCTCAGCAATTAACCTTTGGGAATTCTCTTTATGGCATATTCTTTTTGAGAGCTCATATCTCAAGGGGAGAATGCAAACACTTATTCTAGAGAATGCTTGCTGACATAATCAGAACATCAGAACTTTTGTTCATGTCATTGCATTAGAAGCACAATTGGAAACTATAACTTTTCTTGTGAATTTTTTTTTCTTCTATTAACTACTCCACAAAAATATATTGGATTGTTTTGTAAGGATTTTACCATTATGCCAAGATCATTTAGGAGTCTAACTCATCTTCTAATGCATTGAAGCAATTATTGAAAAAAAAAAAAAAGTTTCAGCTTCTTATGATGCTGTATATTGTATCTTATTGGTGAAGACTCAGAGGGGTGATCACATGATTTGCCTGCAGGAAGAAATTCAGCATTATAGTTAGGATTTAGGAGATCTGTTTCTGTTTTTAAACTCCAAATCAACAGTCAGACGTTAAGAAGTACATAACGAAACTTCATTTTCACATGCCTGAGGGGCCACTTTTCATGAGAAAACAGACTTGCATAATTACTTGGAATAACTATGTTGTTGCATAGGGAAAAAGGGATTTTAAAAATTAAATCATAGCGAAATTAATGGGATAAGTGACAATGCAGACATTTTAATATGCCAAATAAATTTTAAAATAATACTAAATCAAGGAAATAAACAAGCTTTTTCTTCCTTTTCAGGCTACCTTTCAGGTAGACCTGAAAATATATTTGACTGAAAGAATTCAAGCTAAGAAATCAAAACATTTCATCCTGAAAGCATGAAATGGAAACTTCTCATTTGTTAATTTATTTACTGGCTGCCTCATTTTTCTGTTTATCTGCGTCACAGCTATTTGTCAAATTCAAGAGGAGTTATGCTATTTGTTAAACTACATTTCTTTCTTGAGTTTTGCAAAGCCGCAGAATAAGGTAACTTATTTCTGAATAATTGCCCACACATTTGTTAACACTAATGTGTACTGTTTTCATTACCTCACAAAAAAACTTTGACCATCCTTTTCCTCACAAAGACCTGCTTTGAATATAATTCCTCCAAAGCTGGTAAGACTTAAAGAGTCTGTATCACTTCATGGTTTGAGTAAATTGCCCTCAGATTACCTATTCCTACACATTACATGTATGTACAGATATATATTATCTACCTATCTGTACAGCATATGTTATGAATAAATTAATATTTAAACAGTATTATGAAAAAGTAAAAATAAGGGGAAATTCTGAGATTTAACCATTATACCTTTCAGCTTTAGAAAGAACGAAATAAGCAAATTAGAAGAACTGCTACCAAAAGCACCTCGTGTTAACTTCTAGGCTGCCAGATTCATTTTTAATTAGCTTTCTACAACCCCCTGCCCACATACCCATCCTCCCCCCGAGTACACAATCATTCAAGAGAAGTAGCAGCAGTTTACCACTGAGTTGGTGATTTCATGAAGTTTAAATAAGATATTATAAATGGAAAATTGTCTAGGGTGAATTAAGAGTAGTATTTGCACATTTTTCTGCGTGGCTGAGCTCACACTGTTTCCTTGGGAATAAGCTATCAGTTTTTAACATTGCCTTAGCCTTATTCCCCGAGCACAGTATCACTCATCTTCTACATTTTCTGCCGCTTTATCTCTGTGAGAAAGGGGTGTCAGTTAATTTTGCTCTTGGGATAGACATGTGTAACAAGCAGAATTTCCAAATTTCTGATTAGCGCCTGGAGGCAACCAAAGGATCCTCTTTGTCCCAGGATTAAAGGATTGTTGCATTCTGAGCATTTCTTTCAGGCTCTTAGGGTTTGTACGTAAAGTCTACTGACATCAAACAGTTTGTTTGAAAGAGGAAGACCTATATCATTTCCTCAACCCACACCTGAATCACGGAAGAAATCTCTTACTGTCTGTGGAATAGCAGAATGCCACTTCTTTCACCGTGTTTATCTTCCCCTTGTGATGTTATTCTTACCTATGGTTCTGTAGCTCAGCCAAAATACTTCTGTATAGCCTACATTTCCAGAACCATTTAGCTCGCGTCTTTCTTTCTGCTAAAAATTGTTTTCTGCTGACATAGGCATAGAGAAAAAACTGTTTCAGAGGAGGTGCAGGGTGTAGAAGTAGATTACTTTTGTTTAAGTGTGGTGTCCTGCAAGAAGCAGGGGATCACGTCACTTGGGAAGACCACTTTTGAATCCTCTGCTCATTTCCTTAATATTTTCCTAAGGATTTTTTTTCTTTTTGTTCAATTCACATGACTAGTGCAGCAAAGCAGGAAGGGCAAAGACTTACACTTACTTTCCAAGTTACTTGTGTCAGTACAACTTGCAATTGTAATGGAAGATGTAAGAGGCCATAGTTTTTTAGCCTCTGCCTCCTGTCAGTGAGGATGTTTAGGAAGAGGCATATCAGGTTTCAGCATGCATCTAGCACAGAAAAATATCTGAACAGGACTTCTTTGGTTAAATTTCAATCACAGAGACCGTAATTCTCACGCGAGGCACCATCTCTTAGTCTGAGCAACTGGAAAATAGTACATGGAGATGACTTTGCTTGGCTCATATTTTAAAAATGAGTCTGTATGTAATAGCTTTCAACTTGCTGCTGGAAGAAATGCAGAAGCCCTGAGTGGTTAGAAAGGAGATACTAAAACCACAGACTCTAGGCGCTGTGCCAGGAGAGGGTGCCCCTTCTTGACACAGGTCCATTATCACTGAAACAGGCTCTGAAACCATCGTGTCACTCCAAAGCAGTAAATCATCAAGTCTGGGCCGAATTCAAGGACTTCTTCACTTTATCCTGTTCTGCAGGAAAAGCCTGTGCCTTCTCACCGTTGACGAGAGGCTGTCAGTGAGAGTGGCAGCATTTTGGCTGGTGGTTCTTGTGAAAAGCATGTGCTAATATCACAACCACCTCATTCCCGGTTGACCTCTCCATGTAGGTAAGGAGTTACTTCACATTTTAGGGCTTGGAAGTCTTTATCTGTATAACAGAACCTGTTGGGATGGCAGCATCTAACACATCCCCTGCACAATCTAATAAAAAGCAAACTTTGCTCTGAAAGGCTTACTGTTCAAGCTAGTGATATTATAAATGATGTGAAAGACACAAGGTTGCATATAAGAATGATGATATTTTCATATTGCCTCTGTGTGAAATGGAGCTTGTCACAATAAATAGGCATTTCTTTGCAGGTAACCCTGAAGGAAACTCAAGGTGGTAAAACTGAAAATGCTGATGAAGAATTGTCCATGTCTTTCAATGGGATATGCAAGAAAATTATGGAAATGCCCTGTATCTATAAGTTAGTGGAGGTTAAATGATGAGACCTCGGTGTGGCTCCCTCTGAAGTTGTGCTGATAGTCAATAAAACCATGCAATATTAAATATAACAAATGTTATATGGGCATATCCTGAAAATCTTTCAAGAAATAAATTAAGGGGAAAATATAAATATATTCCATCAGTTAAAATCAGCACTGCAAAGTATGCTGTGTAAGAATGGATGTTTGCTGAAGCACAATGATTAATTTTGCATAGTTATGTACTTTATAAGTAAAAAAGAAATGTCTCTCTCTACAAGCAAAGAAAGCTATTTCTGTAACCAAAAGCATGGAACGGGACTTTCAGAATAGATACTACCAGATGTCAAACTGCTTGTGGTGCACACTGAGGGGTTGAGTGGGAAGTTCCTGCAGTCATAGTTAATGTTCAGCATTTATAAGTTCAAAAAATAGTATATGCAATTGAGAATCTTGCACAGTGACTGATGTGAGAATGTAAAGGGTGGTGATGCACTGGAACACATTGCCTAGAGAGGTTGTGGATGCCCCATCCCTGGAGACATTTAAGGCAAGGCTGGATGTGGAACTGGGCAGCCAGCTTTTTGCTGATCTTTTGAAATATCTAGCAACAAAGAATCTTCTTTGATTGATTTTTTTAATGGCTATGAAGAAAGAAGTATACTAAGCCACCGTATAAAGCCAACTTCCTAACAGGGTCAATAGATTTTTGCACCTCAGCAAGTTTGCTGATGATACCAAGATGTGGAGTGTGGTTAACACACCAGAGGGATGGGATTCAGAAAGACCTAGACAGGCTTGAGCAGTGGATCCAGGTTAATCTCATGAGCTTCAGCAAATCCAAATGCAAGGTCTTGCACCTTGGTCAAGGCAACTCCCATTACCAGTAGGGATGAAATGACAGAATGCAGCCCTGCGAAAAAAGACCTGGAGGTAATGGTAGACGGGAAGATAGGTATGAGCTAGCAATGTGCTGTTACAGTCCAGAAAACCCGCTGTATCCTTCCTGGGTTGCATCAAAAGAAGCATGGCAAGCAGCTCGAGGGAGGTGATCCTGCCCCTCTACTCTATGCTGGTGAGGCCTCACCTGGAATACTGCATTCAGATGTGGAGTTCTCAATACAGGGGAGATGTAGACCTGAGAAGATCCACAAAAATGATCCACAGAATGGAACACTTCTACTACAAGAACAGGCTGAAAGAGTTGAGACTGTTCAGCCTGGAGAAGAGAAGGCTGTGAGGTGACTGATAGTGAGCTTTCAATATCTGGAGGGGAACTATAGGAAGGAAGGGGACAGACTATTTAGGGGGTTTGTGACGACAGAACAAGGGGAAATGGTTCCAAGCTCAGGAAGGGTAGATTTAGCTTAGATATAAGGAAAAAGTCTCGTACAGTGAGGGCGGTAATGCACTGGAACAGGTTGCGTAGTGTCGTGGCTGATGTCTTGCCCCTGAAGACTTTCAAGGTGAAGCTGAATCAGACCTTGGGCAACCTGATGTAGCTGTGGTGTCCCTGTTAATTGCAGGGGAGTTGGATTACATGGCCTTCAGAGATCTCTTCCAGCTTAAAGAATTCTGTGGTTCTATGATTTAGTTCTTCTGGTTTCATAATAACAGAAACTGTTCCTTTAAAAAATTGTTTAGCTTCTTTTGTATGATCTGAAGGAAATGCAAATTAGATAATCCCTTATTCTTCCCTTGGCAATGGTTCAGAACATGTTTCTCTCCCAAGCTTTGAACAGAATGAGGGAACATGCTAAGATCTATGTATTAAAATTGTAATCACAAAAAGAAATCATTTATGAAATGTTATACAGTAGACATTTTCTTTCATCCTAAGCAGTTCAAACCATCTTGTTTTCAGAATGGGACAAGTTCAATTTAACCATCCTGTAATTTTATGTAAGATTGTTTAATATTAGTCTCTCCATAGGGGAAAGTAAAGACTCTGTGGTGTTGCCTGTTTGACTGAGAGGACCAGTACTACATGTGGAAAGGTTTTCCTTGTTGGTACAGGAACTTAACTGCTTTGAATTTTGCCCCATGAATCTCATCATTATATTACCTATTCGACTGTTACCAAAACATAGTGGGACCATTCCCATGACTGGAATGCTGTGATAGATGGCTATAAGCTCTTCAGAAGGGATAGACGAGAAAAGAAGGGTGGTGGTGTGGCCCTTTATATTAAAGACTGTTCTGATGTTGAAGAGCTTGGAGTTGGGAATGACAGAGTGGAGTGTCTATGGGTAAGGATCAGGGGGAAAGCCTATAAAGGTGACATCTTGGTGGGGGTCTGTTATAGACCGCCTAATCAGGATGAAGAGTTGTATGAGGCATTATGAGAGCAGCTTGCGGAAGTCACATGATCGCCAGTACTTGTTCTGATGGGAGACTTCAACTTCCCTGATAAATGTTGGAAATATAATATAGCGCAGAGGAAGCAGTCCAGGAGGTTGCTAGACTGTGTGGAAGATTGCTTCCTTACGCAACTGACAGGAGAGTACAATGTACCTCATACTTCTTGTAAGAAAACCGCTCATGATTTGTATGCTAGTCTTATGCTTCTCTTTACTTTCTTGAAATACGCATACTGACAGTGCAGTTTCATTGATTTTTTTTTTCTTTCTCACATTGGTTCTTAATTACATTAAATGGAGGACAAAGTTGCTTTGATGCTGTTGCAATACTGGAGAGAATGACTTTGTTGTGAACATCATCCAGAAGAGGAACTGATCATCTACAAGTCCTTTCTTGAGAGATAAAGTTCAAACTCTTACTAGCATCTCTCTAGATCAGGTTGTATTTTCTGGAAAAACTGATAAACTCTGTATGTTACAGAAAATCTCTCACAATTTTCTGCATATTTTCAGCAGTACAAGTCAAGGGACTTCAGGTAGTGCAGATCCAAGTAAGATTAAGGTTTGACCTTCTGTATATGGCAATCATTTTATAGTAATCAAAAAACCTATCCTCGATTTATAATGTTCAGGAATGAAAACAAATCACAGATAAGCAAATCATAACTTTAACTTTATATAATACCAGACACAGCAGCTTAGCAAACATATTTAGTCCTCCGCAGGGTTTTTGCCTCTTTCATTTTAAATTCTTAAAGCACTCTTCACAGTTTTATGTCTTTCTCACTGGATTTCCTATCTATGAAGTGTGCCATCAGTGGTCACAATTTTAAACCAGTACCCTGTCCCAGTGCAATAAGAAAGAAAGAATTATTTTGGTATTTGTTATTGCTGCATCCTAGAAATATTTAGATGATCAAACAGCTTTCAACATACTCTTTTGCAGGAAAG
The DNA here is from genome assembly GCF_019232065.1 of Centrocercus urophasianus. Taxonomy (NCBI): domain Eukaryota; kingdom Metazoa; phylum Chordata; class Aves; order Galliformes; family Phasianidae; genus Centrocercus; species Centrocercus urophasianus. The sequence continues at coordinate 8,038,176 of NW_024885532.1, forward strand.
GAAAGCATGACACCTTGGGCTATTTTCAGCAGGAAAATCACCGCTGACCAGGTGGTTTTAGATGTTCTTTGAAGAATCCTGGAGTAATGCTCCAGATTAAAAATCAACAAAACAAAACAGACAGAAACCTTTAACCTGATTTTTCTGGGGAATTCTAGCATTGCAGACATTATTAGTTCTAGCTAAGCAGGAAAGATTTCAAACTAGATGTTTAGTTTGTTTTTATTGGTACTGTTCTCACACTGTATAGTATTTGATTTCAGTTATCTTTTTCTTTGTTTTGGTTCAGGAATTACTGTCCTAAGTAAATGCCCAGGTCTTCTGTTTATCTGCCTTCTCACCTGATTAAAAGTAACACTGCTGTAGATTTGAAAAGACCACTTTCCAAGCAGAGCAAACCAGAGATTTCTAATGTCTTTCTCCCTCTTCTAAGTATCAGAACTAAATGTCTTTGTAAGGTATGTGCAATCCCTCAAACATCAGTCATGAACTTTATACGTAGAGTTTCATGAGAAAAGTATTTAACCCTTCTCAGGAGGTCACATTATTTATATTATATAATTATAATGGCTTCTTTCAGTCTTAAAAGTATGCAGAACTTTATTTTCTTTGACAAAAAGTGATCTTTCAGTCCACTTCTCAAGCTGCTGGCATTTTTTGCCCTAGTTTCACCAAAAACATTTCAGCAGTGTACTGTGCATGAGCAGGTGGATGCAGTTTGCTACCAAAGTGACCATTTTCGGTCAAGACAGTTTTTTTTTCCATTTTAGCTGATATCCGTCACCCAATCATAAATGAAAGTGACCAAAGAAAGTTATTTCAGAACATTTAACAAATATCTTTTTTTCTCTATTTAATGCAGACCCACGAGGCAACTGTTCTTAAAAACTCAGAATTTGTACATCTGTTCTGAGTTTCAATACAGAGGGTTCAGTAGATAGAAGAGCATTTACCTGAGTAGCTATTTAACTTTGCAGACTCATTAATCAAGTGAGACAAACCTCATTCAACAAACAGGTGTTTAATTGAATAGGTTTTCTTCATCCATCCAATTTATGTTAAAATATCCTGTGTTAATTAGTTTACAGTTACTCCAAGTTGATTTACAATCAGCTCATGTTCTTCACAAACATTACTGATGTTTTTAGCAAACAAACTCTATTTCCTTACTCATTAACTCTAGTCTTTTGAACCGACCTAAGAAACTGTCATGATACTGTAAATGCAGAGCCAAAGCATTGATCATACAATGACAAATAAAGACAGCAAGAGCACTGGAAAAAATGCTGCTGTTTCATTTGCAGATGTGAGAATGTCCTGCTGCATTCATCCCTCTCTATTATCATGCAGAAAGAAAGGAAATTAATTTGGAAGGCCTATAGAACATACAAGGATCAAAACAGAATTTTAGACTAAGGATGAACATGAGTAGTCCAGCATATAAGTCTTGAATCAGCTTTGAAAGGGCAAACAGCACTGTAGAAAGCACTGGAAAGAGCAAATGCAATTAAAGAACAAATAAAGAAAGCTTGGCGTATAAAGGATATTTACTGACTAGCTTACAGATATACACTTGAGAGGAGATCCCTTGCAGTCAGATTTCCTACACCTTGTCCAACCCTCCATCTCCCAAGTTCTGTTCTCCCTTTGTGGCCCTGGAAATGTTTCTAGGTTTCTCTAGGCGATAAATATTCTTTATGATCAGATTTATGTCCTGTCTCCAAGAGAAATCAATCAGATGCTAAGAGAAAGGCTGGCTATGACTGAGTTCTGATTTTGAGGGCTGCATGGGTGAGAATTAATAGATTATTGAGCATGATTTCCCACTGAACTACAAATAAAGCTCCCAATACTTTCTTTCAAATTAGTTTGGAGCAAAAACATATGGGAAGAAACTATTAAGTTAAATGTTGATAACATGGTGATAAGTTTCTTGCTGATACTGTCTTTTTGAGCTTTGGTTCCTTGTGTTATTTAAGATGTCAGTCTGTGATTTGAAAGCGATAGAAAAATCTGTAGCTGCAGCATTAATCAATTTCCTAATTATTGGGCTGACACCAGACTCCTGGATACGTAACAATTTCTTTTACAGCTAAAACAGTTTAACAACTATCCAAAGAAGAGCAATTTGCAAAACTGATGAATTTAAAAGCCCTGTAACTGTGGACAGGAAGGCTTTAGAACACCAGAAAAAGAGTTAGTTTAGCTCTTAGTTTGATTTTAATGCAATGATAATATTTTAAATATAGCACAAGCAATAACTACAAAATGTCCACTGCGTTAAATGAAATATTAAATGAGCAGAGAAGAGAGGTTAGGAGGCCATGCTTTCAACACATCAGTTTCATCTTAAGCTGTTTGGGATCCCAATCTTCAAAAATGAATCAATGAATCATATACTCAATGAATGGCTTGGGCTGGAAGGGACTTTAAAGATTGAGTTCCAACCACATGGCTGTGAACAGGGTTGCCACTTGCTAAATCTGGTTCCCCACCCAACACCTTGCTCTTGGCCTTGTTGAACTTCATTAGGTTTGCAGAAGTCCGTTTTTCAAACTTGTCCAGGTACCTCTGGACAGCATCCATTTCTTCTGCCATATCAGCTACATCACTCAGCGTAGTGTCATCTACAAACCTCAACATCCACAGTGAGGACTTCTGAATCGTAAAATGCAATACAAGACAGAGATGTTGTGTTATGAATCCAAAGCCCTGAGTTTAACACAGGCTTCTGGAGCTGTTTTTATTTCAGCTTTGTAAATAAGAAATTATCTATGCTAGGAGACAAGGAGATGCATCTTCTTTTCAAAGGAGCAGATGGCAGAGACATCGGAGGCATCCTACTTCTTTCTTCTTCTGTGCAAATAAATATATTTTAAAATGCTGAACCTGATATGAAGTTTATTTCAATAATTAATGTAAGTGATGTGCTCTTGGAGTCTAGGAATTCCCATCACTTCTGGGCAGTGTCCACAGAGAGATCTTGGAACAGAAGAATTCTGTGCCCTTCAAACTGTCGCAGATTTTTTCATACAGAATGCATTCATTTGTTCTACCAGGATATTTGTGGGGAAGCTAGAAAAAAATATATAATGTAAAAACAACAACCAAAAAAAAATCCATATAAAAGCAACCCTTTCTGTTTTGAAACCTAAGAATCCCCTCAAGTCTTGGTTGTTGCTTTTTTCCCCCTCCTAACCCAGCTGCTCTTTGATCTGTCTGTTCCTAAGTGGATAAATATATTTTAAATTATTGCTAGCCCCAGGGGAACTGAACTGGTATTATCTAGCTGGAAGTTGCTTTTAGAAATTGCCACTAATGTAGGTGGCAAAAATGGCAAGAAACTGTTGAGGACTGCAACATCTCAGTTTAATCTGGGCTGAATTTAGGAATAAATCAGTGCAAATTCAGTGTCTTCTCTGGAAAGATATTCAGCCACTGAAGCTCTCTGAGGTTTCCCAGTTGTGTCTTTTTCTCATTAGGAATGGAAGAATAAGAAGTTCCAGGGTAGTAGTTTACAGCCAGCTTTTGGCTTAAAATAGATAGGTTTGCCAAAATTAATATATATATATACGTGCAGATTCGGAGCTAACTTCTCCATTGTACTGACATACCTTTAAAATAGTGACAATTATTATCGTTCTGATTTGCTTACTAGTCATGCTGGGCTAGTTATGTTCTGTACCTGAAGGGGAACTACATGAAAGCTGAGGATGAACTTTTTATAAGGGCAGGTAGAGATAGGATGAGAGGAAATAGCTTTAAATTGGAAGAAGGTAGATTTAGACTAGATATCAGGAAGAAATTCTTTACTGTGAGGGTGGTGAGAGACTGGGACAGGTCGTCCAGTGAGGCTGCAGATGGCCCCCCTTCCTGAAAGCATTCAAGGCTGGGATGGATGGGACTTTGAGCAACCTGGTCTACAGGGGTGTTCTTGCCTATAGCAGGGGGTTGGAACCAGATGATCTTAAAGGTCCCTTCCAACCCAAACCATTCTATGATTCTATTAAATTAATGCCAAAGTTTGAATATAAAGGAGATTGAACAAATTCTTGGTTTGGAGGTAAAGAGCTTCAGTGACATGTACAGGGACATACCCACCATATTGCAAACATTAAGAGTGAATTTCCGGTCTATGTAGAGTTCAGATTCAGATCTCCAGAATTGAAAGCCCAGGTACCTTATTTAAAGAGAAATGTACTGTTTCTGAAACCCAGTTAAAAGACAAGCCATGAGCCTGCTTTTCTCAGCTGACCAGAGAGGGATCCAAAGCACCTCTTCAGAGAAGCTCAGTGGGTTGTAGGCCTGTGTCTGAAGCTGCCTGGAGGTAACTCTTAGGAACAGACAGATTGACAGAAAGTCTGAACATATCACATGAAGGCATCTTCTCTTGCCGGGATGCAGAGAGTGGAGGGTATCTGAGATATTTTCCTTCTGCCACACAACATCTATAAGCTAGTAAGATTTCCTAGAAAACAATATGCTTCAATTGTTGATTATGGAAGTTGTGATCACCTCAGTACACCTTAGAGAATTCACTTGCTAATCAAACTACAGCCTTTTCATCTACATTTGTAAATTCTTTCTGTACTCCCATCAGATTCAGGAGGGGGAACAATAAAGAGGTGCCCATGTCCATCATTCTTGTCCTGTGATTGCACGTAACCTGATGGATAAGGTGTATCCCTATTACGCAGAAATAAGATTTTTAAATCTGTCGGTTTAAGAAAATCTTCTGGATTGAAATAAAAAGCAGAAAGTGGAAGCAGGGTTGTGTATCCTGGGAGGAATACAGGGCTGCTGTCCATGTATGTATGTCCATGCAGGATTAGGAAAGCCAAGGCGCAGATGGAGCTGAACTTGGCGAGAGATGTGAAAGATAACAAGAAGGGGTTTTACAGGTACATAGGCAGGAGGAGACAGGCCAAGGAGAGTGTTCCCCCTCTGATGAAAGGTAACGGGGAGCTGGCTTCCTCAGATGTAGAAAAAGCTGAGGTACTCAATGGGTACTTTGCCTCAGCCTTCATGGGTGGTCAGGCTTCCTGTGTCTGCCAGGATCATGAGCCTCCAGGTGAGGGTGTGGGGAGTGGTTTCTGTCCCACTGTAGCGGTGGAACAAGTCTGAGTCCTCCTCATGAAATTGAATGTGTGTAAGTCCTTGGGGCCAGATGATATCCATCCTAGGGTTCTGAAAGAGATGGCTGATGTGGATGCTGAGGCACTCTCCATCATATTTGGAAAATCATGGCTGTTTGGTGAAGTCCCTGGTGACTGGAAAAAGGGAAATGTTACTCCCATTTTTAAGAAAGGGAGAAAGGAAGCCCCGGGGAACTAGAGGCCAGTGAGCCCTCTGTGCCTGGGAAGATCATGGAGCAGATCCTCCTAGAAGTTATATTTAGGCACATATGAGATAAAGAGGTGATTTGAGACAGCCAGCATGGCTTCACCAAGGACAGATTGTGCCTGACCAATCTGGTGGCCTTCTATGATGGAGTGACAGCTTTGGTGGATGGGGGAAGGGCAGTGGATGTCATCTGCCTGGACTTCTGCAAGGCCTTTGACATGGTCCCTCACCACATCCTTCTCACTACATTGGAGAGGTGTGGATTTGAAGGATGGACTGTTCGGTGGATTAGGAACTGGCTGGCTGGACACAGCCAAAGGGTAGAGATCAATGGTTCTGTGTCAGGGTGGAGGCCAGTCATAAATGGTGTCCCTCAGGGGCCGGTCCTGGGACTGGTGCTATTCAACATCATAATCAGTGACACAGACGATGGCATCAAGTTCACCCTCAGCAAGTTTGCAGATGACACCAAGCTGAGCGGTGCAGTTAATACACTGGAAGGAAGGGAAGCCATCCAGACAGACCTGGACAGGCTGGAGAAGTGGGATCATGAAAACCTAATGAGGTCCAACAAAGCCAAATGCAGGGTGTATTTATACAAGTGCAGGTATTTATACAAACTGGGGAAGATCTCCTTGAGAGCAGCCCTGTGGAGAAGGACTTGGGGGTCCTGGAGGATGAGAAGCTGGATGTGAGGCAGTAGTGTGAGCTTGCAGCCTGGAAGGCCAACTGTGTTCTGGGCTGCATTAAAAAAAAAAGGGTGGCCAGCAGGGAGAGGGAGGTGATAGTCCCTCTCAGCTCTTGTGAGGCTCCATCTGGAGCACTGCATCCAGGCCTGGTGACCTCAGTACAAGAAGGACGTGGAGCTCTCAGAACAGGTACAGAGGAGAGCCACGAAGATGGATCAGAGAGTTGGAGCACCTCTCCTATGAGGAAAGGCTGAGGGGACTGGGCTTGTTTAGACTGGAGAAGAGAAGGCTCTGGGGAGACCTCATTGTGGCCTTCCAGTACTTGAAGGGAACATATAAACATGAACGGGAACGGCTGTTTATGAGGGTGGATAGTGATAGGACAAGGGGGAATGGTCTTAAACAGACAGGGAAGGTGTAGGTTAGATATTAGGAGGAAGTTTTTCACTGAGAGGACGGTGACACACTGACTATGAGGTTGCCATAGGAGGTTGTGGATGCCCCATCCCTGGAGGCATTCAAGGCCAGGCTGGATGTGTTTCTGGGCAGCCTGGTCTGGTGGTTGGCGACCCTGCACATAGCAGGGGCATTGGAACTAGATGATCATTGTTGTCCTTTTCAACCCAGGACATTCTGTGATTCTATGATTCTGTAAAATGCATATTGTAAACTAAGCATTTAAGCTTCAGTGCACAGAAATGACTTCTACTTAAAACATATGCTTGCAATATGAGTTACAGCCGTTACCTTAAAATGTTCTATTAGCAGTATGAATTCATAAAAGGAAATTAAAATACTGCAGTACTATCAAAAATATACCTACATGAAGTTAAAAACTTGTAGTACCAACAAAAGCAACGATTATCAGTAGATATAGTTCCAAAACACGTTCTTTATAGTTAATAAAATATATATATCTTCTCACATGTATGTTATATTTTAGGCAACCAAATGCTATCTTTTTTTGCTGTTTCTCACAAGAATTGAGACACTGGTCTTGCATTTCCTAGTTTCTTTAATAACACATTGCAAATTTGTTAACAATACATAAAAATGTCTTAAACATAAGGTGAAAAACAGTCTTCATTTTCCATTCAGTTCTGCCACCAGTACTAGAGAAGAAAGCAACAGTTTTAAACCCCTTTAATTTTTCTGTAGAAAGACAGCATGTACACTGAGGCTGGCAAAGAGCAAGACTCTTCATTTCATATATAAGCTGGTTTATGATACATGCAGCTTTGTCACAGTTCAGAACCATTATGTTTTTTGTAAGTACCTTGTTTGTGTACAAAAATGAATGTTTTTATCTCTCTTATATCAATTTTATTTTAGCTATCTGAAGGGATTTCTGGTGCTCCATCAAGTATTTCATCAGATTTCTCAGAAATGGATGGAGCTGGCGGTGATTCATCTTGTATACAATAATTAATTGCCATTTTCAGTTGATGGTCAATATAGAACAATGAGATTGGAAATATTTTCTTAAAACAGTATTTCACTTCCTGATGATGCATGGTTTCTGTCATGATTTTGAGGTGTTTTGAAAGAATGCGCCAAATAACGATAGCTGGAGATGCCAGTTACAGGAAATAAGGAAAGCTACATTCTATTTGAAACCACGGAACAGTTTTGATTAAGTCTGTGTAGTGTAATCCTGGCCATAATTAAACAGCAAGTGGAATTCATAAGCTCACAAAACTTCCTCCACGAAGCCACTGCCTTAAAATATGTAGCTTTAAGTATCTTTAATGAAATCCTCAGAGCAACAAGTAGCTCACTCCCTACAAGTGGATTATTACAGTCTTCATAGCTTTGTGGAAGTTTTAATTGAAGGGCACCACTTAAAGGGATGGTGTGGGATGACTCTGAGGTAAGATTGATCAGTGCAGGCAGAATTTTATTACAAGTGTCAATTAGATTGAAAAGTGTTATAAAAAAGATCATTTGCATAGCTTTAGGGGACAAGGAGATACATTATTCTGAAATCTCCTTTGCTGATTGTTTAGTGATTCTCTAAGGGTAACAGGGAGGAAATATTCCCTCCTGCAAGAGGAGACAGTAGCCACTTTCTGACTGGCTTTGATTTAAAGCTCGTTAATGAGATATGTGCAGCTAATTAAGAGCAAGGAGAATTTAGCTATATACCACAGTGGAGAAGAGCATTTATCAGAGAAGATCAGACTATCACCCTATGGAAGTTCAGTGCTGTGCTACCAAGAATTATTCAGTTCCAATACTGAAGAAGAAGCAATATAGCAAATGGCTAAAGCTGGATAAAGACAACTCTGTCCTCTGGAAAAGCAGGATAACAGTGACAATGCTTTTTCTTAGTGTAATAAAAAAAAAATAATCAGTTTTTAAAGTTCAGAATCGTAAGGACATTTCATTTTCATCCTTTTATTTTTTTTTTCCTTTTTTTTTTTTTTTTTTCTGCTGGAGGGAAGGAACAAATTAGCAGACAGAAAGCCCTTGGCCATTGCAATTAGACCTTCTCTTGCACTTAAGCTACATTACAGGACTGTCTACAATAGCACTTTTAGCTGGGAGCATGAGCAGCTTTCTAAGACAGATCTTCCTGCAGCGCCCTACTTCCTGTACTTTTATTTCTGTCACTGAGCAATCTGGATTTGCATGAATTAGATTTCCTTCCAATTTAAACATATCTAAAGTACTCGAGGTATGTGTGTAGTCTGTTCCAGCTGCCAATGAGTGTTCAGGCTCTGGACCAGTAGAGCTAATCCAAAGTAGGGATCTGCACTAGTAATGTTGGGATCTTGGCACAGACAATTTCATTTTAGAAATTCAATTAAATCAACTCAACATTCAATGTTCCTTTTGGAGCCTTGAGAGGCATTCAGTTCACCTGAAAGTAGACAAGGATACAGTTTGGTTGCCTAAACAAAAGCATTTGTTGCTGCTTGAGATATCCCAAAATATGCAAAACATCTGCACAGGGCTGATAGCTCTGGCACACAATTTATGGGAGACTCACAGCCTTTTGCATTGGTAGCTGTTTTTCAGGTGGGAAACCTAACAATGCCTAAAATGCATTAAGATGCCTGTTTTTAGGAACAGCCTTGGATAGAGCAGCACATCATGCTAAGGATAAAATATTATGTTACTTGCTTTGTCAGTTCTCTTCTCCATATCATCCACATATATTTTTGGCTTAATGAGAGGTAGCGAGTATTAACTGTCCTATGGAATTAGTGTGAAAGTAAAATATTTGTGAAAAATATTTATAAGAAAAAGTAAGACTTCTGCCATTCTGTGCCTTTTGCAACAGATGACTCTGCAGCAATGACTAAGTTTATGGTAAGAAAAAGAATGTTGTGTAACTTTGGAACTTTTCTATGCAAAGCAAAGGTAAGGCACATTTTTAATTTTCCATTCTGTGTTATTTCATCTCCCAGTTTTATTTTGCCCCAAGGTAAGTTATAATGTTCTTCAGGGAGTTGTGATCATTATCTTTACAGAGATTGCAAGTAGGAATCCATCTTAGTACTTTCATTTCAAATTTTGTTTTATAAAGATTTCAGGAAGTAGGTTTGTGTTTGTGGTGATTTTTTTTTATTTTTTTTTTATTTTTTTTTTAATAAGAAGCTGTTTTATTACAATTATCTGCAGTTCATAAGTTGTACCTTTGATAACTCATGCAGTCCTTTTTTTGGATCATGTGAACTGAAATTCTAAAACTACAATAAAAAAAATAAAGAGAAAATTGAAAATGATGGCTTGAAACCAATTAGCTAAACTTTGGCTGGCACAGTGATGTGAATATTCCTATTTCTATTAGGAACATTTCGCTTAATGCATTGTAGGTGGCGTTCAGGGGGACATATTCATACTTTGTGTAAGCTGTTGTTGCACATCGTTCTCCCACTTCTGCAACTTCCAGCTGACAAACTTCAAGATATTAAAGCTGCTCTTGATGTTCATCCCTCATTGTATTACTTTGATCTTTGTACAATTCATTTTTAAACCATTTTCTTTACTGCAATCTCCAGAGTCATTTACCTGTTTACATAAAACATTGCAACATTGCTCCGTCAGTGACATAATGCAACTTCACATCACCAGCAAATGTCACTTGAACATGGCTATATTATGACTAACTCAGAAGTTAAAACATGAAAAAAGTTTGGTCTCACGTTCTTAGGAAAATCTAGTAAAAGCCTCTTTCCTGTTCAATAAATACCACTGGGACACAACCTGTTGCGTTGCTTCTATTTTCCAAGTAAACAATTTTCACACTAATTTCTGATATGATAAAAAATTTTGCTGAAAAATTTTAATCCATTATATTTCTTACTTCTAGTGAATGATTTATCAGTGAAGTTATCAAATCAATCTAATGTCTCTTTGAAAACTTAGTCTCTCATCAAATATGCCGTAATATTTAGGATAGATTTCTCCTCTTAACATACAGAAAATTATTTTGTTGTGCTCTTAAACACAATTCCTTCAGCTGGATAAATTTATGAAAAATATTGTTTTGACACCAGAGCTTTTTCAGGTAGCTTGTCAGCGATTCATATTTGATTTGCAAGGGGCCAAACTGAACAAGCAAAAACTATAATGTCATCACATATATTCATTTACTGGTTTTGATAATTGACTGGAATGTAATGAAGAGATAAGAATTTGGTTCTGTGCCTGTAGATGAGCCCACCTGCCTGTGTTCAAATTAGCTTCAGAATCACAGAATCTTGAAGTCATAAAAATGTTGATTGGAAGGGATCTCAAGAGATCATCTAGGCCAACATCCTTCTTGAAGTAGGACTACCACCATTGTTGTATTAGGTCAGGCAATTACAGATTTTGGTGGAGGAAATTTCTTGTGTATTGCTTGAGTGCTTTAAAGTTCAAGGAGAGCAAAAACAAATGGGTCATGAGTAAGTGTGATCTGAAATTCTGATTTGCACTTGAATGAATACTCGCAGATCTTTTTCTTATTTTTCCCTTGGGCCATGAAAAATACAGGCACTGATTACTGAGAACTCTCTAAACTGACTGTTTGGTATGGTTTGTGTTTGCCATGTAAATGTATAGTGTTTAATACTGTATCTATACAAATATAATGCTGATTGACAAACTTGCCCAGAAACAGAATCATCTCCTATGGGGAGAAAGTCATTAACATTTTAAAAAACAAAATCCTACAGGAAAGCTGAACAGTCACTGTGAGGGAAAGTGGTACTTTGAAATGTGTGAAGGTATGAGCAGTCAATATTGAGGATTTCTTTGTTTTTACTGGAGCAAAATTCAAGGATTTTTTTTTTTTTTTTTTCAATAAGAAACACTTGATATGCAAACTAGAAGAATTCAAAAAGGGTTGAGGAATAATTAATTTTATGAGATCTATTGGAACATAAAAACAGAATTGTAAATTACATATTTAAATTTTTTAAAATAAGAAAATGTACAACATGTTAAAGAAGCCTTTAGGAACTGAGCTCCACAGAGGACTAAGGGGGAAGGATACTTGCTCTGAATACAACCTACTTGATCACAAGTTTCCAGAAAGCAATCCTACAAGTCAAAAAATATGCTGCTGCTCAGGGAGAAAAAATGCTATTTATTAGATAAGTATTTTATATGTAGGTAACCTACACAGCATGAGTGAGATATCAGCTGAGATAGTATTATTTGCTGTAATTTCCTGTCTTGTAGAATGAGAGAATAATTTCCAAGCAATTGTAAAGGAAGATGTTGGTCCGCACAGCACCAAGGAGAGAATTGCTGACAGCATGAGCAAGAAGTACGAGAGTTTTGTTTTTAATAACAGTTTGCTTTGTTTTCCAATTTCTTTTTCAGTCACTGTGCACCCTCATCAGATAAGGCTTCTACATGCTTCTGGATGCTCTCTATTTACTTTGCATCCATTGATTTATATACCATATACCATTCTCTTTCTTTTTTCTTTCCTTCTTTCTTTTTTTTTTTTCTTTTTTTTTTTTTTGTTATCCCGTTCATCTTTGGTCTTTTCATTTTTTCTCTTTCAGATCTGCTTCTTCTCCATCCTGCTAGAATGAGAAACATTTTCTCAGAGTCTATGTTCCATAGCCCTTAAAACAATGGGATTTTTGAGCACCTTCCCAATGTTCTGCTTGTCCAAAAAATAACACCAATCATTTTGATCAAGTGTATCAATTTGATCAATTCTCATGCTCTTGAAATACTGAACAAATATAATCAGGAGTGTACAAAAAGTCATGCTTGATTCTACCTGCTGGATGAAAACGGATACCTATAACTCACTATTGTTTATTGTAAGACTTGTAGGCAAGCTTTCAAATTGCACCTTCATGAAGCTATAGAAGCCTCACTTTGCTGTGACACATCTAAGTCAGAACATGAAAGCTATGGGGCAGGCCTGCAATACAGTAATTTGCATCCCATTAACATCATGAACTGAGAGCTCTCTGTGTGATCCCTGGGCCATGGATTTACTGCAAGCTTCTCTCTGCAGAACTGGGACTTGATCAGACTCTACAAAAGCAGGAGGGGATCCTACAAGCCTCCCACACTAGCCATTTGCAGACTGACTGCTGACAAGTAGAACCAAGCATGAAATTATCAACATTTTACAGGCTGGTTCAGCCTGGTTCTGTGACTAGCAGGACAGAGGGATTTTGCAAAATCCGCACCTCCAAAAAAGGGAAACAGGGGACCTCAAAATAATTCAAAACAGCAGCAACAGTCTGAGGAGAAACAAACTAATTTACTAAATATAGTATCGGAATGCAAGATAACACACTATAGTACAATATAATTAGAATTGAAGCTAATAAATCAAATATAATGAGAGAGTGTGTCTGAAAGGTGGATAGGCCTCACTATAACACTGAGGTGAGATGTGCAGTCTGGTTGAGCAGCGGGGAGGAGAGCCTGCAGAAGAGAGAGATATCAGGTGACCTCGCCAGGAGTTGTATCTCCTTTCTGACTGCAAAGCCCCCTGGGGTATGTAGTTCTTCTTCTCTCCTGGACAGGTACCCAGAACAGGAGCATCAACACCTTAACTCCCAGTGCACTACATGATATTATGATGTGGAATACTGATAACCAAAAATCATAAAACCATGACACAAATGTAGTTTATACTTAAAGGCAAGCTCTTTACCTTGTTGCTTAGGTGTGCCTAAATGAGACTTGTTTTGAAATGCACCAATCAAGGAACCAGAAATGCAATTTCCATAAGGTCTCTTTTCTCTCTAGAACTATATCACTAAGATTTCTCCCTCCACCATCATTCCTATGATGACTTACAGATAAGGCTGATATTTCTTCTCAGTTCATCAGAGCATCAGCACATTTCCTGAAGTCAGGGACTTCTGATCAGAAAGTCACTGAAGGTACAATTCCACTCAATGATTTCTCTAGCAGCAAGAGAGTTTCCAGGGCAGTCTGCATGATCCTCTCCCTCACTTGCCAGAAGTTACTGCCTGTACAGCAGTACATGTTCAACTACTTGTGTAGTGGTGATACAGAATTGATCATTGCAATGATCCATGCTTGTTGTACAAGCATTCTGGAGACAAGGGGGTAAGATGCCAAAGATTACTTCTCAGCAGAGGTAACTTGTGCATACACTCAATGTTATTTGATGCATGCAATATTCTAGACTAGCAGTATTTGTGGAACTATAAGGAATCTTCTGGGCATTTAATCAGAACAAATGGCAACATACAACACATAACAAAGCACATTCCCCTATTATTTTTAATGACAAATGACTTGTCTCCTGGTTCCTCCAGCCAGTATTTGGGATTTTTGAATTTTTTACAGATTATTTAACTTGAGTTTAGTACAAACACCATATCACGTAGTGTGATTGTCTTTTAGGTATGACTTGCCTGGCTTTTGATGTTTTACCTTGTTTTACCTTGTCAGCTGCCTGCTGGCTCCACAATCTCTGGATATTTTTCTACTCCATTCCTGCTCATTCCCTCAGCCTCTCTTCCACAATTCAACCTTAAGCAATTATCTTCCCTTCTCCTCCTTTACAGTTTTAACCCTCCTTTTAACCCTCTCCTTGGATTTCAGTATAGGTTCCCCTTTCAAGGAAAACTGTGGGAGCTTTTTGTGTCCTGCTCTTCTCTTTAGCCAAATATGCAAGGCTGGAGCAAGGGAAAAAGCAAGTTAAGTGCTTTCCAATAGTACTGTGCTTGCAAAGGAGATGAACACTTTTTCTTCCACCAAGAGAGTGGTCCTTGAAAGTCAGCTGCAGTTCTCATATCTTGCCCATGACAGTTTTTATAGTGACATTTATTATATGTCAGACACTTATAGCAATGCAAATCAGTGAAATATCTCACTGGTTTAAGGAAGAACTTCAGAAATCTAGCAGTAGAAACACAAAGTTTCTTTAAGACCACTTGGGATCTGACTCAAAGTTGACTGGAGGCATCTGGAATCTTTCACTTGCTTTCAATAGGTTTAGGATCAATTGTGGCAGAGGATGAACCTTTGCTTTGCTTAGTCTGTCTGCTCTATTTATAAATACATTTACTGATGCAATGGAGGAGGACTGCAGTGTTGGATTACTCACTGCAAACAGAGGTGTTTTATATCTGTAGGTAAAAAATATGAATCCCATGGCAGGTAATTTTGTTTACTAGCATGCAAAATTATGAAAAAGTTAGAAGTAATGCAAAAGTGAAGTTGATGATTCTGCTGAAATAAACAATGGTTTAGAAAGAGAAATTTTTCCTGGGAATTTTCAGAAAGTTCAATATGGCAGGTCTAATCCTGTTTAATGTGAATTACACATGCAACCACTGGCATACCCAATGCATTTTAAATAAAAACGGGGCATCACTTGAAATATGAAGTCCATTGTATCTTTGCAGTTTGTCACTTATATAATCCCTTATATAAGTTAAACATTTGATTTTAATAGAGGTGTGATCATCTCCCAGCCCCTCCTTTGGAATACTGGCTTTGTAAGTGTTTTTTAACCAGAAAAACTTAATGTACTGAATTGAATTTTGCAGGCTTATAAATTACTTTTTAATGATTTGGGATCCCAGTGAATTTATCTGCTGTGTGCAGAATGCACATTTGTTTGTAATCTGGAATCATATTTTACACGTTTGAAAAGTGCGTAGCAAATAATTTTAATCAGTTTTAAAAAACAAGTTGATGTTACATATTGCGCTTGTTGCCTTAAAAGACTGTGTTCGTTTTTATGATGCAGATATTCATGCACTTTTTCCTTAATAAGGTAAAAGTTGTAGAAAACAAGCATCTGAGATTTTGTAATTAAGTACTCAATTTGAACACACAAATGCCAGAAGTAATGATTCTTGGAATTTTATCATTTGTAGTAATCTTTTCATAGTAAAAAAAGGCAAGTAATACAGCGACCAAACAAAATTGGAACCGCAAATCAGACAAGTCATTTATTTGTATATATATATATAACAATCCCTACTTATTTCAATTTCTTCATTTTTCCTTTGCTTTGTTTTTAAAATGTGTTAATACTCCCTTATTACTCTTTTTGTTAACCCAGAAACACAGCCTTTGAACCTAAACAATTTTTCAATTCCTTTTGCTCCTTGCCTCCTTACTTGTCAGACTGTGTGAGATTTTGTTACCAATTCAAACCAACTTCTTTACTGTATTTTGCAAGAAAACTGCGTCTCAGAAAAATGCATCAGTAACTATGTAACTATGAAGCCCTATCTATTGGAGTCATATGAGAAAACAAACGAAGGGTAAAAATTAGGATGGAAAAATAAACTGCTTTTAATTTCTAGAAACATGGAATAAATGACTTATTCATTGTTGCTTTGGTTTTGTGAGCTTTACAACACTTTACCATGGCCTAAGGGCAAACAAAACAAGTTGGCTGATTCATTCCCATCTCTGAGCCAGAACAATGAATACTGTTTATGATTTCTAGGAACAGAGTTAAAATACACCAGTGTCTGAATGTGTCCAGTGTTATCACAAACATAGTTTGAAAAAAACAAATTGCTTTCACAGGATATATGAAAACAATCATCTTAGGTTATTATCTCTTACTATCTCTTCCCTGGAACATTTAAATGATGTTGGTAATCACTAAAATACTGATCTGGAATTTGGAGCACAGTGATATTCTGGACACATACTCATAAGGGTAATTGTACCACTATGTAAGCCCAGTGTACACAATTATTTGGAAGCCAGGTATAGCTGTAAGATTCAAGACCGTCTGAAAGATACACTTCTAGCTTAAATGGAGATCAAGCAGCATTCAAGTTTCCAGCCACACAGGATCAGCAGGTTGAAGTGAAGTCTTAGAAGCACAGTTCTGTAAAATGTACAAAATAGAGAAAACCTAATCTCCATAAATTTCTATACAGAGAATATAAGCTCATACTCTAACGTGCCAGGATTACTTACAGAAGTATTACAACATCAGACCTACTTCAGTTAAGCGTGAAATCACAGAATATCCTGAGTTGGAAGGAACCCACAAGGATCACTGTGTCGAAAAGCCTCAGTGGGCACTGCATAGTGTGAGAATCCTTCTTTGTTTGTTTGTTTGTTTGTTTTTTTGGCTCAAAGCTTGCTTCCTGAGGTATTTTGTTGAGGAGGCAAGTGATGGGTGTTGTGTGGCAATCAACATCGCTGTGTGGACAATTTTACATCTTTGGAGCTGTTTGCCTTCAGAAGATAGTGCTCAGGACTGTTTACTGGCAGAAGATCTAGCCTGTGACCAAATAACTCCTGTTTGCTATGGAAGGCTGGGGGATGATACCATTGTATGCTGCGAAGGCAAGATACAAGTTGATGCCTCCCTGCTTCCTCTTATCTGCTGGCAAGGCCAGAAAGATAAGAACAAAGGAGTTTCCTGCTGAGATCCCAGAGCCAGAAGCTGTCACTCAAAGGAGAGCTGACTCAACCACTTTTGGATTTGAGCTGTCACTGCAAAGACAACTGACTCAACCACTTTGAAACCATTGAAAAGGGGCCATCATTGCCATGGTCATTGTCATCGTCATCAATAGAACAACAATGCCCGACGACCCACCGCTACTGAAGATCGAAGACTGAACTACGAACCACGTTGGATCCATGGTGGTGACTATGTCCCTCTTGTTTCCTATAAAGACTCCTTGCTTCTTCTTTTCTATCTTTTCTATCGCCCTCCTTCCCTTCCCCATTACCCTAATTCACAATAGTGTCCGTCCTCCCCTTCCCCATTTCCCTAATTAAGATTTGTAATAAACTGGTTGGACCAGCATTTGAACCGTTGCTTCCTAATCTCATGCTGGGTATATAGATAATAAAAGATCCTCCTCTCCCTCCTATAAATTGGAGCGAGACATTTATTTAATGGCGTAGTCGGCAGGATACCCGCTGTGAGTGTTGTCCTTCCACATATAGTTTGAAAAATTTTTTTCTGTGTGCACCTCCTGGCGTTGCAAGGAGCGATAGTTTTGAAAATTTAGACGTGAGTCCTTCTCCAGGAAGACCGCTCCATATTCTGAAACTTTACCTTTTATGTGTGTACCTCTCGGGGACGTATTTTGAATACTTGCATTTTGTTTAATGTGTGTGTGCCTCCTCGGGAAGACTTCTCTGATTATTTGGTAACTGAAGTGCGAAACTTGAACCTTTTG
Organism: Centrocercus urophasianus; assembly: GCF_019232065.1. Lineage (NCBI taxonomy): Eukaryota > Metazoa > Chordata > Aves > Galliformes > Phasianidae > Centrocercus > Centrocercus urophasianus. The sequence goes on from NW_024885532.1 coordinate 8,055,826, forward strand.
CGCGCGTGTGTGTGTGTCTGCATGCACACACCTCTTGGGGAAGTGAGGAAGTGATATTTTGTTACTTAAACGTGTGTGCCTCTCCAAGAAATTTTATTTACTCTATTGAAACCTAGAAAGTGTTGCTTTAGCTTCACATTTTTTGTGCTCCCCCAAAGAAAGGGAGGAGAGATTGGAGCATTTGCATTTGTTTAGGTGTGGTGTATCTCCCTGGGAGGAGCGGTGAGGAGTAACTGAGCTTTTGAATATGTGTAACCTCCTCCTCCCTTAGTATAGATCTTTCATTGTATTAAGAAATGAGTAACAGTATTGCCAGTAAGAAAAGTGAAGATGTGTTATTTGACCTTTTAGAAAAGCATGGTGCTCGTCCCTCTTTATCAGGGGTGGACTGGGCACGCCAAAATTGGCATAATTTGCAGAGTGTTTCGGAACGCATTAGTGTCTTACAGAATGAGGCTCGTACACAAGCTGGAAAAGGAAAGTCGTTTATTTGTGCTGTACTCGCGGCTGCTTTAAAAGCTGCCGTGGAGTTCCAAAATGAAAAGCATTCGGCAGAACCCCAAACCATAGAAGCACTACAGGAATCGGTTAGAGTTACACAAGAATTGGTAAAAACTCTGCAGAATCAAATAGTTAATCTCGAGGAACAATTAGAAAGAGAGAAACGTAATTCGGCTTTGTTGCAAATGGCTTTTAAGAAACTGCTAACGTGTAAGCATGACAGCCATACCGTCACCCATAGTTTGCCTCGAGAAAAAACTTTTCCTCAGGTGGAACTACCAGGAATGAAGGAAAGGCTAGATAAATTAGAAACTCTAATAGCCCCATTGCGTCCTTTGATAAAAACTGAATACACATTTGATAACAGTGAGGATCTAGATCCTCAAATGAATGTTAAAGAAATTCCCTTCTCAGCCACTGAACTAGCAAAATTGAAAAAGGATTTTAGCCACTCTCCAAAGGAATCAGGGACAGAATATGTATGGAGGGTGAGTCTCACTGGAGGCGACCAGATTCGGTTAACAGAAAAGGAAGCAGAAGGTTATTGGGGACCAGGAGTATTTTTAACTACTGGCAACAGTCTTGCTCCCTGGTCCTTAACACAAAGGGTTGCCTATTGGGCAGGTGGTCTCAACCCTTTAGAAAGGGGAGACCCTCTTGCTATTACTGGAACAACTGATCAGTTAGTAGAGAGTGTTCAAAAGGCTGCTTGTCTCCAAATGATGTATGATAGAAAGCTGCGGCCACACCATGAATCACCTATGATGATGCCTGTTGATCCTGAGAGATTGACTGCTTTAATTAGGGGGCTTCCAGAGTCGTTAAAACCTATAGGTATTCAACTGCAAGGAAAGATAGAGGCTATGTCTCAGGGAGAGAGAGAGCGAGACACATAGCCATGTTAAGTTACTTAATGATGTGTATAGGCAATGGTTTTGAGAAAAAAAAAAAAAAAAGTTTTGAGAAAAGATAACATGGCAGATATGTTACCATGTTACTGGATACCAGCTAACTTCACTCAAAGCCATAAATCTCATAAAACAAAACACAGTTTGTCCAGCTAGGGTTTGAACAGGCTGGTATGTCTTTGTTTTACTGTATATTTTATCTCAGACAAATGTTTGGATGTGAGCTGAAATAAAAATGCTAGAGCTGACTTATGTATGGCTTTTATATGCATTATTCTATTTTAACGATCTTGCATTTGCAAGAAACAGAAAAATCAGTTGCAACTTGTGTGCAATCATTTGTTCATGTTAATCCTCTTCCCACCATTTCATTGAGAGATTCAAAGTTACTAAACCAGGATCAATTGATAGAAGAAAAATCTTACATTTACATCAGAAAACATTTCTGCACATCATTTATTACACTGAAAAGACAAGTTTTACCATTTCATAAGGGCAATATGTAACCAGATTAAATGCTTAAATTGTGTTACATTTTTTTTGGTACTATTCAGTTGTATAAAATTAATGTAAAACTAGATCCTCTTGAGACTCTTGCAAGAGTCATTTCTAAGTATTTCTGCTGAAATCAATCTAAAAATATTTACCATTGTGTAAGTCATGTAATAGGAGCATGTATCTTAGTTAGATCTTGCCAATATTAAAGAGATTTACAAAAATAGAGCCTATTTGATGTAGTGCATTCCTTCTACACATTGGAAGTGTTATTAATGGATTAGCAGATCAGAAATTTAATCTGTAAAGTAACTAAAAATATAGTTTATCACAAAGTTCTGTGATTGCAGCTGGATTTCTCTGGTTACATTAAAAAGTTAGGATGTGCATGCGCTTCTGTGTGTATTTATATTTATATGTATATAAATATATTTAAAAACTAAAGCTGAAGTGCTTCCTTGCCCTTAAAAAAGCTCTCTTTTTAGATTTTTCAGAAATTGTATCTTTAACACATTTCCAATGCATTTTCATTAATAATTTATTTCACCATCTTACGAATCCACTTCAAGTCACAAACAATAACAAGCACAGTTAGACTGCCTACAAATGTAGCCTCTTTTCAGTGACTTCCAAATACATGGGGATTTAGTTCAATAAGACAGTGCACCTGAAAGACAAAAGAACTCAAGTGAACCAAACTGAAAATCACAACAGATGTAGACTTCTGAGCAGACAAAGTGCCTATGCATACCAGTGTTGGGCTGTACTCAAACAAGACCAGCAGCAGCACTTTGCATTCAACTTTTATTTTTGCAAAAGTAGGACGCTGTACTTTTCTTGATTGCATGTTTTATTTGAGATTTAAGAATTAGTTCTAAATGGCCTGACCATCTCTCTGTCTCATTTTCTACTCCTTACTATTTTATGGTGCATGTATCTTTCCATCTCTTACATCTTTTTCTATTCACAGAACTACTCCCCAGCTAATTTATGTGCCACATAAGAAGTCAGATCCAGTTCTTATTCAGGAATGTCTAGTAACCTTGGCTTCTAACAGAATACCCAATCATTTTTCAGAAAGATAATTTGTACTGCTACATACATAGTACGTTTGGCCCATGAACTGTAATTGGTGAAATGGGCATGGAATATCTTGATTTGCAGTGGAATAAAATCTGGTGGTTGGGTTTGATTTTTTTTTGTTGTTGTTTTTTTTTTTGTTGTTGTTTTTTTTGTTTTTTAGTCTACAGCTTTTGTGGAAGTTACAGGTTGTTATAAGGTCTAAGTCACAAAATAGTGATGGCATCACAAAAGAATATCTGATGACTTCATCCTTCTTGCCATTTGTTGTGGTTTTTAATATCACAGGTAAATAACAATGTAAGCACCATGTACACAATTTGAAAGGCAAAGTATACATAAAAATGTATGTGTATAAATAAATATCTATAAAGCATATATCAAAGCACAGCTGAAAGTAGATGCATACCTAGAGCAGCAAGACTTTATTTTCTTTCTTTCTTAGTATTAAAACGTAAGTTTACAAAGATACTCATAAATACTATGTGCATCAGCATGTCTCTAGGCTCACTGCCTAGAATGGGGATCTTTCTCACTAGCATGCCAAGAGCAGGCAATTGAAAACACCAAGGGAAAAGAGTGTACTTCAAAGTCTGGATATACGAAACCTTTGTTACTTTTTCAGCTAGCACTGTTTGGCTGTGAAACTCGGCTCTGGCCCCTGAAATCACCTTCTCTTTGTCAGCCAGACAGTCCTTTCTTGTAACAGCCCAAACATTAAAAGCCACTTAGAATCAGATGACAAAAGTCCTGGATTCCTTTTTGTTTCTTTAGAATCATAAGTAGCCTCAATTTCCAGATATATGCCTGTTCAGAAAACTAAAGGTGAGGGGGAGAAGGTGTAAAGCTGACTTGCTGTTCAGGATTGTAATATTCATGACCTAAAATGAAATGGATCACTGAGGTCCAATGCAACATTTTTTGTCTAAACCATCAACTATTTGACAGCCTTTTTAGGAGAGCTAAATTAAAAGAGAATGAACATTATTTTATTTATATGGAATAGGGAAATGCCAATGTCTTTTTTTTCTGTAATACACCAGAAAAACTTGAAATGCAGGCACCAATAAAAATAAAAGACCACTTATAAGGTACTCTGCATGAATTGTTTCAGCTTGCATGGTATTCTCCTGACACTGGATACCAACAATAGTTAACTTCCTTGCCATCTAGAAATACATCTTTCACTACTGCAGTAGAAGATAAGCAGTATGAGCAGTAATGAGTATCTTTAGATTTATCCCTAAACTGAAAAGCACATTAAACAGGATATCTGCTAATTTCTATGAGACTCACCCTACTTCCCTCTAATCAAAGGTGTAGAGAACACAGTCCAAATTTACGAGGGAAGTATGTGAAAGGTAGGTATAAGGTATACTAGTTTATGATCAGAATAATTAATTTTTTTATTTCCACATCCTGGCAGATCAATTAGGAAGAATCTGGAGTCAGAAGTCAACAGTTTTCAATACAGGTTGAAGTTACATTCAATCTATAGCCCAGAACAAGTTAAAAGGAAACACCAGCAGCGTGTTTCTGCCTTTCAAATTTAGGACACATACAATTCTTGATTTATGTGAGATGAGACAAGACACTTTGGGAGAGCAGCTAACCAGAAATATTTTGCAGACTGTAGGGCTTAATAACAACTAGCAACTTTATGAATTGAAAATATTTTTGAAGGTAGGAGGGATTTGCATTCATGCTGACAGCTTCTGTATCAAGTTTAGCCCAGTGGGAATTGAAACCGCTGAGATATTAAACCTTGAAAAGAGGGATTTATAATGGAAAAGCTGACAGAACTTTAATTATAGCCAGTAGCAGTTTAAGCATACTTAAATGTACTGTGTTTTTATAAGGACATTATAAAAACTAAAGGGATAGAGGTCACACATTAGATTGTGCTGGAGTAACCACTGGAACATCTAAGCCTTTAGGCCACTTCTTGGCTACTGAAAGATAAAAAGTTGAGTACCTGAGATTCTAGGTTATATTAGACAACAAGATCTCATGTTTTTTAAAATTATTTCACTAAAAATATTCACATATGTGTATTTCCTCAGGAATGTATAATTGTAGTCTTATAACCTTATACAAATACACAAAAATATCAAAATAATGATAAAAAAATCTTTTCTTTATCCAGCCAATTTTATGCCCAAGCTGGATAGTGCATTATCATAGTAGCAAGAATGTACCATGCTACAGAAAATCTGCTATCCTGTACTATTGTGGTAACTTCATAACTTGTGCATTTTAAGGCTCTCAGTTTATAATATTGTTAGGTACTATATATTCATAATTACATATATCTTGCTTATAAGCTAGATTTAGATTTAAACTATTTATAAAGCAGGAATTTAATACTATAGAATGTAGTCATATTGGCATCTCTAGTAATTAATTGGTCTATAAGTATACAGACCAGATATGTCTCAATCATGGCATTGAGTTTAGGACATGAGACCTAGAATCAATAGACAGCAAATTTATCTCCTGAAGGGGTTATAGTGATTGAAGAGGTCTCAGTAGAAAGAATTAATTACAAAACTCAGGTGGACTGAACCTACTTCTGATTCTGAAGGAATTCTTGAAGGGCTATTAAAATTAGTTTGGATGAAACAGCACGTCTAAATAATCCAAGTTACCCAAATAGGCATCAACAAGGAGTCATACAAATTTTTAAAGTTACTTATTTATATTTTTTAGTACATTGCTTAATTTAATGCAATTAATGACTTGTCAATATGTCTGGCTCTTCCACTTCAACCGAGAATGCTAGACAACTGACTTTTCTGCTAATGTTGTTTCTAAGAGGTCAGTTTATGGGAAGCTATTTTGAGATGGAAGAAGAACACATTCCAACTTCACTCTGTGCCCTCAGCAGTCCAGTGTTTATGAAGATTTAGCTTGCCCAGCTTAACACAACACTACTACACATGGCACACATGTCAGCTCTTTCACAGACTTATCTTCGATAGGCAGGACCAAGTCAAGAATGAATGACTTCTTAGTGTGGAGAGCAGAAGACAGATTTTCTTTGCTTTGAACTGCAGTAACATTTCCAGTACTATTATGTTTCATGATTCAGCATGACTCATCATGAGTCAGGCTGATTTACACTTCAGCTGTCTCTAGGCCATGCCATGAAAATTCATGGATATGTTTGCTGTATTTTGGCAAAAGGAGTGAGCTGAAAGTGTAGGACGTTGTGCAGGGCTATGCTGCAATGCTGGAAGTAATGTCACAGTGTCAGTAATTTGTAAAAGAATACCAAGAGGAAAGAAGACAGTCATCAGATATTGCAGATTGAGAGGAACCACATCCTATACATAGCCCATATTTCATACCCCATACTGAAAACTTCCAAGGAAAATGTAGGTATGCCATTCTATTGACATTCTTCAACACTTGCTGAATGTTTATGGAGACAAAACAGTAGGTGTGAGCACTCACAGGTGGCGGGTGGTGCTTTTCAGCAGAGGTGGGTCACCTCTGCTGGACCAGATTTTTCACAAGCATGACATGAAGGCTCTTGTTCAATGATGGCAAAAATACACAGCTAAAGGTAGTGACTAAGTTGAAAAACTCCTTTGTAGCTGAGAATTTGCTCTATCAAACAGTGTTATTGCGCTCTATGTATCTGCCGGAGTTTCCATGAAAATAAACAGGAGGCATTACTTTTGGAGTAACCTACATATATGCAGCTCAGGACAATTCCTCTTCAGTCAGCATGGCTCAGGCAAGTCAAAAGGTTGGACACTCATACACTAGACATATGTATTTCATTACCCTTGTCAAACTGAATAACCAGCCAAAGATTCAGGACCTTTCAATTTGCTCTTGTAATGAGGTGATTACTCTCGGAGTCATGTTTTTCTTTAGTGTGATTTTGTTTTCCTCCATATATCGAAAGATATACCACATCTCGTAACACCATTTTTATTTTGGTCAACAAACTTCAAAGATCTTCTTGTACAAGATTTTTCTCCTAGAATTTTCCCACATAGGTCTCTTTGGAATCATGCTCCCCCCTGTTTCTCCCAGGCAATCAAACTCCACAAGTCTGTTTCCGCATGTGAATCCCAACACCATTTTACACACAAAGAGGTCACAGAATCAGAATGGCCAGGGTTGGAAGAGACCTCAAGGATCATGAAGCTCCAACCCCCCTGCCACATGCAGGGCCAACAACCCCCACATTTAATACTAGACCAGGCTGCCCAGGGCCCCATCCAATCCGGCCTTGAACACCTCCAAGGATGGGGCATCCACAACCTCTCTGGGCAGCCTGTTCCAGCACCTCACCACTCTCACAGTAAAGAAATTCTCCCTGACATCCAACCTAAATCTTCCCTCCCTCAACTTAAAACCATTCCCCTTGTCCTGCAGTTATCTACTCTTTCAAATGGTTGATTCCCCTCTTGTTTGTAGGCTCCCATTAGGTTCTGAAACGCTTCAATGAGGTCACTCCGCAGCCTTCTTTTCTCCAGGCTGAACAAGCCCAGCTCCCTCAGCCTGTCTTTGTAGGGGAGGTGCTCCAGTCCCCTCATCATCTTCGTGGCTCTCCTCTGGACCTTCTCCAACAGCTCCCTGTCTTTTTTGTACTGGGGGCTCCCGACCTGGACTCAGTACTCCAGATGGGGCCTCACAAGAGCAGAGTAGAGGGGGACAATCACTTCCTCATCCCTGCTGGCCACGCCTCTTCTGATGGAGACCAGGATACCATTTGCTTTCTGAGCTGCTAGGGCACACTGCTGGCTCATGTTCAGCTTTTCATCCATCAGGACCCCCAGGTCCTTTTCTTCAGAGCTGCTCTCAAGGACCACTCCTTCCAGTCTGAATGGATGCCTGGCATTCCTCCAGCCCAAGTGCAAAACCTCGCACTTTGCTGTGTTGAACCTCATTAGGTTCAGCCAGGCCCACCTTTCAAGCCTGTTGAGGTCCCTCTGAACGGCATTCCTTCTTTCCACCATGTCAACTGCACCACTCAGCTTGGTCTCATCAGCAAACTTGCTGAGGGTGCACTCAATTCCATCGTTGATGTCAAAGAGCACCGGTCTCAAGACAAGACCCCTGGGGGACACCGCACGTCACCAGCTTCCATCTGGACATGGAACCGGTGATGACCACCCTCTGTCTGCGGCCTTTCAACCAATTTCTTATCCATTGAGTGATCCACACATCAAATCCACATGCCTCCAATTTGGAAATAAGGTTGTGGAGGGGGACCATGTCAAAGGCCTTGCTCAAGTCCAGGTAAATTACATGGGTCACTTTTCCCTTGTCCACCAATGCTATCACTCCATCACAGAAGGCCACCAGATTTGTCAAGTATTTCCTTCCCTGGTGAAGCCATGCTGGCTGTCTCGGATCACATTTTCATTCCTCATGTGATCAAGCATGTCATCCAGGAGGATCTGTTCCATTATCTTCCCATGCACAGAGGTGAGACTCACCAGCCTGTACTTCCCTGGGTCTTCCTTGCTCCCTTTCTTGTAAATGGGAGTGACATGAGCCTTCCTCCAGTCCAGGACCTCACCTGACGACTTTTCAAATATGATGGAGAGTGGCTTCAGCCAGCTCCTTCAGAACCCTGGGATGCAGGCCATCCAGCCCCATAGACTTGTACACATTCAGTCTCATGAGGCGGTCCCGGACTTGCTCTGCCCTTACATTGAGGGGGGGATTTACCACCCTGGTCTCCACCTAGAGGTTTAGGGATGCAGGGCTCAGGGTCATGACAAATGCTAGAATCCTGGCCGCCAGTGAACACTGAGGCAAAGAACTCATTCAGTACCTGAGCCTTCTCCTTATCCGTTGAACCCAATTCTCCTTTTACATTTACCAAAGGAGGTACACTTGCTTTGGCCTGTCTCTTCTGGCCAGTGTAGCTGTAGAATTGTTTTTCACATCCCTCACCAAGCTCAGTTCCACCTGCACCTTGGCTTTCCTGATCTCATGTCTGCAAGTCCGGACGGCATCCCTGTATTCTTCCCAGATATACCCAAGAGATCCCAGAGATCAAATTCTTGAGGAGGCTGTATGAAGTGGAATGGAGGCAGATGATACAAAGAGATGGAAGAAAGCAGTGATGTGAATCTGTCTCTCAGAGCTATTTCAAATTAACTCTTCATGAGTCCAAAATGTCAAAGTGAGAGCGGGTAAATGGAGAGGTAGCCAGAGCCTTTAGACACAGTGCTTGAGTAAAATGCTATGCAAATGATTTTCTGACCTAGGGTTGGGATATCCACTTTCATGGGGACTGCAGCAGTGCAGAGTGTTGGCAATGGATTTGCCAGGCATCTCTGCAGCAACATCAGATTCCAGATATACAGATTTGTGGACTTAGAGAATTTTCTTCGCTTCCTAGTGGTTTGAAAATCCAGTTTGGAGGCCTTAGGAGAACTTGGTTTTGCATTTAAAAAAAACATGGAAAGAATTTCATGAGTTTTAGCATACTTTTGACCATTTCATTCAAAATCAGTTAATTAAACTCCAGAGATGAGGAAGACATATTGAAACATTAGGAACATTGACCTTTTCCCTTGACTGTCACCTTATTTAAATAATTCCAGGTTTAATTAACTGACTTGGAATGAATTGATATAGGGTTACTGTCACTTATAATTTTTCCTCTTTGAAATTCACCTGTTCCATGCATTTGGTGTAGCCTCCTAATTATTAAAGTGAACAGTTTTAAAAGCTGGATTTTCATTTTTAAGTGTCTAACAACTGGCATATTTTTACAATCGGAAACATTTAGTAGGAAAAATGGTATATAGTGTACACATAAGTACATGTATTCATGCAAAAGTATAACAAATACACTTATCCAGATCTGCCATTGATGAAAAGTTAGCTTTCAGGAAGGCAGGGGACAAACTGTGATCAACTAGAGCAAGGTGCTCCTGGCCCTCTTTTATGTAATGTTATTCATGAGGCGTATTAGCATAGTAGGCAAGGTTTCCAGAACCATTTAAACAATCCTGCTCAATTTCTTCTACACTCTTGCACTCTTTGAACATGTGTGTACATATATAACAGTGTTCTTAGTAATACCATGTATGTGTGTACTATTATGTAGGCATGCGTTGATGTATATGAATGTATATAATTTGCTAGATTACTTTGAACTGTCAAATAAAGGTACTTGTGTTTATTATGTATGACTCACAAAGGCAAAGAAATAGCCCAAGAAAGAGCAAGAAGGAATGCAGAGCTTTCAGAAAACATATCTCAATTTTATAGATGAAGATCTCAAAACATACTGCTTGCTTTATAGTCTATTCACATCATGAACCATCAATTACAATGGTCAGGAAAGTGATACCACAGCTTAATGATATAGCACATTATTGTTTGACCTAAAAAACTGTGAGGCATAACCTCCATCAAACCAGCTCTTATTATCACTTTGTTCTTCCTGATCATGTGGAATGGATTCTCTATCTCCTTGTAAAACTTGAGGGGACTGTTTTGTAATTTGCTGATGTCATTTGCTGTACATCATCATTTGCCTGATGAAAGAAAACAGAAAGCCAGCTTAAATAAGTAGTAAATAAAACTCAAAATGAAGATAGAATAGCATGAGTGCTATTCAGAAGAATAGCAGAACTAGCATGAGTGTTCTTACTTAGTTTCTTGTTACAAATGTATGACTTAATGTTTGCTTTTCTTTTTTTTTTTTTCTCTCTCCTGTTCTTTCTCTTTTCCTTATTTCTTTTTCTCTCTCTAAAGCTTTTTCTTTCTTTCTTTCTTTCTTTCTTTCTTTCTTTCTTTCTTTCTTTCTTTCTTTCTTTCTTTCTTTCTTTCTTTCTTTCTTTCTTTCTTTCTTTCTTTCTTTCTTTCTTTCCTTCTTTCTTTC